>NC_058111.1:16037617-16361367 GCF_914725855.1 Thunnus albacares
AAAACTTTTATTTAAAAACTTTTTTAAAATAAATATTAACAATTGAACAGAAACTTTGTGTGTTTCATTATTTAAGCATGAGGCCTGCACTAGAATAAGAGTTACAAATTACATATTGGCCTGTAGCCTTCCAGTAGAAAGCAAAGCAGCCCAAAAGTTGTTTCTAATTAGAGGAACTGTGTGAAATGTGATGCTGTAACAACAAATATAACTGTGTGATTATGTGCTCTCATTTTGGTTTGCAATCTTGTAGGTATGACTGAAACTTTAAGTGTCCCAGCATTTAAGCAAACACACTCTGGCTATATTAGAATAATAACACTGAGTTATAGAGTGAGGTGTTGATACCACTGATAACTAAAAACACTGGTATTCGTATCATTTTCTAAATGCTGGTATTGATTTGGTATCTATGTGTTTATGGTATCCATGTATTGGTTCTTGTGACATCCCTAATTATATTCACTTTGTAATGTGGTTATCAAGTTGTTTAGGAGAATAATTCCCAAACTGGGATCCAAAGACTACCAGTCCTTGAGAGGGCTGCAGGGATTCCTGACTACTAGCAGCAAGATGGATGGTGGAAAAAAGAGTAAGGGTGGTTTTCTGCTTCTTGCTATCTATCTATCTATCATTTTTAAAACATGAATGAAACTTGGTTCAGGGACGGTTGTAACAAGGCATTACAACCATCCCTGTATCACCAGCCATGTTTTAAATTCATGTGAACTAGTTTGACACATTTTGGTGTTTACTTTATGAAACAGTGGTCTGATTCAGTGCATGTCATCATCCATTTGGGACTCACTGTGGGCAGACCTTGACAGGCAATTGAAAGCACCAGGATTTTTCCTGGAACTGAACACTGATTGCCTAACTGTTTTTGTGTTTATACAGATTTGTAAAAAGCCAATCAAAGGCACATTTATTAAGGTAACATTGATTAACCAGTTTACATGATTCATTTTGTCATTCTTTTAATTTACATAGGATTCAACATTTTATTTTGGTGTTAATATTCTTTTTATTTTATCCTCAGCTGTGTCACACCTTGTAAAGTTGGTTTAGATATGAGCACTGCAAAATATGGTAAGGGGAGTGTTATGGCTGAGGTTGTTTTTTGGACCCAAAAGCAGACACAGAAAACAGATGGATGGATGAGAAAAAGATGGTAGAAGGGAGGGAGGCTGGTGCTGGCAAGGGGCAGGCAGGCTGGAGAGGGGTTGTGTGGCAGAGAGAGGCAGGTGGCTGCGTGTGCTTGGCGTGGTGTGGCTGGAGAATGGGCTTGCAGCTGAAGAACAACAAATGACCAGGTTGACAATAGAGACCTGAGGGGTGTACTACGAAGCGAGATTAGTGGGTTAGCGAGGTATGTTGAGCATAAAGCCAGGGTTTTCAATGTCACAAAGTTGGCTCTCTTTTAACCTGGCTACATCACCATGGTAACTTATACTGCAAACTTAACCTGGTCCGGAGCAGGTTATGCTCCGAGTTTCGGCTTAAATCGGCAATAAAAAGCACCGTCCTTTCACTAACTACCTGATTTGATATGTCACATTGTAAATTTGTGATGGTGCAAGAGATGAGGGTTACTTGTGGGATGGGATTTTGTTACAGTATATCAAATTGTATTTCAAAAAAAACAAACAAAAAAAAACAAACAAAAAAAAAAACTAATGAAGAAATACTTTGAACAAAAAAGGATTAATCTATTGATATTTATCACAGATAATATTCAATCTATAATATTAATTTCACTTTGATTTGGTCAGAATCTAAAGTGATTTCCACTTATCCTTCATTATGGGACAGAGTCAGATGTGAATGCACTTCTTGAGTATAATGTTTAAATCTGCTGCATCAAGTTTAAAGTTTAAGAGCTTTGGATGTGGGAGGTACGGAGAGTGCATTGAGTGGTCAAATAAGTATATAAACTATTTACGAAATTAATAAATTAATGAATTTTTTTGGTAACACTTTATAATACAGCCCGCGTTTTACGGTGTAACTTCCCATCACTTACCATGTAATTTCCCGGAACGTACGGTGTAACTTCCTCATATGAATCTGTACATATAAAATACTTTCCGGTTCTTACTGGTACTTAAATGTAGGTACAGCGGAAGAAAACAAAACAACAAGAAATAAGGGAGTAACAATTGGTGTTTTAAAGTATAATTTCCCAACATTTACCATGTAACTTCCTGGAACTTATGGTGTAACTTCCTCGTATGAATATACACATATGTATATGTATATGATTTTAGTACACATATGTATATGTGTACTAAAATCAAATGTTTTTGCTCATGGCAGTTATGACAATCATTTTTTTATGCATGTGTGTTTAATAGGCAAGCTTCACCCACGCTCAAGAGATTTATTATGCTTATGTCTTTCACTTCATTTTATGAATTTGAATAGAACAAGTCGAGAAATGGGTCTATACTTTTGAAAATTAGCTCCTAGCAGCCATGTTGGTCCAGCACTGCAGCAGCTCATAACAGGCAAACTTAGCTCTCTCCAGTGCACAGCTATGAAAGGCTTGTATTCTCATCTGAGGATGAAAAAATAACAAAACAGTAATGTAATAATATACATAGTATATCTTTAATTACACAATAATAAGGTACACAGGAAGTTATGAAAAATGATTTTATTCTTTGATTGCAAATAAACCACAACGTATGTGCTGTTCTCCCAGTCTTACTCTGTAGGTAAAGGCTAGTTACCCTATAAGTAGATGGTAACAACAGGGAGTGGTCTGTATTATTAAGTTCACACTGTTCCCCAGTCCTTACTCTGTAGGTACAGACTAGTTACCCTATAAGTACATGCTAACAACAGGGAGTGGGCTGTATTATGTTCTCCCGTCCTTACTTAGTTGTTTGGTTCTGTTACCTTTCATGTCACAATCTAACAACATGCAACGTGTCATTAACAACACACCAGACCAACATTTTGAACAGACAATGAGAAAAAATTATTGAACATGATAAAATAGAATATGTTTCATTTATAACTTCTTAACTATATAAACTACTATTATACAATATAAATATTCTATATAAATTGTACTATATAAAACTTAACAAAAACTATATATAAAACTATATATAAAACTTAAACAACAAAATAACTTTTAACTAATCTATCTATCTTAACTAATCTATCAAAATGTAGTTATAAAATGATTAATTTTATTTAAAAAAAAACAAAGAAACAAGAACAAAACAGAAAACTATGTTTAAATTGTAAATGTGAGAGACATTTACAACAACAACAACAAAAAAAAAACAATTTTCAGGTACTTTGTTCTTATGTTCTACATCGCCACTTTAGTGGTCACTACTTTGCAGTCTTTTTTATTTTGTTCTTCAGCTCAGGGCAGGAATCCACAAATCCTTTAAACTGCAATGCGAAATCCACGCCACAGCCACATGCTTCAACGTTAACTAAATCTTTTAATAACTTTTAATCACAAACTAGTCTAGATGACATACACTGATTTTGAAGTCGTTATGATGAATTCTGTAGGAGGAGTTCGTTAAAATACAGAGTATTGCTAAAATTTAGCACTAATTTCAAAATGGCCGACTTCTTGTTGGGTTTAAGTTATGGGTCCAAGAGACTTTTTTGTGCGTCCTGGCATGATACATGTGTGTACCGATTTTCGTACATGTCGGTTTAACGTGGCGCGGGGGCTGCTTTGTTGAAATATTGTAGGGGGCGCTGTAGAGCCATTCTGCCACACTCATGCCAGCCACCTATACGATATTACAGACGTTAAGACCTGTCGTGTGTGTGCAAAGTTTTGTGACCTTTCAACCATGTCTAGCCCCTTAAAAACAGCTTTGTACTTTGTGGCGAACAATGTGTTGCCATGGCAATGGCTTTTGATGTCGTATTTTCCTGTTAGGTGAGCAGTCATATTTATGACGTGCAACATTGTTTGTCTTATCGTATTGTGTTGCCTGCCTTATGGTAAAGTCTTGACAACCAAATTCATGTGTATTAGCATGCTAATCGTTAGCATGCTAATAATTCATACAATGAAGTGGAAGACATAAGCATAATAAATCTCTTGAGTATGGGTGAAGCTTGCCTATCAAACACACATTCATAAAAAAATGATTGCCATAACTGCCATGAGCAAAAACATTTGATTTTAGTTCACATATACACATGTAACGTACTGATTCATACGAGGAAGTTACACCATAAGTTCCGGGAAGTTACATGGTAAGTGATGGGAAGTTACACCGTAAAACACGGGCTGTATTACAAAGTGTTTCCATTTGTTTTTTAATGAACAAATTTACATCAGCAATTTTCTGCCAGCATTCCTCTCTCGCCTGGTTTTTCGACACCCGTGACGTATAGAAGAGGCGTGACACAGCAATATACAACACAATATACAAACCATTTGTAGTGCTTCACACAATAAAATATATAAAGGATATTTGTTTGTGTGTGTGTGTGTGTGTGTGTGTGTGTGTGTGTGTGTGCGCGTGCGTTAAATAAAATAAAACAATGTATGACATCCGTACATTCTAATCATATTATGCCATGTTGTAATTTGAATTCAAAGTAAATATATAAGTTGTCATGAACACTGTTATGCTCAAAATACAGCAGCAGGCTGTAGCAAAACAATGGACAGATGATGCAACTCTGCAGCACGTTATATTTAATTGCCGTGACGGCTCTGAAGCAAGGATGTCTCATTTTGTTGGATGTCTGTTTCCTTGACTCCTCTCTCCTCGTGTCTCTTCCTCGCCGCCTCTGCTCGCATCTCAGGTGGGAGGGACTAAGACGCGAGGAGAGGAGGCGAGGAAAGGATTCGAGGATGAACAAACTGAGAAATGAGAGGAGGGGTCTGAGTTTCTCTCTGTCTCCTCTTACAGAGCCCCACACACTGTTTCATTTCCTCGTTCATTCAGTCGTATCAAAGCGCATTCATTAGTGGAGGTTCGCTATCTGTCAGAATCTAAATCCTGGTTGGATATTAGTTTAGTTATTCAAGGACTTTCTAAAGTTACTGCTTTCATGTGCATCAGACGTTTATTTGAACAGCGTTTTTTTCTCTCACATTCAAATATCACACAGCGTGAATTCATCCTCAGCTCAGAATAAAACCTCTGCGTCCTTCTCTTGTAACTAGACTCTGTCAGTTTGTTAGAGCAGCTCCTGACGTGAAATCTTTATTGCACATAATGTTTAATCTCATTTTAATTTTGAATATCAGTATGAAGCTTTAGATACGTGGGATCAATCAATAATTATCTCTATCAGTCATGATGTGATTGGTCCACTGATGGAACATCATTCCTATAATATTGGAGATTATAGGTTAATATGCTGAGTGAGCAGGATCGTGGTACAGCTGCAGAATGTAGTTTGAGAGTGAGATTTTTAAATAGGGAGCATAGTTTTAATGTGTTTTAACAGCATTTCAGTGTTTAAAATTTACTACATTTGTTGAAATAAAGTCACTGACTGTTGTTGAGCTGAGATACAAATAGACGTCTAAAAATTTTAAATATTCTGTATTTTAACCTCGACGCCTTTTCGAGTACAAATCACCAAACACATTATTACTGATCAGACTGAGAGTTTACAGTCATGTCTCTGTGTCTTTGATCTATTTATGTTTTAAATCTTTAACTATATTTTCATCTTCAGTTGCTGCTTCTCGTGTTTTATCAGTCAAATTAAAGCTGAACAAATATATTTAAAATGTAATGTAGCTGCAGCCTGATACAGTCAGATTCCACTTTATCATCATTGAGGAAATGTAAGTCTGATAAATGATGAATAAATGGACAACACTGAATAAAACTTTATTGTGTTAACTCATCGACACTTTTCCCGCTTTGACATAGGCTTGCAAGATGTGCTATGTCCGCACACACAAGCATTAATATCTCCACGTCCACTGCATTAAAATGGAGGCTCTGCCTTTTATTTACCTGTTGCCATGGTGAATTGTAGTATCGCGGCTCCATTGATGATGACTTTGAGTTAAGCACAAGCTTAACTCAAAGTGAACATACTCAGAGTTGATTGAACAAACTCTGATCAGCTGCTCTGAAACCGAAAACTATCATTATTCAACGGGTAGAAATGTTAATAAGCTACGTTTGTAGAAATGTTGATATGATACGTATTACACATATTGAAACATATATATTCAACGTTTCTGTGGTTTGCAGAAACGATCAATGCCAATGTTTTCTTTTGGCGATTGGGTTGTCACATTATAATGCAAGAAAATGATTTAATGGGTAGAACACACATCCTCAAAAAAGTTTAAACATGTAATCAAAATGGTTTAGTTTGACGTAAACAGAGAAGGGTGAGGGCACTCGGTAGTCCACATTGATGTAAACATTCCACATTCTGAGTCACAGTTGAGGCAAATGTAAAAGTCACTTCCATCTGTGCAGTCCTTGTGTGGTTTTACAGGACCAGCACTGGAGCCAGACCTCCCTTGATCTGGAGTAGCTCCACAGGCACATAATGCAGTATTCATCTCCATCAGATAAGTCCTGAATTTTCTGCTTCTTGCTGGGTTTGGATTTTTGGTGAAAATTTCAGTCAGTGAGTTCATACTTTGAGCTCATGATTTAAAATGATTGAGACAACACAACATCTTCTGTCACACTATTCAGGCTACTGTAATTTGTTGAAACTTAAAGGTCTATGTTATTTAATGTTTGTGTTGGTTTAAGGGCTTTAACCATTGATGGGCAACTGTTATTGTATATCAGTAAACTAAGTAGGGTATTGTGCTCTTGCTCTGTTCTTTTAATAGGTGGAGAGAGTTGTTAATTGTATTATAATGGTACATTAAAAGATATGGTGTGCTGTGCTATTGCTTTTTTCCTTATGAAGATGGAGAGAGTAGCATTGATGCCACAGTAGTACAGAAGCCCACTGTAGGAGCCAGGTATTTGATTTGATGTGGTACGCCTCCCAAACAGCAGGGAACATGGTCAAGGCTGGCTGGCACTGATTTATTTAAAGGTCATGCCAATCATTACAGGGGCGCTGATGATGAGAGGCAAAAAGCTTTTTGACTGTGCTCAGGATAGCGGCTATTTTGGTTGTTTTGGTTTCTCATTTTATTTTATATAAAGGAAGTTAATAGAAAGAAAGTTTGACACTGTCTCAAGACAATAAAGAAAGCATTTATCAATTAAATTGAATAGTCTGCGCAATATTGAGTGCACGTCGGAACAATCATACCATTAGCAGCCAGTAGTGACGCAAAGTTTAGTAAATCTTCTATCTCATCTGCATGCATTAAAGCAGAGGCAGACAAGGCAGCTGAGGCTCGTGCTGCTGCTTTAAAGGAGAAGCATGCTTTGGAGGAGCAGGAGGAGTCATTACAGAGGGAAAAAAAGCAGCTTGAGCTGGACACTGAAATAGCAGCCTCTTCTGCTAGGCTAGCAATACTCAAGGGCTCTCATAGCAGTGTTTCAGAAGGACGATCTGATGGAATGGAGTCAAGTTGTATTATTAATGGCCTGGAGATTTCACAAATTTCTGGCAAACATTTCTATAAACTTCCTGATGTGCTTACTCAAAAGGAGATGCCTGTATCCTCAGATAACATTGTAAGTGAAGAGGAACTGGCTAAGTGGCCTTATCTCAAGGATATTCAGATTCCAGGTATAACAGCTGATGTTGACTTGTTAAATGCCTCCAAGTTGATGGAACCTTGGGAGGTGATTAACAGTCATGGTAATGGACCGTATACTGTAAGAACCTTACCGGGGTGGGTAATAAATGGTCCATTACAAGGAAACAATGACAAGCAGAGTGTTTGTCCTGAAGTCATTGTCAACAGGATTATGGTTGACAGGATAGAGGAATTGCTAATCAACCAATATGACAATGATTTCAATGAGAGAGCCTCTAAAGACCAAAAAGAGATGTCAAGAGAGGAGAAGAAATTTGCTGAAATTGTGCAAAGCTCTGTGCAGCTTAAAGAGGGGCACTATACCATCAAACTGCCTTTCAAAAAGGAAAATGTCACCATGCCAAACAACCTATGTGTTGCTAAGCAACGTATTCATGGGCTGAAAAGTAAAATTCAGAAAAATCCAAGTTTTCATGATGAGTATACCACCTTTCTTACTGATGTAATTAGCAAAGGCTATGCTGAGCGAGTGCCACAACATCAACTGGAATCACTAAAAGTTTAAGTGTGGTATATACCTCATCATGGAGTATACCATCCAAGGAAAGGAACCTTGCGAGTTGTCTTTGACTGTGGAGCAGAGTTCAAAGATGTCTCTCTCAACAGTCACCTTCTGCAAGGCCCAAACTTGACCAGCTCATTGGTAGGAGTCCTTATGTGGTTTAGACAGGAGCCTATAGCAATAATGGTGGACATACAGGCCATGTTCCACCAAGTTAAGGTGGCAGAAGAACATGTTGACTTCTTGAGGTTCTTATGGTGGCCTGAACATGACCTGGATCTGGATCTTGCAGAGCATCGTATGACAGTCCATTTATTTGGTGCTGCATCTTCTCCCAGCTGTGCCTGTTTTGCGCTTAGAAAAACTGCTGAGGATAACAAATCAAAATTTCCAGTAGAAGTGATTGAAACAGTCAACAGGAACTTCTATATGGATGATCTTCTGAAAAGTCTGCCTTCTGAGAACAATGCTGTGATGTTGTCTGCAGCAGAGGAGGTTTCAGTCTCACAAAATGGATCAGTAACAGTCGTAAGTCCTTCAAAGCATTCCAGACGAACACAAATCAAAGAACTTGTGTGAACTGGATCTGGACAGATATAAACTGCCATTGGAGAGAGCTTTAGGCTTGCAGTGGTGCATTGAGACAGACAACTTCAAATTCAAACTGAAAGTCAAGGAGCAACCTCACACTAAACAGGGAATGTTGTCTGTTATCAGTTCTATCTACGATCCACTGAGGCTCGTGGCACCTCTCCTTCTACCTGCCAAACTGTTGTTGCAGGATTTATGTAGGAAGAAGTACAACTGGGATGATTTAATACCTCCATCTTACCAGCAGAAGTGGAACAAGTGGCAAACAGATCTTGAGAAACTGGCAGATTTCAAGATTAACAGGTGTATCAAGCCTGAAGACTTTGGGAAGATCTCAAGTGCTCAGATGCGTCACTTCTCTGATGCTAGTGAGAATGGTTATGGTACAGTTACATACTTACGAATGCAGAACATTAAGAATATGGTTCATGTCACTTTCTTGTTTGGAAAAGCCAGAGTAGCTCCACTGAAGCATGTTACCATACCCCATCTGGAACTCACAGCTGCTGTTGTTGCTGTCCAAGTTGACAAAATGCTTCAGTCAGAGCTTGAGCTACCTTTGAAGCCATCAAACTTCTGGACTGACAGTACATCAGTTCTAAAGTACATAAAAAATGAAGACAAAAGATTTCAAACCTTTGTTGCAAACAGAGTACGGATGATCAGAAATGTTTTGAATTCTGTCCTCCACCAGCAAAGTGTAGATGATGAAAGTCTTCAAACAGTACTGTGTGAAGTAGAGGTGATGCTGAATGATTACCCCATTACCACACTATCTAAGGATCCAAATGACCTTGAGCCATTGACACCCAATCACTTACCTCTAATGAAAGGAAAACCAATTCTACCACCAGGACTTTTTGCAAAAACTGATCTATATGCGAGAAAAAGATGGAAGCAAATACAATATATTGCAAATCTCTTCTGGAAAAGATGGGTTCATGAGTATCTTCCATTGCTGCAAGAACGACAAAAATGGACAAAGGAAAAAAGAAGTTTCATGCCTGGAGATATTGTTGTAGTTGTAGATTCTACAGCACCCTGAGAATCATGGGTACTTGGAAAAATACTAAAAACATTCCCTGATAGAAAAGGTCTTGTACGTCTGGTATGTTCTGTACGTCTCAAAACAAAGACAAATGTAATAGAAAGACCTGTGACCAAAATATGTCTCTTATGTGAGGCAACAGGTTCAGGATTGATGTTAAATTTTGTTTATTATGGATTTTTTGATTATAAACATTGCATGAATTATTAATGCTTGCATGTAAGAAAATTTATATGTTCTGAGTTTGGGTTTGTTTTGACATTTTTATCATTTTGATTTATATGGCTCCTCTTAAATATTGTGAGATAAATTGCTCTGTCGTCTGCCAGAGTCAATTGAAAAAAAAAAAAGTTTTAAAGAGGTGTACTCAAAGTTCTGATGGGTGTATATCAGTAAACTGAGTAGGCTATTGTGCTCTTTGTCTGATCTTTGAATAGGTGGAGAGAGTGGTTAACTGTATTACAATGGTACGTTAAAAATATGATGTGCTCTTGCCTTTTCTTTTTGAAGGTGGAGAGAGTAGCATTGGTGCCAAAGTAGTAGCAGTTGTGTCGTCTCCCTCCTTAACGATATGTAACTTTGGTTTTATTTGAGGTTCATAACATTACATTGTACTAAGCAGTTGTTGGCTCATTAGTTTGTTGTTCACATGCACTAAAATTTTGTGACTAAAATTGTCCTAGAAGGGGATCCCCAGCCCCCCCACTTAATGGGTGGTTTGACTGGGGCTATATTTAATGCTATATTTCCTATTTAGTCATACAGAATTTCATGCATCTGGCACCAGGCTTCCACATTCCACAGAATTACTGACATATCCGACTGGTCAGTTATAACTCAGTATTCTCCCTTTTTACGAGACATTGGGATATTTTATTCTTTAGACACACTGCATTGCAAACGCTGGTGTGTAGATTACATCAGGGTTATGGCTGAAATGATGACTATTACGTTATCTATCTTATCTCCTCACTTTAAAACTCATTCTGGCACTGCTGTGTGACTGTATGAATATGTTTTGTTGCAGTAGCAGTGAATTATATTACTATACGTGTACTTTGTATGTTTCTCAGTAGAAGGTTTGCAGAGGCCAGTTACAGTTAAAGGTTTAGAGGTTTTGTTTTCTTTAGAACTAAACTGACTTTGTTTGAAAAAGTTTTTAAATAACAAAAATATAAAATAAATCTATAAAAATAACACTGTTTTCAGATAATGGTACTTTCAGCATTGGCGTCTTGTAAAATAAATTCTGTTAATTAGATACAGCCTGATATTAACAAGTGCTATCGCAACAGGACACATTCACGAAGGGATGACAATGTCTAAAGTTATCTGCACAGTTATCTGCTATAGAGGTGGAAAAAGCATGATTGAACTATTTTCTTGAATGTGAGGTCTGAGTAAAAAACTTACACCTAGATTTCTTGTTACTGACTTAACATTTGTGGACAATTGTCCAAAATCATTTGTAAAAAGCATGTACTGTATTAGCTCCAAATATTAAAATGTCAGATTTAATTGTAAAAAGTGTAAAATTGGTCATCCACTAACTGATATCATTTAGACAGTTTAAAAGAGCAGCTAGGCTGTTAGAATCACCAAGTCTCAGGGACAGGTATATCTGTGTCATCCACATAAAAATGATAAGAGACATTATGATTCTGTAAAATTTCAGGTTGGTCTAAAATGCATTGATAGCTTTAGTAGCTCATGATTCATTATTTGCTGTATAAATTAAGTGATTTGCATGTTAAGACAATAATTGTATTTGAAGTTGAAATATATTTGCTGGTTTATAAATTTATAGGAACTAGGAATTATGATGTCTAGATTAATATCTAATGTTATCCATTTCCTCTGTTGTCAGACAAATTAGTTTAAACTGTCCCTTATTAAAAGAGTGGACTGGAGCCCCTTGGCATTTGCTCATCTGTCCCAACAGACAAGCCACTGGTTGATAGTGTTATGGTTCTTTCCCAGTCTGGCTCTGTGTCCCTCCATCAGTTCACCAGATGCCCTCTGGCTTTTATGCCTGTTTCAGACTGGACTGAGTGGTAGAAGGACCGATAAGATCCAGATTATATTTAAGGACCACCCTTTCACATGATAATGTTTGTTAAATTACCAGATTGTTTTGTGAATTTGTTTCAGGCTGGTTTCACTGAGCTGCCAGAGGGGTGTACTACGAAGCAAGTTCAACATACCCAGGCTTTCTTTGCGTGGGCTGGCTTGACAAACACCCATTGCACTGTTACAACTTCACAGTAAGACATATCAAAATAATAGTAAGTATGAGAAAAGACTAATCAGTTTTCTAATCTGTGTTGTAATGGCTGCAGTAGCAGCAGTGTTAAACGGACTTGACAGCAAATCAACTGGTTAGTCAAGGGGCGGCGCTTTTTATAGCCGATTTAAACCAAAAACGGAACATAACCCGCTCCAGACTAGGTTAAGTTTGCAGCATAAGTTACCATGGTGATCTAGCCAGGTTAAAAGAGAGCCACCTTTGTGACATTGAAAACCCTGACTTTAGGCTCAACATACCTCACTAACCCACACATCTCACTTCGTAGTACACCCCTCAGGTTTAGTGCTATCAAGCAATTCAGATTCTAAGTGGTTATTTATCAGTTTTTGAGTAATGAAACAGATCTGTGTTTTGGACTTTGAGTGAACTGCGTTTTCTCGGTTTTTGGTTTTCTGCTTGCTCTGTGTTTCCCGTCTGTATTCCTGTGTTTGTGTTATTTGTATTTAAGTCTTGTTTTTTAAGTTCAGTCCTTTGTTTATTTTAAGTTCAGTCCTTTGTTTAGTCTGCTTTGTTCAGCTGCAAATTTTCGATGACAACCTTTCCAAATAAATGGAAAAACCAGTAATGACCATAATAAATGTTTACCCTCAGTGAGACACTTGTGTTTGCTTTTTGGAAAAATGAGACCAAGTTGTGGTGGGATGGGTGAGAGGCTGATTGCCTTTGATTTTGTGATAGTCACAATGGAAAACTCTGACTAACATGACTAGGCCTCTGTGAAAGGCAACACAAATTAATATTCACAGTGTAAGAAATGAATCATTATTTGATTTATTCAAAGGCAGCGGCAAACAGAAAAGTCTTCAACTTTGATTTAACAGAACTGAGTTGCAGCACACTTGTAGTTTTCTGGGAGTTTGTTCCAGGTATGTGGAGCATAAAAACTGAACGCTGCTTCTCCATGTTTAGTTTTGACTCTGTAGACAGAAAGCAGACCTGTCCCAGACAACCTGAGAGGTGTGGATGGTTCATAATGTAGCAGAAGATCAGAAATATATTTTGGCCCTAAACCATTCAGTGTTTTATAATGCAACAGCAGTATGTTAGTATATTAGCAGTAGTAGTACCAACAGTAGTCAGTTCCCCTGCTGCCTTAAAAATGTGAATTAACTGAACTTAAGTTGAATAATTAGCTCAAAATCATCTCATCAGTAATATAATAATTAATAGTCGCCTATTAATTTATTTCATTTAGGTCCAATCCCGCGAGGGAGAAGCGCACTTGGCAGCAGTTTAGGATGAAATATAAAAACATTGTTCAAACAGGTGAGACCTCGGCATAATCTCATGGGGGTACCTCATTTTGATCATGTTTTACATTGTAAAGTAAATATTAAGTGGCTGTTTGACTGTGCAGTTGTTTTATCCCCAACATAATGCTGGTTTCACACACATAAATGTCTTCTCATCTACATCATGTTCTGTTAAATAATTAATCCTATTTAAACTAACACAGACTTCTACTCAGCCAACAGAAAGAAGGCAGATGTCCGTAAAACGGGTGGTGGTCCAGCACCGCCACCTCTAACGGAGGCAGAGGAGCTGGCCATAAGCCATAACATAGGAAGGCCAGTGGCTGGCTCCGACATTGTACAAAAAACTTCCGTTTGCAAAGAAACACAGCGCAACATACAATATCTGCTGGGATGTGAGAGCATGATTACGATTGGTAATGTTGCAAATGTAAGGACGGATTAGGTTTTGTAGCCTATGTAGATGATGGACTGTGACGTGAAACGGTCTCAAAAAGATAATTGTCTGGAAATGCTAGAACATCTATGCGCGGTCTGATAACCATCTCTCAACGAATATTTAATTCTCTGCGCAGTAATGCTGCACCTTCATCCACGGGATCGTTATCAAATGGACATGCCATGTTAGTGAAAAAGTCGCCACCTACTGTGCCTAATGGACTTCTAATATACTGACTCTGATTTTTTAAATGATTTTTTTAAATGACAGACGGCAGAACTAGGCTACGCCAAAACTCGCCTGCTAACTGAATGAATGAGGAAATCAAATGGAGTGTGTGGCTCTGAAAGAGGGCGGAGACTGAGAGAAACTCGAGGTTCATTGAGAAAAACCTGGTCCCGACCAAGTTAGGTTCATAGAGTCTGTTGCTACGGTAACTGACCGAGAGCTTAAGTTACCCCTCTCTGTGAAACAGGCTAGAGTTATCCCTCTTTCTCTGGTTTGAGTTACCTCCCTTTTTGAAACGGAAAACTCAGAGTTTCCCTCATTTCAGGGTTAACAAACTCTGAGTTTTCACTAAACCTGCTTTGTGAAACGGACCCCAGCGCTATTTGGCACATGCAGTTAGGGTGGGGCTATTAATGTTTTCAGAGACACACAGTGTATACACACACAGTTACTCCTCACTCACTCTGTCTCCTATCTTCAAATCTTCAAGCTTGTAAGGCTTGAATGATATTGACTTGAAAATATCAAAGGACCACTGCTGTGCCACATGTCTAAATTCACACAGCCCCTTTCTTTATGTAACCAGGGCCCTTAGGAAAGCATCCCAGACTACAAGAACTCAACACCACTCTGGGAATTTCACCTAGAGAATACCCAACGGATACACAAGTTCTTTGATAAAGAAAAGGAGCAGAGAAGTGAATTTCAAATTTCAAAAACAGAATAAATTTAGGTTTCAAAAGAGTCAAGAATTGTACATCAACAATAACCAAAAATAAGGAGGCCAGCAAGACAAGCCTTTCGAATAACAAATTAACAAACTCAAATACAAACTACTGAAAGAAAAGATACCCAAAAGATGGGGAAATTAGGTGAAGAACTAACTAAGGACAAAAACAGGAGTGGCAGCAGGGTTCGTCCTAATAGGGCAAAAGAACACATTGTTAAAAACTTAATATTTACAACTGTGAGTAGGGCTGTGCGATATGACAATATATATCGTGTGAAGAGAGAAAAGTATCTATCGTTTCATATTATGCTCTATCGTTTATTTTGTTGTGACGCAAATCACACTGTTTACGGCAATATATTTGTTATTCTGAGTCTGTCAATCTTTTGCACAGATTACATTGATAAATTACTCTTCTTGGCTTTTTACTTGCAAAGTTTTTATTGCACTTACAGTAATGTAACAATTTTAGTTGTCGTCAACTCTCCACCGCTGTCTGTCTCTGCTGCGCTGCACACACATGAAGGGCTCAGCCCACAGTAGAGATTGTATTTATTTATGTTATTTACCAAATTTATGTACACTCTTTTATTTCTCCACCGCTCTCTATGGCCCCTTTTACACCCCTGTTATGGAGGTATTCACAGAGCAACTGCGTAGGTGAAAGGGAAAGCCGGCATGACTAGACAGGGAGCTGATGCTGTTGCGTCAGACCAAATGTAGCTTACAGCTGCAGGGTTGAGCAGACATGTGTGGGGGTGTTTGTGCTCTAGAAAGTAACTTCTCAGTAACAGTAAGAAAATTACATTTCATTGAGCTGAGTCACCGGCTTTCTCACATCATGCTCTGAAGAAGAAAATAAACATTTGGGTAGAGACTTTAAAAACAAGTCATGTCTGGGAACAACTCCTTGATCAACATGATGCCAACTGTGTGTCTCTCCTGCCTTGATCTCTGCTGATTTTACCTTTTTACCAATTATTTGATCTTACAGTATAAAGTGTCTCCATCCCTTCTGCTCTGGGTCAGTCTACTGTCTCAGACCAGCTCTGTGTCAGTAAGCTCACCACATTTCTGGAATGCTATTAAATCACTTCCACCACAGCAAACTTTGAACAAGGACTTGAGTGATTTTCTTCAGTAGCTCCCTCTCTTCATTCACTCTCTAGCTCACTTGACCACAGCTGCTCTCTCTCTCCCTTTCTCTCATCTTATTTAGAATGAGTCAGGAAGCCGACAGAAAAGTCTGTAACTGTACTCTCTCATGGCAGAGTTTACTGCTCCGATCAATCTGATCTCCGTCACGCCTCTGAATCCAGAACACCAGCATGCTATGTAAAAGCACACATGGAGGCAGCTTTATGCCGGCGGGGGGAGACGGAGGGGACGCACAAACTATTTATTTATTGAATTAAAATGTGCTATATCGGGACAGGTATTGTTATCAGAATATGATATTACCTATATTGGGATATGAGATTTTGGTCATATCGCCCAGCCCTAACCGTGAGGAGACACCAACTAGGCGACTATACTACATTACCGTCACCAAGTACAGCAAACTAGGTCATACAGGAAGCCAACACCATGACCTATTATGAGAGGTGTACATTATTACCCAAATGTGAGAACAATTATGATTAGAGACGAAAGACAAACAAAGAATGGCATACCTTAGAGCTGCAAGTCACAATGAGCAAACAGCCAGCCCTTGTGTCATCATCTGGCACACACACAGTATTCTAGTCTCTTCATGTAAAGCTAACACTACCTCCAGCTAGTTCCAGTCTGACTTCAAACAGTGCGTGCCAGGGAAATGCTTGAAACATACAGATGACATCTACAAGGAAAACAGTTAAGGTGTATACTTAAATCTGATGATGATGATCCTCAACAGCAATTAAGAGGTAGCAACGTGTGAGGCAAAACCTCCCTCCTAGCCCCATATGACTCATTTTTAAAGGCACTGTTAAATCAGGAAAAAACAAGTGCCATCTGTTCTCAATCAGAATGATTACCAATGGGGCCGAACCCACAAGAGAGTTCATTTACAGTCACTCACAGTAAAAACACCCTAAACAACTTTCTTTGAGCCTGAAATTTTAAGTCTTCTCCCAAGGTGACCCAGAATATACAGTACAAAAATGAAAATATTTCAATTTTATTTTGATACACAGGGTTTTGGTGGAACTTGACCCATATTTACTCAAAAATCATCATTCAAAAATGATTCTTCTCATTCAATAAAATTAATTGAAATCATGATAGCTGTTATGTTCCCCTGTTTTAGGTCACATAGGACCAGAATATAGAGTGATTGTGAATGTTTTTTTTCTCCAAAAGCAAATGCAAAAGTGTAAACCTAAAAAATACACCCTCTCTGATCTCTGAAAGCCTAATTAAGGATTAATTACCCATTTATTGATGATATATTTATGAATGGAAAAATAGATTTTTGGTTCAGAAATTTGGTATAGAGACTAATTATGAGGGGATACTGTGAATAATAAGAGTATGAACAGTATGTAAGGGTTTTAAGTATGAAAGGACACACAGGCTATAATAAAGAATGTAGCACTAACAGATACAGACTGTTCTTTGTTATATATTCCATTGTTTTTTTAAACAACCTATAACCCCAGATGTCATCGTGTTCTTTTTTCATTGTAGGAGGACAACCGCTTGTTCTTCAATTCTGTTAACTAATCTTTGATTCTCACGGAAAATAAGAGACAGACTCCCTGGATTCCTAAGTTTGTAAGAGCACACCCTTGGCCTGCAGAACTGACCTTTGTAACCCTCCAAGTGGGGGTTTGATTAGTCATGCTAAACAGACTCAGAAAGAGCTCCTAGAAACCATTTCGATAATTGAATTACGACATGAACTAAAAGCATGAAATCACCCTAAAGGTCACTTGGACCAGAGGAAAACAACTCCCACCTTATAGATGGTAGACAGGCTCTTATCACCAAAGCCATAAACTAATCCACATTCCTGAGGACTTCGTGAAGCCCATTTCAAATCTGAGACAAACCTGAAATTCATGTAAATTAAATGTCTTATCATCATGTTACTTATATCATGTTATTTGTCATGTAAATACAAGAAGAACAGTATAACTTTCACAGGTGTATGACTATCTACTAAAGAGATATAAGACTTAGATTCTATTATCCTTTTATACTAACAGGTAACAATACTGCTCCTCTATTGACAAGAGTTAAATTCCCTTATGTGAAGAGTTAGTGAATGTTTAATGACCATGTATTTGTATTTTAAGTGTTTCACTTGTGATCCATTAACCTCATAAACAATCATATTTTAGTAGTTAAATTAGACAAGTAGTTTGGTTGAAAGAATGAAGTTTCTAAAATAATAGGAATGTAAATTTAATATTTGAAGGATTTGAGTCAAAAGTTTCTTTTATTGTTAAACAAAAGTCACGTTGAATGCTTTTATATTATGAAGTAAATTATGTCAACTTATATTTAAATATGTTTCTGAAAGTAATCTAATCACATTAGTGTTGCCTAACTTCTTTTTTCAGGTAACTCCTTTCACTATAGTATTAAACTTTATTTCAGTAAATGGTTTAAGTTGTGTAAATAGTTTGAGAAAGTTGAACTAATGAGGGTTGTATGCTTAGACATCGTGACGTGTTAATATGAAGGTTAATGTTTGTTATTGGAAGAACTGACTTATCATGATTCATGTAAATTGCTTAACTGTTTTTGAATGGCTTTACAAGTATGGTGCAATCTGACAGGACTGTTATTAATCCGAAATATCATGAATGCTTGGACATTATGAAAAGAATATGTTTACAGCTTTAATGTGAAATAATAGGCAACAGTGACTTGAAGTGTGAGTTTTTGCATGTAAAAATTCAGAATTAGATTTCACCAAATTCCTTTACTTCAGGAGACGCAGGCTGCAAACCACCAGCCACAACTAAAGCCCCTAGAACAAAAAAAAATGAATATTCATCAATAATTTACAACACACCCAAACTCCTCCCGTTTTATTCTAACTCATAAAAAACAGCCTCAAAGAGATTCCTCTTCGACCTGGCCTCCAAGAACTCAAAAAAGCTCTTAAGACGTCTCTTTTATTTGTTTTTCAACCAAATATATCCGTGTTAACCTAATTTGTTTTGTTTTATTAGTATATTAAGTCTCGTATTTCCACATAAAGTAATTTAATTTGAAGTAAACACGTACAGTATTTTATTTTGAAGTAGACGCCGCTGAAGACTTGAGCGTAGTCAGACTAAACTTTATTCGACACTCAACTGAAGTTACTACAAGCCAACCAAAAGCCTGAATCTGCAATTTAAACCCTTGAAGAGGAAGAAGAAGAAAAAGAAGAACGCTTGAACCTGCTCTCTGAGAGCAAGACTGCAACCCAGAAGTGAAGCCGGCCTGAGGACTCTGCCAGAGCAGCCTGAAACGGCTTGATTCTTTACCGGCATTCAACGCCTCTGCATCCACGGAGATGCGCCGCAGCCCACAGCTGATACAGGCTCTTCCACTGCAACACCGCTGGTGATGCTGCGTCAAACAACGCTTTACCTGCCGAGATGACGACACACCTCAACAGTGAGACATAACATGGCTTTGTGATCAAGGGTTGATGTCGAATAACGTTAAAATTAAATAATTTATTTAGAGAAGTTGAATTAGCTTTTCCCTTTGCATCCCCCGGTACAACACGTTAAGCCTCGAGTCACACATGTCGAGCCACTCTTGCTGAATAATTTTCTTTATTAATTTTTTTATCATTCTTAGGCCTTATTTATTTATTTATTTATTTTACTTTCTTTTTATTTATTATTTTCTGTATATTATCTGTATATATTATATTATCTGTATACAGTGGTTGAGGACAGAAAAGGTGCTACTCAACATCCGTAAAATCTGTCCAGGGATTTTAAACAGCTATCAGGAAATTACTAATTGATTACTCAAGTTTCAGCAAACTTTCCCATTTACCCAAGGACCAATTGTTACACACCTTTTGTAATTTAATAATAATTTTTAATAAAACCCTCTCTTTGAAAACTACCTGTGACTCTTTGTGTCTGCCAGCTTGGCCCCTTACACACTAGGTGACATCATCCTTCATTACAATAAACATGGGCACTTGTACCACTAGTTCATTTTGAGTCAATCCCACATACACTGTCCTGCTGCTGGAAATGCTCATTAGTGCCCCAAATATGTGGCTGAAAACAGTCCCTAACAAATGCACTATTAACTCCTGTTTGAGTAATGTTTCCTAAAAACTACAGTGCCCAGCTATTTAAAGAAATTATTAAGCCTTTTTAAAAAATGAATGACCTAAAAATATATATTCTTGACCTGTTTTTAAAGATTTACGTCTTCAATGAGAACAAATAGGCTTGGGGCTGAGTGCTGACAGACAGACTGGCGCATGGTTTGTTTTGGTCTTTTCATGGGATTTATTGACAGTAATAAAATATAGAATAGGCTGTGTTGATGATTATAGGTGATAGGGAGGATGATGATTGCCATGTCCTGGGCTTCTCCAGCGGCTCTTCCGCTATGTTCTTTCATGTCTTTGTGTCTGCTCTTCTGTCTGGAAAAAATAATTATGGTACTGCACAAGGCCATCATAACCCTCATGTGGGCAAAAGGCCCAATAATTATTTAAAGCCTTATTAGATGAATGTGCTGACATAAATCAGCCATAAGTCAGACATATGACAACAGTCAATGATTTTGGCTTTCTTGTGTTGAACCACAAACCACTTTTAGGATCTTGGTTGTAGTGAAGCATTTCCCCGGAATTTACTTTATTATGAAAAAATTGGGAAAGGCAGTTTCTAACTTGGCAGTCTGGTCTAACGCTAACTCCCTGACACATCAGCATTTGAACTGGTGGAAGCTAACAACAGCAGTGGCACAATGGTGGAAACAATACCAGAAACAATACTGTGGTCTGCAGATGTTGATCAAATCCACATGTTTTACAGTTCAGTCAGAAACACTTAAGTTAGGTAAGACTCTTGCGGAAAGTGTCAAAGTAGAAACTAGGACTTTTCTGGGAGACCTATTCTTATGTAATATATGCATAAACATTTAAAAATAAGTCAAATCAAAGGTAATAAAAACTTGGGTCAAGGCAAAATAGAGAAATAGTGTATGAGAGCCGTGGTAAGCCTCTACATAATGTAGTGCCAGCCGTGGTAAGCCTCTACATAATGTAGTGCCAGCCGTGGTAAGCCTCTACATAATGTAGTGCCATGGAGTATTGGGGGTTGCCAGTTCTTATATCATGTTTGTAAGTGGCCAGCAGAGCCAATTGTGTATTTATTCATGTTCCTGGGTGGGTTGGCACACCCCAATAAAGTTTAAAAGAGAGAAAAAAAGGTAAATAGTGACGTCACACGCCAGATTGCCACAGGTTGCAGGTTGTCGATACAGGTTGTTGAGAGAGCAGATACAAAGTAAGTTAACTGAGTAAAATTTAAATTAAAAATATAATGCTGTTTGTGGGGTCAGGGAGACAACGTTATGTAATATGTTTTTTGTTTATGGAGTGCAGTTGTCCGAGGCCAGGTTTACATGTGGGCACTATCCTCATCCACAATATTTGCACCCTTGGTTGGCAGAAAGAGGTATGTGGTTTGGCGTATTATGTTCATGGTATCGTTATTAGGGGTTTTTTTTGTAACGTTTGTAGTGTGGTTTTAAGTAAATTGCTGTATTTTTTAGTTTCACTGTACTTGAAGAATAAAAGTCATCATACCAGTTGAACTCAACGTCTGTTAATGTTTATGTTTTGGCAATCTTGCCTTCAGTTTGCACTTTGTTCTCCCAATGTAAAAAGAAACCACATGGATACTCGAGTCTGTAAACCACATCTGAGGTTGTTTCTGTTTTATGACAAGTAACTGTTCTCTAGTGAGACATTTTGCTTTATTGTAAGCTGTATCTGTAGTCTTGTGTTTTTATCCTCTTTTCTTAAATCTTTGGTTCATATCTTGAGCATTTCTTTCAAAATCTTCTTCTGAGTCGCTGATGCATTTAATTCTCTGAAACTGACCGAAGGGTATGTTATCTATCAACCAAGGAGGATGGAAACTGTCTGCCCTTAGGATGGTGTTGCGGTCAGTTGGTTTTCTAAATATGGAAGTATGTAAATCACCATCGTCATCTTTAAAGATCCTAAGATCAAGAAAATGGATTTCAGTTAAAGAGTGTGATTGAATATGTCTGGAATGAAAGTGGACTTTGGCTTGAATTGTGTTCTTGTTGTATCCAGCTGAGCATGGGAACGAGAGGCAGCTTGACTGGGGTTAGTATGATAGCAAACTTTCAACTGGACATTGCGATAGAACTTGAATAAATCTACCTTTTGTGTGAAACTCACTGGCAATGAAATATTTATGGGGGCAAATGTAAAACTTTTAGATAGGACAGAGACATAGCTGGTTGAAAGTGGAATGCCGGAGATGTTAATCACCTGTTCATTCTGATTTTGCTCCTGTTGTACAGGCCACGGCTTGGGACTTTTGATTGACCTGCCTCTGCCTCGTATGGTCTTCTGCCTTGTCATCTTCGTGTTCAGTTTTCTCTCTTGCGTCTGGAGTCTAAAAAATCAGTTGAAGAAGAGTCTTGCATCCCAGAATGGTCCTCATCGCTACTAAGCAGCTGAAAAGAAACTGTTTTTCTCCTTTGTGGCTGTGTCTTTGTCTTCTTTCTACTGTCTTCTTTGTAATCAGATTGATCTTGATCTTGTTTGAGCTCTTTCTGTAGTTTATCCAGTCTTCTTTTAACTCTTTTTCAAAGGGGAGTTGTTGTTCTTTGAATCTTGTAGATATCTCCTCTTTAAGTATGGCTATTTCATTCTGAGTTTGACATTTCTGCTTCTTGGCTTCTTCAATAAGAAGTAGCATAATGTCATTCAGGATGGCTTCCCATTTATGTTTAAACTCAGTATCTCCAAAGCCAAAGGATGGGATTTTTTTATTCTTAGTCCTCTTGGTATCATTTTCTCTCTCCACTAGTCTGATAGTGTTGTCATATGTAGGTGTAATTTCAGTTATTTCTCTGAAAACTTTTTAAGCTTTAAAAAAATCTTTCTGGCATCTGTAGTCTGTGTGGAGCTCTGGTCAAAGGAAAACGTATCTGAAACTATAATGCTCTCACCTTCTTCTTTTGAATAAGAAAAATATCCAGTAGCCATTTTGAGTGAAGAACGGATAATTCCCCATGTTCAATGAACGGAGCTACTCCAGCTTGGACGAGCCCTCCTTAAAAACTCTGTCAAAAAACAAATCTATAGAGTGCTGCTTGGGTGTAGAAAGGCATTATGGTTGTAAGTGGTACTTTATGGTTAAAATCATAAAGAACAACTTTATGATTCTTTCCCATATGTCTTATTGCATCACATGTTGGGGACAGGCTGGGGAAACAGCCATAAGACTTCTTGAGTCCTTTTATAAACAAACTCTTAAAACTCTGGACAAAAAGCCAATGCATTTCCATCACTGTAGGGTACTGGAGAAATACAATTTACTGAGCTTTGAGGATTTTAGATTATTCTCAAATTTGTGCCTAGTTTATAAAATTTTAAATGGTTTGGCCCCTCCTCCACCATGTGACTTTGTGTATACTCGCTCAGTAAGTTCTATTAGATCCTCCAGAATATCCTCTATACAAGATTGTACCATACCATTACGTCGTACTGCATTTGGGCTGTCAGCTTTCTCTGTGAAAGCCACAACTCAGTGGAATGCTGTGTGACCATTGAGTCTAAACTCAGTATGTGATGTGCTGTGTGTAGTTTTGTATTTTGTATTTGGTATGGTGTGTTCTGTGTGTGTGTGTATTTTTTTTTTTTTTTTTTTTGCTTTGTAGTGTTTGTTATGCTGTTGTATGTTTTTTGTTGGGGACTACAGATGCAAACTAGCTTCAAGCTAACTCAGTGCATCTTCAATGTTTCAAACTGCACACTGTCCCAGTCAATAAATAAATAAATCAAATCCCTCTGGTGCTTTTCAGTTTGGGAATCCTACTAGTTTAGAGTTATTGAAAAGATCTGAGGCACTCAAGAGTATAATAAATTTAAAAATCCTTTAAAATTAGGCAGTGCGGCCCACTGCCGCAGGGTTGAGTGGAGGTGTGTGGGCGTGTTTATTTGTGCTCTAGAATGTAACTGTGGAGAAACAACCAGAAAATAATGTTAGTAGCCATGAAATATTAAAGGCTTTTTACATTTATTACCCTCTTGGGTGCCTTTTCAATAAGTCTAAACTGGTGTATGAGACTTTTAAGAATGAATGAATCAGCACTCTGACATAAAATGGAGGAAATTGAATCACTTAGTCTGTAAAAATGAAAAACATTTATTTTCAGTAACATACGCAATAAAAAATTGGCTCTAAACTTAAGTGATTCAACTGTGTATCTGGCATTCAGTGAGCTGTGACAGGCTCTGCTCACAGAACCATGCATAAACAAATTCACGCCTGGATTCTTCAGTTGAGAAGAGGAGGAGGGTCACCAGAAGATTGTATTAGATTGCATCATGGTGATGTCATCTTCAGACCTTATGGTGCTGAGATGAGAACAATAAACAACAAGCCCTCACTGCAGATAATAACTTTTTGAGCAATGACTGTACTTCATGAAGAATATGGACTGTGTTGGAAGAAGCCTGCAATGATTTAGTCAATGATTATGACATCTTGGAATATGCAGACATGACAGCAAAGCAGAGACAACAATACCCACTTGTTTTAAGTTTTAAGTGCAGAATAGCTCACTCAAGCAAGTTTTTTGTGTGTCGTCAGACCTGTCAGTATAATGGAAAAAGTGTTTACATTTGTTAAAAATACTCAGTGGCCCTTAGAAAAGACAGGAAAGTCAGGAATCAAGTACAAAAACATCTAAAAAAATAAGTAAATATTTTAATGATGTTCCTGGGCAGGTTGACACAAATACTACACAATTAGACATTAGATAGCAGATGCAGTGTCTTATACAGGTGTATGAAAATACAAAATACAGACACTTGAAATGACAAACTGCTGACATGTCTGACAGGTAACTTAAAGGACAGGTTCACAATTTTTCAAGTGTGTGTTACAACAATAGTCAGGTGCCCAAATGAACATTGAAATAGGTTTTTCTTGCTGTAATCATTCATTTTGTTCATACTAACCATTAGAAGATCCCTTTATAATGCACTTACAATGTAAGTGTTGGGGGACAAAATCCACAGTCCTCCTTCTGCGCAAAAATGTATTTAAAAGTTTATCTGAAGCTAATATGAAGCTTCAGCCGTCCAAATTAGTCAAATCATGTATATATCTTTCAACATTAGTCTTTTTAGGGTCAAAGTCCTTCTTTTTGTTAATATACTTCAACTGCAGCTCAACAGGGAAACACTGTCTGAGGAAATACAAATAGGGAATTTTATGCTAAAAAGACTAAATGTGGCAGATATCCACTTGATATGACTAATTCAGACTGCTGAAGCCTCATATAAGCTTCAGATGAACTTTTAAGAAAGTAAAGTAAGTAAGTAAAGTTCATTTTTATAGCACCTTTCACAGATAAAAAATCACAAAGTGCTTTACATTAATGAAAAATACACTTTTAAAGGCAATATTAAAAATGAACCATTGACAACAAACAGTGCAGGACTGACAAGTTAAAATCACAGTAACAAACAAATGGCACATAAGAGACACACAGACAGAGATATAAATAGGAGCAATATAAGTGGTTACACTATTTAGACAGGCTAACCAAAGCCTGTCTGAATAAAAACATTTTCAGCTGCCTCATAAACACGTCACCGGAGTCTAGAGATCACAGCGATAAGGGGAGAGCATTCCATAATTTGGGTGCAACAGCTTGAAAAGCCGGTCACTTCGGGTTTTATATAGGGTTTGAGGGACAGACAGTAATTTCTGTACAGTAGACCTTGGAGCCCGATTGGGCTTATAAGTGGCGTATACTAGGGTGTTTGACCTTGCAAGGCCCTGTAGGTTAGGTAAAAGAATTGAAATTCTTTTACATAGATGATGTGCTCCAGTTTAATTTGTCTGTCCTTTCATTCTGCATATGTCTGTCTTTGTGCGTACAGACACTTTTACTCATGAATCTACAAAGAGTTTTATGCAACTGGCCCCCATGGTATACACAGAATGCTTCCACACGGAGGCATCAAGGAGACATCGGTTGAATCCAAGGCCCAGTACCAATATCCACCTATTAACACTGAACCCATATAAACTTTGAACGTCACATGCACAATAAGTCAAAATGCCTGAGTGAAAGAGGGTGTAAGGGCTCCAAATGTTGTACAGACCTTTTCCACAGCAGACATTGTGACTCCTAGTCAAAATAGTAGGAAAAGCACAGGTGGAACTAATAACATTAACGATGGCTCTGTTGTATTCAGGTGTCCCAGTGTGCCCCAGTATGACAGTGTGACAGTGAGCCAGCATGCACAATACTTCACTATCATTAATTTAAATATTTACACCTGTGCTTTTCCTACTGTGACATGTCAAAATGTCTCCTATGAAAAAGGACCATTAGAATGATGGTAACGAAATCACATGTTACCTGGGGAGAGGCATTTCAGTGACCCATTAAGTGTGTGTTTAAAGTGTGTGTTTAAGTGACCCATTAAGTGTGTGTTTAAAAATTATATGAAATAAAACTTTGAGAATTATTTAAAGAAACTCTGAGAACATAGAATGAAGAGTGTAATGCTATAGCCTTGTTTATCGCCTTGTAGTTAAAGTTGTAGTTTTTGACATTGCCAAATTCAAATAAGCCAAATACACATGGGTGTCAGAGGGACTTTTTATAATTGGCACTGTTTTCTGTCTTATGCCGTATCTGCCTGTTCTAACATCCCCTGCTTTTCCTTCTCTACCCAGCAATTGTCCTCAGCTCTTCTCACCATATCCTATGGTCACCTGATCGCCATCTGCCTGCATACCTGTCCCCTTGTCCCCATCACTCTTTTAGTATATACATTGGTTCACCTATCATTCCTATTTTTCAGATTCAGTCTATTGTGCCACAATGGATTTTTGTCTACCTGCTTGCTCCCTTTTTGGTGTTGTTTGCCCTCACTGACTGCTTACCTTTTTCAACCTTGTTTTTGAACAAAGACCAAGTAAACCTCCTTTTACCAATATGTGCTCTGCCTGTGCACTCTGCTAAAAAAGAGGCCCGTCTGACACTGTGGGCCAACCGCAGACAACTTAGACAAAATTGAGATAACTGCATCCTGGCCAGCAACCCCATCTACTGTGACCCACAGGGAAAATTGCATATTGTGATAACTTTTTATTTTGACTGTATGTTCACTGGCTTTTGACACAGGGCAAATATCTGTTCATGAATGGATAGATGGATGAATGGATAGCCTTTTGACGCCCAGTTGTCTAGAATGGTATAGTACTGCTTTGTCCAACTGAAGCATTTAACCAAGATCTACCTCTCATTTGGATCACTGACTTTAAAAAGCACCACCCTTTTGGTCTTGTTTAAGCAGGTGAACCATCTAAAGAATGCAATTTAAACAAAATACTGCCAGGCTTTTAATATGCTCTAAGACAATCTCAGGCAGGCACACTCAGTATCATCTTTTAAATCACTTCATAAAACAGTATGTAATGCAAGATGACCACTGCTCCGACTAAAGCTTTGTAAAGTGCTGGAAGCATCAATGAGTACAAACTTGATAAAATAGACACACACTTAAATCTATGCAGTATTTCACAAACAGCTTACATGTATGCTCTGATGAAGGTCTGATAGACTAAAAGCTCAAAATAAAGTTCAATACTTCATAGATCTTTTTCCAAGTTAGTGTTGTGAATGGCCAAATGGTTAAAATTGTTGGTAATTTGCAAAGCCAGTTATTTTTATATCTAAATGTGCTCAAGAATTCACATAAATAAAAAAAATTAAAATTAAAATGCATAATTTCAATGACCAGTTAGGTTTGAATATCCAATCACGACACATCATCAGGTAGAGACAAACGTGTGAGACCATTATTAATCAGAAATATCATGAAATACTTGAATATTTTGAAAAGAATGTTTTTGCAAATTTAATGCGAAATACTTGGCCATAGTGACTTGAAGTGTGATTTTTTTGCGTGTAAAAACTCAGAATCAGATTTCCTCAAAAATTAATTTATTTCAGAAGATGCAGGCTGCAGACACAGGCCACACCTTAAGTCCCTCAAGAACAAAGAAATTGAATGTTCATCAGTAATTCGGTGTGAAAACCTTTAAAACACACCTAAACTCTGCCTGCCTTTTCTCTAGCAAATAAAAGTCTCTGAGAGGCATCGCCTCCCTGAGCTGGCCTCCTCCCCATGAGTAAGAAACTACCACTTTAAGACTTTGGGACCTATTTTAATCCTTGGATGCACTGTCTGGGGCCAAGTGGTTTTCCGCCATGGACTTAGTCACTGGCTACAACCAGATGCCAGTAGCAGAGGAAGATAAACCCAAGACTGCCTTTTGTACCCCTTTTGGGTTATTTGAATTCAATTTGAATGCCATTTGGGTTGTGCAATGCACCAGGCACATTCCAACGCCTTATGGAAAGAATGTTTGGCCAGTCATTACTGTTGTATCTTGATGACATCATTGTCTTTTCTTCCAGTGTGGGAGAACACTTGAGCCGGCTGGATCTGGTGCTGAACCATCTGCGACAGGAGGGGCTCAAGGTCAAATTGGAGAAATGCTTTTTTAAAAAAGAGGTACAGTACCTGGGGCACCATATTTCAGAGAAGGGAGTCTCCACTGACCCTGGCAAGATTTCAGCAGTTGCTAACTGGCCTCACCCCACAACTATCTCTGAGCTCAGGTCTTTCCTAGGCTTCGCCAGCTATTATCGGCGCCTTGTGGAGGGGTTCTCCAAACTGGCTGCACCGCTGCATCATCTGCTGGCTGAACTCTCTGGGGGAAAGACGTAAAGGCCGGGGGGCATTGCTGGGACAGGACTGGTCAGAAAGCTGCCAGAGGAGCTTCCAGGAGTTAAAGGCCCGGTTAGTAGGTGAACCTGGTTTGGCTTTTGCTAATTTTTCTCTTCCATTTATCCTGGAGGTCGACACCAGTCACAGCAGTTTGGGTGCCGTCCTGTCTCAGGAGCAGGATGGCAGGGTGAAGCCCGTCGCCTATGCCAGTCGAAGCCTCCACCCTGCTGAAAAGAATTACAGCTCTATGAAATTGGAGTTCCTTGGCATGAAGTCAGCAATGACTGAAAAATTCAGTGGAGTTATACAGCCAAGGTAGCCTCATTTTATCATTGTGTGTTTCGATAAATGTAAAAAAAGAAGAAGATAGGACTAACCTGTGTTTCTTTTTTTTTGTCTCTGCAGCTGTGACTGCCACTGCTGCTTTGTTATACCTGAAACTGACTTGATTTTTAATTTCCTTTATTGAGTTTTAAGTGCTAGGTTTTATTCAGTGATCTTAGTGTATTTATGTTTTATTTCTTTTAGTATATTCCTAATTTGTTTTACATTTTGTGGTGGTTGTGAAGTTTACTTGGTGTAACTTATTTATTGTTTTTAACTAGCTGATTCATACAGAGGTGGTGCTAACATTTAAAAGGTGGCTTTGTGCTTTTATTTATTTATACTTCTTGTGTGCATATATATTTTGTGATTTGTTTGTAGTGTTAACGCCAACCTAAACTGTAACACCCTTGTATGTTTCCTTTTTTTAGTCAATTCCTCCAACTCCCTATTTTATGTATTTTTTTATCTTTTTAATATGGTTTTTTAAAATTATTTTAGGATCACTGAAGCCTAGACACTTACTAATGTTCTTCAGTTTGATGTTTTTTTTACATCCTCTATTTTTACTGCCATTTATTATATGCTGCATCATGGAAGAAGATTAAAAACAACAACTCTTTTTAATACCTTAAAAAACCAGGTCTCTATTAATTTTTTTTTGTGAAACTTACCTGTGTGATCGAAGTAGGAATTCATTTGATGTATTCCCTGGGTGGAATTCCTAGGGTGGCGTTGTTGGATTTTTTTTAACTTAGTCTAACTTGAGTTTTTAGACAACCCCTCATCAGGTTACAATTCTGACATGTATTTTTTAAAATATATTAATATACACAATAATAATCTTTCACATTGTAATCCTTTTATTTGTTACCTTTGCATGTTTGTGCGCTGCTGCTTGTCCTGTTTGTGTAACAAGCAGAGTGTGGGCCCTATTTTAACGATCTAAAGCACACGGTCTGAAGCGCATGGTGCAATTGCATTCAGGGTGTGTCCAAATCCACTTTTGCTATTTTAACGGTGGAAAAATGGTTGATGCGCCAGGCACATGGTTCAAAGGGGTTGTCCATCGTCTCCTAATTAATCATGGGTGTGTTTTCGGTGTAACATGCAATAAACCAATCACAGTGTCATCTCCCATTCCCTTTAAGAGCCAGGTGCGCTTGCACCTTGGCGGATTGCTATTATGACGGCACATTTGCCAAGTAGTAAGAAGGAGCATGTCTCTGCAGAGGAAACAGATCTGCTTGTGCGCAAAGTGAAAGTACACAATCCATAACGAGCACACTGCTGCTCCTGGACCCCCCGTGGTCAGCCCCAGACCACCAGTTTAAGATCCTGTTCTTTCATTTGTTGCAAATTTATCTTTGTTTGGTTTTTGAAAAGGTTTATTCTCTTAAATTACAGCTTTGGTTTCCTTAAAATCGTTTTGTTCAGTAATGGAGTAACAGGTCAAATCAGCAGGGTTTTAATTGTTGAAAGTATGGAAACATGATCACTGTGCTCTCAAAAATGTTAAAGAATATTTGTTAAATATCGTTCAAAAATTAAATCATTAATTTTAATCATGTAAAAAATCATTAACACAGTTATCAGGACTTGATCAGCTCTCCAAGGTTCTGATCCTGCTGCTGGCAGCAGCTAGAAGCTGTGCAGATTTATTTCCTTCTTTTCCTTCTTTAGTTTAATCATTGTTTTCACCTCATTTATTTCCTCATGTGTTCCTCATGTCATCATGTATTAATGTAGCAGGAAAGTCGATCTGTGTTTGATCTATTGTTGTCCGCCTGTTTAAATACCTACGTGTATTGCCACGATTTGGTCAAATAATTAAACAATTTAATCCATCATTACTGCGATTAGTTAATTCTGATAAATGTAGATAGATCCTGGCTTGTTGTAGCAGCCTGAAGGACTCTTTATACATCCATGGAAGGACTGTTAAGGACTGTTTTTAAGCTTATGGGAGAAATTATCTGGACTGTGCAGCACAGCAGCAGCAGGACGCCACCAAGGAGGCTGGAGAGAGAAGCAACCGGAGACACAACCAAGAGAGTTAGCTTGTTTGTCATTGTTGCTAATGATATCAGACTGGTTAAGCAGCAGCCATAAAGTTCTGTTACCTAACAAACAAGATGACCAACAGCCACAAATGGATGTTATGACATGAATATTTCATCTCCATGATAGAAAGAAGAAGACATCAGATAACGTGAGTCAGATACAGCTTCTCTCTCTCTGTCTCTTTGGTCGCTTTCATCTCTGATGGTTAAATGTCTCTGTGTGTGGCTGTTGTGTGAATTTATCTCAACAAGAATGCAGCAGAAATCATAATGTGTTGTGGGTAACATTAGTTTGCTTGTTGAAGTTACAGTGAGCTGTCTGGACTCACTCATTCATTTGGAATTGATCCCATTTTTAATTGAGTGGTTATTCAGTCACCTGTTGATGTTGTATGATTAGTGAATGAGTGCAGGAGGTCTGGCAGCTTGCGTCTGACAGTTTCTTTAGTTTGTTTTTAAGCTGAGCTGTATATTGAGTAATAAGCTTAAAGTAACTAGAATAACAAGTGTTAACTAGTGGTGTAACGGATCATAGTTGATCCGTGATCCATACTGATCACCCCTCCCCACAGCAGGCATATTAACTGCGGATTAATTGCAAAATTTAATGTCACATTTAGGACAAAGTAAACAAACTGCTGTAAGTACAAGTCATGGACAGACAGCGTGTCGCTAACAGGGATTTTGAAGAGCAACGATCAAACCAGCATCTAACGGGTCCGAAGTGACATTTGCAGTTACGTTTACCTGCTGTTTAATGTGCTGCAGCTGAGCAGCTAATTACCTATCTAGCTGCTAACTGCCGTAAGCGGTGAATGTTTGTTTGGTGGCTCGTTCAACAAGCTGCAGGACAAGACGTGTGTTCATGTTTCTAAGTTATCATCAAGTTTTGATGATGTGGACAGACGCTGTTTCATTCACTACCCTGTTTAAAAGAGGAAGGTATCATGCCTCATATTGCAATAACTGAGCATTGAATATTTTATATATTTACATTGGACATCTTAAATGTTGTTTTCATTTAAGACCATAGGCAAAAGTTCATTGCTGTTTCTGGCTTTAAGTGTGTTACAGAATGAATGGAATTTTATTTGTCTCCCCCTTTTTTTTCCGCTGATCCTAAAAATGATCTGATCCGTGACTCAAATCCGTGGTATGATCCGAACCGTGAGTTTTGTGTTCATGTTAACACCCCTAGTGTTAACAAATATAAGAAAATATATAGGAAACACATGTAAATCATGTGATATGTTGTCTGTTTTTGATGAGAACATAAATTTGTTGTCACAATAGAACAATACTATAAATTTGAATTTCACTTTGTTAGTAAAATGACACATTCTGAACCACTTTATGGCTAAAATGAGCATTTCTTTGTTTAGAGACATTATGTATATGCTAAATATCTTTAAAGAAGCAGCCTTTACACCACTCAGGGGTTTTTTTTTTGAAAGGAAATTGTTTTATTGGCATATAAAATTGCCCCCCACCCCTCCAATTTCATCAGGTGGGGGACAATCATGTAGTTTGATGCAGTTTGCTGTAAGATTCCATGTTGGTTTTCCTCCTGTCCTCCCCAATTTTTTGAGTCACCAGCCGCCACTGGTGTGCATGTGCGTGTGCACTAGTATGGGTAGGCGTTGTGTGTGTGTGTGTGTGTGTGTGTAAGGATATAGAGGGAAAGGAGCAGAGGGCAGGAAAGAGAAGAAGGAAGGAGAAGAAAGAAATTAATAGAAAAAAAAGCTTCAGTGATATTGTGAGGGGTCTCTGGTTGGGCATCAGGGTGGAACAAGGATGAGTTGGATGAGTTTTATTATTATTATTATTATTATTATTATTATTATTATTATTATTATTATTATTATTATCATTTTTTCCTCTCGCTCTCTACACCTCTATACCTAAACGAGGTGGTTGGACAGGAGCCACCAGCCAGGACCTCCGAGCAACCATAGCCAGAGTTGGTTTGGGGAAATGAAACATAACAAAAGATAAAATAAATAAGTATGCAAACCAGTTAGTAATAATAACAAAGATAAAATAAATAAATAAATTTAAAACAATTTAACATAAATCCAAATATAACAAATGTAAATTATTTCTATTTAGCACACAGGCCTAAATATTAACAGATGATCATAATAGGAAGAATAATATATATGTTTCAACTACACACCAATAAAGCAATACAGAATTACCATCATTAGCACACAGTAATATGTATGTGTATGTATATACCGGGTTAGGCTGACCCATTGTTGCTAACTTTGGAGCTAACCCCCTTCACTTTTACAGCAGTTGGGGAAATACAGACGTGACTTTTCTTGGTCTTGACAAGCTGCAGCATTTCTTAACTTACACACTGTAGTCTGTACTGTACATTTACTATCAGACTGACCACTTATTGCCAACCTTTTCCTCTGCTCTGCTCGCATTCACATCACTTTTCTGCCGCTCGCTCTCTCACTCAACTACTCACTCACCCGTTACGCACACATATTACGCAGTACCATATTCCTTAAAAGGAGCTACCCTCCCAAGAGTTTCCCAGGCAACAACACAGAGATTAACTCATGTTTTGGAACAGCGCTGCGGAGAGGCTCCCAAACACTATTGATTTCTGAATGAATGGATATAGTTATTTTTGGCATTAAAAAATACTTTTTTGACTTGGCGGGGGTTCTCGTTGCCTGATGAGTGAAAAGCACTGATAATGCATTATAAAATGATAGATATGATACTTTTATAATTCATTATACAATGCTTCATAATGTATTATGATCATTGATATAAAGCATTATGAATACTTATAAGCAGATTATAACTCATTATAAGTATATTTATAATGCATTATAGACATGGGCATCATAGAAACTGTTACCATGTTTATTTTAGTCATTGTAAGGGTTTAATTCTGTGTGTGTGCAGATTTAATTCTTGTAATTCTAATTTGATGGACACTGAAACAAGGAAATTCAGATTGTGTGATAACTGCTCTGCACACTTGTGTTAGGGCTGTTTTGTTTTTTTGAGGGACGATTCTATCTGTGAATGGAGCTGCTTCATCTGCCATCCAGCTCGTTATTGCTGCTCGTGGATACCTTCAACTGAACTAAGGAGCATTCTATTTTATTTTAATTTTTCCTGAGATCTCAGATTATTTTATTCTTTTTGGGCCCAAAACAGACTTAAAAACTGGCCACAACTGATGTCATAAAGAAACTCAAAGTTGGCAAACAACATTAAAGGAACATTTGAAGTGAAGGAACCCAAGACCAAATAAGACTAATAACCTTAAGGTAACTTAAGGGAAAACAAATGACAAAACTGTCAAGAACCGATAACTGATAAGAAGTGTACTTTGATCCAACAGAGGATACATTTAATTTGCGTATCAAGCACTGAGAGTTGAATACTTCTTAATTTCTAATTTACTGCAGTTTTGGTTGTACATTCATTTGGTTTTAATTTTATTTTTTGTTGTATAATTGAGTTAAAGATTTGCATCAATTAAAGAAATATTTTTTCTAAAGAGATGCTTTGCATGTATAAAAAGAAGCTATCAGGAAAATGAAAAAGGACAGAATGCCTTTATAAATATATTTTCTATTATATTTCCAAAGTCAGCGGTCATGTGTTTTGTGTGGCCTCCTTGTAGAGGTATTATGTTTCTTTTTTGAATTAGCCTGTTATTTCTATACTATTTTTGAATTTCATGTTGAATTTGGTTTAGCTTCAGTTTAATTTTCAGTAGTTTGTTTTTATTAATTTGGTTTTCATCACAGATTGTTGGAGAGCTTATCAAAGACTGTCACAAGATGGTTCCATCCATTATCATGCCAACCATAGGCGACACTTTGTGTATCTACAGACAGGGTCTCATACACAACATATTGAGGTGAGTGGAGGTGCTTCCTCTCATTCACCGGCTTTCACACTACCACTGCTCGCTCTCTCTAGCTCGCTTGACCACTGCTTCTCTCTCTTTCTCTCTCCCTCTCATCTTAAAATGAGTCAGGAAGGCATCAGCAGTGAAACAAGCGTTTGAAACAACTATACTGTATTTTGAAACAGCGAGAGTAAATAGAGAAGCTGGCCAATTCATGTAATAAATATACAAATGACAGACGTAATCACTATAAGCGGTTTCCACTGTACTATCTGACAAGCCGCCCAGCCAAAGTGTGAACGAGCAAAAGAGATAGAAATAATGTTATTGACAGCTCTTTACATTTTCTGCTTTTATATGCCTCTTAAATATTTAACAATCACGTCAGTAGGCATATATTATTTTTTATAATCAGTTAATGTCAGTGAAATGGTCACATTGTGTTGATCATAACGCAATTTTATATCTCTCAATTCTTCAGTCTGTAGATGGCTATATGAAATTTCTTCAAAAAAAGTGGCAGCTCCGCTGAAGGCCAGTCAGGTGACAAGATTCTGCCAGTTCAGACAAATATAAATTTAAACTGATTGATCACTCATTAAGCCTCGAGTTCTTGTAAATCTGAGTTTAATAAAATAACATGTTACTAAAAACAGGCGAGGAGAGGGAGAGGAGGAAGATGGAGGAGACTGACAGGGCTGAAGGAGCAGGGCTTATGGAGGTTAGTGATCAAGAAGAAAGCAAGTGGGAGTTGTTTAAGCTTTCAGTTAAAAATGAATACTGAATTTTATGACATAGGCCTGTTACTCATACTAGGCATAAACAAGCCTAAATGATTTTATGACGTTTTTATTTTTAGAGGTTCACACCTCAAACATCAGTCTGTTTATGAATAACATACTTAGGACCTGCAACTTATCTACACCCAGACCTCCCTGGTAAATGCTTAGCCTCCCTATCCATAAATCTCTGGTGATGCCAGCAGGGCTGTGTGTTGGGGAGGAATTTGTTTGATGAAAGGTCCAAGTACGATTTCATGCAATTATAGAGGAGGATATTAGTGGTTAATCACAACTATTAACTGTCAACAGTCAATGTCCTGGTATCCATTATCCAACAACAAAGTCAATTTTCTTTGATCTCTGCTCAGCCTTTGACACAGTGAACCATGTCTTAATCAGGTCTGTCTCTTTTATGCTTGGAGATGCTTCCTCCTCTCGTGTTCCTCTTTTTTGAGGGGTCCCCCAGGGGTCTATGCTGCGTCCCCTTTTATTCACTATCTGCATGCTACCCCTGTATGGAGGACCACAAGGGTCACGGAAATAGTAATGAAATTTTTAATTATTTTTCATCAATGTGAAAACGCAGTTTTAAAAAGAGAAATAAAGAACTCAATTTGCAAACTGAATTAAGAATACAGCTTTTAATCAGGCATTTAAAAGGGCAATTCCTTTTCCCATTTGTATTTCCTTTTCCTATTCCATTTATCCTCTCCATTTAGCCTTTTTATGACATTTTTGGTCCCTGCCCTGTTAAAACAATGAAATCAGTCTCACCTGGAAGCCCTCCCTCCCTTGAGCAGCTCCTGGCTTTCATGATAAAAGCTCCTTTGGGTCTTGTCAGTACAGGCTGCCACGTTATGTTGGTGGTTTCATTGTTTGTAGTGATACTCAGGTTTTATTCTAACAAATGTGGGCTAGCTATGTTGTATGTATGTAAATAACATAAGCCTAATTGATGATTAGCTCCAATCACAAACTGGCAATCTCAAATGGAGTAGAGATGTTAGCTAGCTAACGCTAACTTTCCTGAATCTGCCGGTTCAGCCGCTTTGGTGCCAACCTCAAGTGGCCATTCAAGGAAATGCAGTTTTTGGCACTTCGGCATTGGCTTCATTTTTCAGTCACGGAGGTTGCTGCTTGAGTAACAACAACATAAATGAAACATAACCTGCTTCAGTTTCATAATACCTCAGTATATGATTTTGAAATGAGTTCATGCTTATTAAACTGTTGACAAATGTCTCATGATAGCGTAACATCAGACAGATATCAATGTTAGCCGAGTAGCGTTAAGTTACACAGGGGCAATGCTAACAGCTGGGCTGTTTGTTCTGTAAGTTACTGAGATGAACCAGCAGATTCAGGAGAGCTAGCATTGGCTAACTAATGTCTCCACTCCGTTTCAGATTACGAGTTTGTGATTGATGCTAATCATCAATTAGACTTATGTTATATACATAACATAGCTAGCCCACATTTGTTAGCATAAAGCATCAAACTACTGACATAATGTGACAACCTGTACTGACACGACTCAACAGAGCTTTTATCATGAAAGCCAGAAGACACTCAAGGGAGGGGGGGCTTCTGGGGAAGACTGATTTACTTTGTTTTAACAGTGCAAGGCTAAATGGAGAGGATAAATGGAATAGGAAAAGGAAAGGCAGTGAGGAAATGGAAATGCAAATGGGTATGGATAATTATTTCATTTGTAAATCTTTTTAAAATTCCTCATTTTATTGCCCATTAAAGTATCAAATAATGAATTACTTTGTAATTTAGTCTATTTATTTATGGATTAATTAATTGATTTGTAAACTAATTTATTAATTCCTGATTTTATTGTAGTTTCTTTGTTATTAATTAATTAAATGCTTTATTACTATTGCTGTGACCCTTGTGGTCCTCCATACCCCTGCGTAAATCATGCGTATGATAATGATTTTCACTGCCACACAGATGTGTAGCTTGGTATTACTGATGTGTCCTTTATTATGTCTTGCTGTGCCGAAATTAAGAAAAAGATGTCCAAACATTTCCTGTAGTTGCAGTTCCCTGCACCAAATTATACATAATTGTAATCACTGCTTCTGGCCCCAGCACCTGGCCTGTAACCTTCAGTTTTCAAAGTCTGACACTGTGGGCTGACCTCAGACAAAATTGAGATAACTGCACCCTGGCCAGCAACCCCATCTACTGTGACCTCCTGTGAAAATTGCATATTGTGATGATGTGAAATTATTGTTTGACTGTATGTTTACTGGCTTTCAATACAGGGCATATATCTGTATATGAATGGAGCGTGCAGCAACTCCCCATTCCTTGGGTTACCTTGCCACCATGCCTGTCTGATCCAGAGCTACACCTTCTGTCCCTGCTGGTGTGCGGCAACCTCCTGTCCCTGCTGGCGTGCGGCAACTCCCCATCTTGGCTGAAATGCGGCAACTCTCTGTCTTGGCTGCCTGCAGCATCCCCAGTGGCGTCACCTTCTGAGCCTGCAGCACCCCCCGTGGCATCATCCCCTGGGCCTGCAGCACCCCCGTGGCATCGCCCTCCGAGCCTGCAGCAGCATCCCCCATGGTGTCGCCATCTGTGCCTGCAGCAGCACCCCCTGTGGCGTCGCCCTCCGAGCCTGCAGCAGCATCCCCCATGGTGTCGCCATCTGTGCCTGCAGCAGCACCCCCTGTGGCGTCGCCCTCTGAGCTGCCTTCACTGCCAGCCTGCAGCCCAACCACCAGAGCGGCTCGTCACCATCTGGTCGCTCTCCCAAGTGACTTCTGCCATCTGTCCTGCACCCCAGTCGCCCTCCAGAATGGCTTCAGCCTTTGGCCCTGCCCTCTGGTTGCCGGCCTGAGACCTTTTTCTGTGCCCCTGTTCAGCCCCCAGGCTGTTCATCTGGGACTCCTTGCTCTGTCTCTGCTCAGGCCCTGGGGCATCCCCCTGAACTTTCTGACTCTGCCCCTGTTTGGCCCACGGGTCTTCCACCTGAACTTTTGCTCTGCTCCTGTTCAGTCCCCCGTTTGCCTGGGGCTCCTGGCTCCGCCCCTGTCCGGCTTCAGGCTGCCCATCTGAGTGCCACCTCCTAGGTTCCCAGTGTCCTGGCTGCCTGCCCGAGTGCCACCTCCCTGGCTACCTGCACCTTGTCCTGGCCTGTGGACTGTCGGTTTTGGCCTCCTCCTCCCCCGTCTTGCAACGGCTATCCATCCTGTGTCCCTTGATGGCATTTGTGGGACGTCTGGGATCCGTCCCTTATGGGGGGGTCTGTCAAGTCCTGCCTGGACTTTATCTGTTATTTTTGGACTCTTTGTGTATTTTGGTCTCTTGAGTTTTCAGTGTTACACTTATGTTGCCTGGTTTTGGTTTTCTCTGTGTTTCCCTTGTGTGTTCCTTTACTCCTCCTGTGTTCATGTACACCTCCTCTCACCTGCCCTGCATCACCTTTGTTAGCTCAGCCCTGCTCCAAGTGTCTTCCCCAGTTTATCAGCTCCCAGTCTGCCCGTGTGTTGTCACTTGTTGTCTGATTACTTTAGTTCCTGTTTTATTTTGAAATGTTTTCTCCTCGTGTCTTGTGAACTTTACTTCCTGGGTTTTCACATTTTACATATATTTTACTGAAAGGTGGGGCTCTGAGGAGGCCCAAAGTGTTCATAATTAAAGAAATATTATGAAAACAATATCATCAAACAAATATTATGAAACAAATAGGTTAATCATATGAATAAATACAGACTAAATATAAAATATATCCATAAAAATGTGAAATAATCCAATAGCAAAAATTTAAAAACTCAGTCTAATATTATTGAAACCACAAAAGAGTGTATTGCATACCATTTTATTTCACTCCAGCACTTTTTAATATTGACATTTTTTCCCCTCAAAGTCTATTTATGTCTCAGTTTTATTTTATATCATGTTTCATGTCTTTAATCTAAGTCTACAAATAGGGCAGGTCCAGTTTTGTGATTGACTGTTGCTATGTGGTCAGAATGAGCGAGAGGCCAATCACATTGTAGCTACCTCCAACGTCAGGTCACAGTCATGGGTCATTTTAATGTCAGCTGTCACATGTTCAAACTGAGCTTGGAAAAAACTGGTTTCAAATACTTTGCTCCCTACAGATGGAATAAATTATAATATTTGCAAGAAAAGAAGAAACAGAGAATTAAAGAATTAGTCAGCAACCCACAAAATACGTGATAATTCAACCATCAGAGAAGAACCAGCGTCAAGGATCACGTGTTGTGGTCAGTACTCCTGGAATTAGAAACCTGGTAATATTGCAGGGAAATGTGTGTCATGTAACCTGTATAGCACAGATGTTTGTGTTTATGGAAAATTGGTATAATCTCACCATTTGATTGTAAAGTTTCATCTCTCCCAATAGAATTTTTTAATAAATCTATAGCAGTGAGCAATGCTGTGAAGAACATAACACACTTATATCAAAAATTGAGTTGTTGTAAAGGTAATATCTTAGTTGACCCAACACAGTTTCATTCAAATCATAGAAGTCTGTTTTACATTGTACATGTGTTTACTGTTTAATGGAAACAGTTCTGAAATAATCATCGGGGCACCTGTTTAATTGCTTCTAACAAAAAGAGACAGGACAGAAAATGCATTTACAGGAAATTACAGGAAATCCACAAATGCTGTGTGTAAGAAATATTTGACAGTCACCAATGCCAGGAAGAAAACCATACACTTACAAAAAAGATTTGGCTGTTGTGAAGGTAATCTCTGAGTTAAAGTTACTGGTTAAAAATGTTAAGAGTGGAAAGATTTCTGGAGGATCTGGAAAGGATCCAGTAACATACTGAACAGACACAGAGCTCTACTGTCTGAAACATGTTAGTTTAATGTCTGAATCTTACAATTATGTCATCCAGATGTCCCTTAATGTATCCGGGATTTCACACAAACATCCGTACCGATGTTCTATTTGTTTCCCACGGCTGGCTGTGCAACAGCAGCTGACACAATAAGTGTATCTGAACTTAAAAAGAGGCTGTGCGAATTTAAGCATGTGGCACAGCAGATGTAATTTCATTAGCACTAGTTTGGTCAGGATCTAACGGTAGTTAATGCTCTGTGTTTTGCCACACATCTACACAGGTCAATGGTTACACACAGATTCCAGGTTGATATGGTGGAATTATTTGTAATAAAGCAGCCCATATGAATGTGGATGCCACTGTCAGCTGTAATGACCAAAATAAATATTCTTCTTAGCCTCAGTGAGACACTTTGACTTGCTTCTGGGAAATAATGAGACCAAATTGTCAATGGACTGGTGAAAGTAAACATGTCAAATTATCCCTCCTTGACTCTTTAGTTCTTGAAGCCCTCAATTTGATCTGAAACTAAAAACAATTAGCTGTTTCATTGTTGCACTGATATATTGAGCTGATTTAACTGGTCAAATATATCTGATAAGCAGGCCAGTTTTGCACAAAACAGTAAAACACCTTGAGTTGAGTGCATTTTTCTGACTATAGTTAACAGTTTCTACAGCCATGTTCATGACTTTGTTGGGACTTGGTTAGGAGCAGGTTTGGTTATCAGCAATAATTAATGGTTATCAAAGATTACCACAATATATATACAAACAATACCAAAACAACTTCTCTTTAAGGTATAACAGAGTTTTAATGTCAGCTGTCACATGTTCAAACTGAGCTTGGAAAAAAACGGTTTCAAATACTTTGCTCCCTACAGATGGAATGAATTATAATATTTGCACTTCCACTTCCATGCTTAATCATATATGTTTATTCTTTTATACAGGTCTCTAAAATGAATAATTGGCTCTGCCCTATTTGTCTTGTGTGAAATATACTGTCAAAGAAAACGGGCATCTGAAGGTGAAAGAAAAAGAAAGCAAAAAAAAGGAGAAATCATCATCATCATCAATGACTAATTAGTCAGCAACCCACTCAACAAAATACGTGATAATTCAACCGTCAGAGAAGAACCAGCATCAAGGGTCAAGTGTTGTGGTCAGTACTCCTGGAATTAGAAACCTGGTAATATTGCAGGGAAATGTGTGTCATGTAACCTGTATAGCACAGATGTTTGTGTTTATGGAAAATTGGTATAATCTCACCATTTGATTGTAAAGTTTCATCTCTCCCAATAGAATTTTTTAATAAATCTATAGCAGTGAGCAATGCTGTGAAGAACATAACACACTTATATCAAAAATTGAGTTGTTGTAAAGGTAATATCTTAGTTGACCCAACACAGTTTCATTCAAATCATAGAAGTCTGTTTTACATTGTACATGTGCTTACTGTTTAATGGAAACAGTTCTGAAATAATCATCGGGGCACCTGTTTAATTGAAAAACTATGATGTTTTCCACAGATGATGTGCTTCTAACAAAAAGAGACAGGACAGAAAATGCATTTACAGGAAATTACAGGAAATCCACAAATGCTGTGGGTAAGAAATATTTGACAGTCACCAATGCCAGGAAGAAAACCATACACTTACAAAAAAGATTTGGCTGTTGTGAAGGTAATCTCTGAGTTAAAGTTACTGGTTAAAAATGTTCACACAAAAAGTTTATTTGTGTTGGAAAAACACATTGGATACATTTTAAGAGTGGAATTATAAAGGAGTGATAGATTTCTGGAGGATCTGGAAAGGATCCAGTAACATACTGAACAGACACAGAGCTCTACTGTCTGAAACATATTAGTTTAATGTCTGAATCTTACAATTATGTCATCCAGATGTCCCTTAATGTATCCGGGATTTCACACAAACATCCATACCGATGTTCTATTTGTTTCCCACGGCTGGCTGCGCAACAGCAGCTGACACAATAAGTGTATCTGAACTTAAAAAGAGGCTGTGCGAATTTAAGCATGTGGCACAGCAGATGTAATTTCATTAGCACTAGTTTGGTCAGGATCTAACAGTAGTTAATGCTCTGTGTTTTGCCACACATCTACACAGGTCAACGGTTACACACAGATTCCAGGTTGATATGGTGGAATTATTTGTAATAAAGCAGCCCATATGAATGTGGATGCCACTGTCAGCTATAATGACCAAAATAAATATTCTTCTTAGCCTCAGTGAGACACTTTGACTTGCTTCTGGGAAATAATGAGACCAAATTGTCGATGGACTGGTGAAAGTAAACATGTCAAATTATCCCTCCTTGACTCTTTAGTTCTTGAAGCCCTCAATTTGATCTGAAACTAAAAACAATTAGCTGTTTCATTGTTGCACTGATATATTGAGCTGATTTAACTGGTCAAATATATCTGATAAGCAGGCCAGTTTTGCACAAAACAGTAAAACACCTTGAGTTGAGTGCATTTTTCTGACTATAGTTAACAGTTTCTACAGCCATGTTCATGACTTTGTTGGGACTTGGTTAGGAGCAGGTTTGGTTATCAGCAATAATTAATGGTTATCAAAGATTACCACAATATATATACAAACAATACCAAAACAACTTCTCTTTAAGGTATAACAGAGTTTTAATGTCAGCTGTCACATGTTCAAACTGAGCTTGGAAAAAAACGGTTTCAAATACTTTGCTCCCTACAGATGGAATGAATTATAATATTTGCACTTCCACTTCCATGCTTAATCATATATGTTTATTCTTTTATACAGGTCTCTAAAATGAATAATTGGCTCTGCCCTATTTGTCTTGTGTGAAATATACTGTCAAAGAAAACGGGCATCTGAAGGTGAAAGAAAAAGAAAGCAAAAAAAAGGAGAAATCATCATCATCATCAATGACGTATTAGTCAGCAACCCACTCAACAAAATACGTGATAATTCAACCGTCAGAGAAGAACCAGCATCAAGGGTCAAGTGTTGTGGTCAGTACTCCTGGAATTAGAAACCTGGTAATATTGCAGGGAAATGTGTGTCATGTATCCTGTATAGCACAGATATTTGTGTTTATGGAAAATTGGTATAATCTCACCATTTGATTGTAAAGTTTCATCTCTCCCAATAGAATTTTTTAATAAATCTATAGCAGTGAGCAATGCTATGAAGAACATAACACACTTATATCAAAAATTGAGTTGTTGTAAAGGTAATATCTTAGTTGACCCAACACAGTTTCATTCAAATCATAGAAGTCTGTCACCAATGCCAGGAAGAAAACCATACACTTACAAAAAAGATTTGGCTGTTGTGAAGGTAATCTCTGAGTTAAAGTTACTGGTTAAAAATGTTCACACAAAAAGTTTATTTGTGTTGGAAAAACACATTGGTTACCACAATATATATACAAACAATACCAAAACAACTTCTCTTTAAGGTATAACAGAGTTTATTAATGTTAGCGATGTAAATTAATCAATAGCACTTCAATCAGTAAAGTAAAATCAAACACAAACAACTATAAACAACAAGTAACTACAAACAACAAGCAAGCATATGGTACATGTAGATGTGTGTGTGTGTATGTAAGAGAGGAAGAGGAGAAGCAAGATGACAGATGCAAGAGTTCCGGTCAGAGGAGGTGACCACAAGATTTGAACAGAGACAATGGCTAATGGCGTCCACTGGCTTAACACATGTCTCTGACAATAAGATAGCTTGGGGACAAGGCTAAGCTCTGGTACTGAGTTATCTGCTCATCAAATGTGTTAGTGTGAGAGTGTGTGTGAGTGTGTAGTGTGTGTATGTGCATGGTTAATAAAAGGAGAAAGGGGCCAAAATATGAATCAGCTTAGCGTGATAAACACAACCAAAACAAACAGCAAGCAACACGAATACTTCCACGGTATTATGAGCAGCAACAACTAGACACATGTTCTGTTAATTCACAACAACAACAATAAAGCTTAAAATAACACACACTTTAGTAATTTATCTCTGCCCAGACTCAAGCCTCTTACTTGTATTGTTTAAGGAGGCAAGTAAAGTGTATTTCAGGCTGTCTTTGGGGTCCGGCTCGGTTCCTTAGGCTTGGGTGATGACAGGGCCGTGTTCCTGCTCTGTCGGCCGGTTTTACAGCAGCTTATCCTCAACGGGGTTGCAAAGGAACAGCAGAGTCAACTAATTTGAAAAGAAGTGGGGTTATCCTACTTTTTCACTTCTGCAGGATAGGGTGAGAGCGATGGGTTGCACAGTGGTCTTCTTCTTTGGATCGAGTAATGTGCTTGGTTGAACACAGAAAATCTGCTCATCCAGCTAGGTTTAGATTGTGTGTCCTAGTTAGAGTACATATGGGGGTACTTCCTATGGTAGCAGAAGTCACAACTGGAAGCATGGTTTTGGAAGTGTCTCAGGTGTTTATATCCTTGATGATGACATGGTCGAGGAGTGGGACCCCTCATAGGTTCCGGCAATCTTGTCCAATGGGAGCCAAGAGTTTGAATCAGGCCTGCCTTTGTCTCGTACACAGGACGTATGAGGCCCAACAACTTCATGCAGTTCTGCTGATATCTGCTTTGTTGCTAGACTTTGTTGCTTCGTTTATGTATAAAACCTGTTTGTTCCATATTGATAAGTTTGGGGAGGAACCTGTTTAATCTGTTGGTTAAGGCCTTAGTCTGAAATTTGTCCCCAAAATTACCCTATAGGCTATGACAGACAGACAGACAGACACACACACACACACACACACACACACACACACACACACACACAATCACTCTCTCCCCAAGTATCTCATGGTGACTTTTCCTGTCCCTCTCACTTCAAAGTGTCCTCAGTGAAAAGCTGGCCAAGTTACTTCTTGTGTGTAACGGTACGTGTAACCAGGGGCGGTGAGTACAAGGCTAGACAAGGCTAAGCCTTCCCTAAATTTACTGCTGGCTATTGTGCACCCTACACTGCATACTGGTAAAGTTTAAATAATTAAAACACCTGTGTCAGCAGTTCAGCAGTTGAAAAGACAGCAACACATTATGTAGCCCCGAAGTTAGCAACAACTTGTTAGCTACGCTGTTAGTTAACATTAGCACTATTGAATCTCAAGCACTCGTGGTTAGAATGCCTATTTTGTCAGTCAAATGTATATCGAACCTGTGAGTGCTATAGCTCATTTTGGTCCGAAAAATTAGGACTTTCCAGTCAATATAATCTCACAAGCAAGTGGACATATCTGAGAGCATGACAAGTGAAATAAAAATACATGGGCTTTACTAATTTGGGAGGCTTCCTGCAGCAATTTCTAGTGTGGCATGACTTACATTATAAGCTATTGTATGAGGTAAACCGTCATTGTTCATTTTTTATTGGTAGAGAGCTTATTGGCTCTGAGGAGACCCAAAGTGTTCATAATTAAAGAAATATTATGAAAACAATATCATCAAACAAATATTATGAAACAAATAGGTTAATCATATGAATAAATACAGACTAAATATAAAATATATCCATAAAAATGTGAAATAATCCAATAGCAAAAATTTAAAAACTCAGTCTAATATTATTGAAACCACAAAAGAGTGTATTGCATACCATTTTATTTCACTCCAGCACTTTTTAATATTGACATTTTTTCCCCTCAAAGTCTATTTATGTCTCAGTTTTATTTTATATCATGTTTCATGTCTTTAATCTAAGTCTACAAATAGGGCAGGTCCAGTTTTGTGATTGACTGTTGCTATATGGTCAGAATGAGCGAGAGGCCAATCACATTGTAGCTACCTGCAACGTCAGGTCACAGTCATGGGTCATTTTAACGTCAGCTGTCACATGTTCAAACTGAGCTTGGAAAAAACCGGTTTCAAATACTTTGCTCCCTACAGATGGAATGAATTATAATATTAGCACTTCCACTTCCATGCTTAATCATATATGTTTATTCTTTTATACAGGTCTCTAAAATGAATAATTGGCTCTGCCCTATTTGTCTTGTGTGAAATATACTGTCAAAGAAAACGGGCATCTGAAGGTGAAAGAAAACGAAAGAGAAAAAAAAGGAGAACTCATCATCATCATCAATGATGTATTAGTCAGCAACCCACTCAACAAAATATGTGATAATTCAACCGTCAGAGAAAAAAAAAGGTCTTTTGGATAAAGGTCATGCTGTGGGAGCAGTGCCTTCGACATTTGATATCCAAATTTCCCAAATTCCAATTCTCTGACCAGAACATCTAACAAGGCAGCTGACCAGCTTACTGAATACCTACATTCTGTGTTACAATGGCTGGAGTCCTCTGACAGTTTTTCTGTATGTGAACAACACAACAATGAAAGATTCATGGTAAAAGTAAAGAATGAGGTCATCAGTGAGGTTGACAAAGTCAAGTACTTAGGAATCATCTTAGACTCACATCTAAAATTTGATTAACAAGTGAATAATATGTGTAAAAAGGTTAAAACAAATTTCAACTGCTTCAGACTCATCAGAAAGTACAGATGTGGCCAAAAATTAGTACCCTTCCACCTTTTAATAAAAAAATGAAATTTTCTCTGTATTAAGTTGAAACTGACAGAAGTATATGGTATCCATCATTCTTAACTTCACATTGAATATAACTGAAACTTTGCTTTTGATTTACAACTTAACATTTTATTTAATAGAATAAAACAAATGAAATTGCATGGCCAAAAATATTGGTACCCATAACTTAATATTTTGTAGCACAGCCTCTGGAGGCAATAACTGTAGTTAAGTGCTCTCTGTAACTCTGAATGAGGTTTCAACACTTTTTTACTGGTAGTTGGGCCCACTCTTCTTAAGCACACTGCTCCAGTTCTCTCAGGTTTGATGGGTGCCATCTTCCAACTGCTAGTTTCAGCTCTTTCCACAAATATTTAGTGAGGTTCAGAGCAGGACTCACTTCAGAACCGTCCAATGTTTTCTTCTCATCCACTCTTGGGTGCTTTTTGATGTATGTTTGGGGTCATTATCCTGCTGGAAGACCCATGACCTGCGACGAAGACACAGCTTTCTGACACTGGGCTGTATTTTTTGCTCCAAAATGCCTTGATAGTCTTCTGATTTAAAATGCAACACAATTTCAATGTTTTTAACAGAGGTGTTAAATCATGGCTAAAAGAGAACAACATTGTTCTCACACCTAATACTCCTGTATAGACACATCTGTATTTTTTTATGTATGTGCTTGTGCATGTATTCTTGTTTTTCCTCTCATCTTTCTTTTTTCTCTTCTTTACATTTTAACTTCTATATTCTAACCTTTTTTTTCTTAAAAAAAATAAATGCCTCCTGTGGACAGTTGTTGTAATTTAGTGTTTTGATACAAACACTAAACAGTGCATCTGGTGCCTGTGCATAATTGTGTGTTGCAGTTCCAATGCTATTGTGATGTCCATGTCAAATAAATAGATAAAAGTAAAAGAATAAATAAATAAAAGAAGTCAATGATGTTCTCTCCCCCCCATGTGTAGTTTCTTGTCTCTTCTCTCTGTGTATGTAAATTGTGTGATGTAAGTCTCCCCTGTGTGTATGTGTAGTCTGCGCTCTACCTAGATCTCCATGGTGATGGAGATCACATGGCTCAGGTCATATTCTGTTTTGGCAGCACCTGGAAGTTGCTCAGCGCCCTCTTGATCACATTCTTCATATATATTGTAAATCCAACATAGTGAGGTCATTAGGTTGAACATTGTTACATCCCCCAAAGAGGCTCTTTACAACCGAAGTGACACATAACTCACAGAGTCAAGAAGGAGCAGAAGAAACAATTACTTTTATTTGTAACCAACAAATTAACACTAACAAACAATAATAACATATCAGTGACAGGCCGGCCAAAATTAACAAAAGGGAAGCCACACACCCCAACCCCACAATGAGTTGTCGAATCTGGGTGCTTCCCCCAAACCTGAATCAACATTAAAACTAAGCCTGTACAGAAATAAAGTCACGAAAATAGGACTAATGGACCCATCAAAAATGCAAACAACCAACAAAAGTAAAGGAATAACTCAAGGCAGTCAGATATGTTGCTATATATATATATATATATATATATATATAAACCACATGACCAGAAGGACTAGACAACAGAAGTGTAACCATGGAAAACCCCAAAGAACACAAAAACACAAAGAGTCCAAAAAACAATCCAAAAAAAGTCCATTCAGGGTGTGACAACATTGTCCAGCATCATGTAAGGAAGCTGGATTGCAAGCAAACTTAACATCAAATAGAACTATCAGTCCCACACAACGACTCATTCGACCACATTTCTGAATTATAACTCAGTGTTCTGCACCTGGCATTTCCCCTCAAAAGGCAATCAGTGAGAAAGAGAGAGAGAGAGAGAGAAAAAAACACCCAAGTACCCCGCCAATGCTTCTCCCCAACCTTGAAACAATATACAGTATATGTTAATAGTCAGATCAAAAAACTATTTAACATTTAGTCCAGGCTGTGATGGCCAGCTGAATAATTGCAGCAGTATTGTACAGTATCTCTTAGGGTGACTCATTTTGGTTACCACTTCCACAAAGAAAAACCAAAAAACAAACAAGAGGCTTCATTTTATACACTGGGCCTTCAAAGTGCTCTCTGAAACTGGGAATGGGGTGGCTTGTGTCCATGAAATGAGAAACTTTGTCATAGAGCTAAACCAAATACATTGTTGGAAAGGTCTCGACTTGGAGAGTAACATATGTCAGTATGAAGATTCTACATGACTTCTGCTTTGAAATACTGACCTTTGAACCTTGACCTCGGTGCTTGTTTGAAGTCTTATAATTCAGCAACTAAAGGGACTGCAGACATGGGACTAACTGTTAAAGAGAGCTCTTGACCTCAGCTATAATGTGGGGCCTGTCAAATATGGCTAAAATATGCTTAAAATTAATTTTCACCCATTTAACAATTAGATATTTAAAATCTGATTATACAAGTGTGATTGCTATCCCCTTAAACTCCTCATTGTACTCTCAATTTAGTATTTATAACTTCCAATGCTAGGAAAAACACTAATATTTTTTAAAAAACAGACTGTCTGGACTGCTGCTAATGCAACGCCACTAACACACTATTAGCTTAGCCTCTTAGCACCTGCTACCGCCAATGTTACTGAGAAAAATACATAAAACATCTTGCAAGCTTAATAAATCTACAGAACTGTGTGAAAGTTAAATTGGGATCCTTTCTAAGAAGTGGAACAAAACCAGCTGATACAGACATGGCCGAAATTATTGGTACCCTTGTATTTTATTTAAATAATACACCGTTCGCCCTTAACAGTGTTCACATTTTAGACATTTTATTATCGATGCATGTCTATGATTGGTTTGCGGTGGACAAAAAAAGTTGTGAAAATAACTTTTATTGTCTTTTTTGATGGTTTGTTACATTTACAATTTAATCATAGTTTCCTGTTTTGTTCTTGTTGGTTGTTTTGGGTTTTTTTGTTTTTTTACTATAGTTAATCATTTTATAACTACATTTTAATTTTGATTACTGTGAAAATTTGTAGACCCCTGTTTCCTTAGTTAATAGATTAGATAAGAGTTAAGATATTTTGTTGTTTAACTTTTATATAGTACAATTTATACAGCCTATTCATATTGTAAGATAGTATTTTATATAATTAAGATGTTATGAATAAAAGATATTTTATTTAATCATGTTCAATAATCTTTTCTCATTGTCTGTTCAAAATGTATTTCCTGTCTATTTTTAATGAAATGTTGCATGGTGTATGTTTGGGGTCACAGCTAGTCTTGGGTCCCTTATTGTAACATCATATGGGCATAGGTCCTGTAATGTTTGACAATGTTTACTGTGATCATTTGTTTTTACTGGGTAATTATACAGTAACAATGGGAGAACACATTGTTGGTTCTATGAATTTACAGAGTAAGACTGGGAGAACAGTGTACACTTCATAATCCAGCCCACCCCCTGTTTTTACTCCATACTTACAGAGTAAGAACAAGAGAACAGCACATACCTTGTAGTTTCTGTGTAGTTAAAGAATAAGAACACCTTTTTATAACTCCCTGCATACCTTATTGTGTAATTAAAGATATACCATTACATTACTGTACCGTTAGTTTTACATTACTCTAGGAACTGATTTTCAAAAGTATAGACCCATTTCTTGACTTGTCCTTATTCAAATGTATAATTGTATTATGTATAATAATACAATGAGGTAGAAGACATAAGAATAATAGATCCCTGGAGGGTGGGTGAAGCTTGCCTGCCAAATTCACATGCATAAAAATGATTGTCACAACTGCCCTGAGCAAAGAGCGAAACATTTATTGCACTTCATCCATATGTGTATGTCACAGGGTGGTGAGTGTGCATGTGTGTGCAGGCCTGGAATTAAGTAATTTTTAGGGCAAGGCCACTTTGGCCTTTGATAAATACAAATTTATTGGGGCATCGCAGCCAAAATGTAGGGCACCAAGGCCAAAACCAATGGTTCAATAACAATAAGTGATAATTACATTGTATGAAGACAAATCAGTATACAATCAACAATTAGTAGACAGTGTACTGAAAAACAGTACTGAGTTTATTAAGACTGTACACTGAATGTTTGACTTTTCCACTAAATGCTGTCTGAAAAAACGTGAACAATTCATTATATTAATTGTTATTGTTATATTTTAGCGATGAAGTCTATAAATGGGTAACGGTGATCAAAATTAATCTGAACAAGTTTCAACACATGTCCAACTACTAGCATTTGAGTCTGAGATCATAGGAGCTGACACAAAAATGACTTTTTTAAATGTTAAACTTTAAACACACTGAGAAACTTCTCAAGGAGAGACTATGATGAGAACTGCGAATCAAGTAACAGCCGACACACTCTCCTGATCTGTCTTAACTGAGAAGTGTCTGCTTTCAGAGAAGTGTGTGTGTGTGTGTGTGTTTGTGTGTGTGTATGCACGTGCGTGCGTGCGCGTGTGTTAATGTCGCATCGCGCTGAAAAAGTAGCAACCCATCAGGTCTCACTGCAAGTTATAAACACTATGTACATTCGTAGTTAGCTAAGTTCACACCACATAGCAAATATCCTAGTTAGGATGTCAACAGTTAACTGTGAGAATATTTTTGACCGGTTACGTATGTTGGTCTACAGGTTAATTTGCGTACACACTCCACCAACGGCTTGTTCACATCAGATCTTCTTTTTCAATGGATGAAGTACTGGTGTGAAACCGACTTCAACACAGAGTTTTGCATTATGGGTTGTTAGTAGCATTAATGTTGCTAAGCTAGTGAGTGTCATAAAGTCTGTTTATAGTGAGTGTGTTAGAGTCAGTCAGCACTAAAAGTGTTTTGTTAGTTCAGTTTAACCTGCAGCAGTTTCTGAAGGATCGTATATCGTGTTTTTCTGCCATGGAGGAAATAAATTCATGAAGAGTGAAAACGAGTCCAAAGTGTCTTCCAAGGTCTCTACTGCAGAAATGGATTACATCAAGCTGCCAGATGAGTTTTACCACTGTCACAGACAGGTGACACAGGCAGTCTTATAAATACTACGTTAACTGCCAGAGAAAATCATTTTTGACTGCTCCCGAGAGCCTGTTACCTTTGAGAGCCTTTGTTACGTGTAGTTTTAAATGAGGAAATGCGCAACTTTCTTTTAGGGGCACAACGGTCAGTTCAAAACAGGGCATGCCAAACTGGCCATGTGGGTAGTTAATTTTTGAAGGGCATTACGGCCACACTCCAGGGCATCTACGGCACTAGCCATTTGGATGTGGTATAATTCCTGCCCTGTGTATGTGTGAGACATCCTGCGATGATTATGCCCTTTTTTTTATGGGGGGCCCATGGGTGCCAAAATTCAGCGGCACTAGGTCTGAGGTTAAGTTTGGAGAATGGAGATCCCAGATGGAGACAATGCTGAGTTTCCAGCCAATCAGAGACTCTCAGAATGCAGACTAAATATTGGGCTCATTAGAAGGGGAGGCAAAACGGGAAATTTTGACTTCAGAAAGAACAGAAATTTTTGATGTGTTGTCCGAACTGTACAGTGATAACACACATGCCCTTGAGGGCCCAGTTTCTCAACTGTAGCCACGAATCTAATCAGTCACTTATGGGGATGTCTTATCGAGGGATCACTTCATCATGGGTCTGAAGGAGGGCCCCACCCGCCAGGAGCTCCGGTGACAAGTGAGGAAAACCCCCCTTGTGATTTTTGACAAGGTAAAAATGGAGGTGTTAGTGCTGGAGGAGGAACAGGAGGAACAATGGATGCCCTCTGGCTGCTTGGTGGTGAGTAAGCCAACCTTTGGTGGTCCAAAACCTGAAACAGATTGGAAACAAGAGCTGCGTACTGAGATTTTGAATGAGGTAAAAGAACAAAAGACAATGACTAAGACTATTTTAGATGAGCTGAGGGACTCTAACAGAACAAGTGAGGTTGGCCCTCGCCCCCATGCTGCTTCAGAGGGCCCCAATCAAGCTCATAGGCCCAGAGCCCAGCACAATAATGTTAAATACAAATGGGACTCCCAAGGCTGCCCAATATGCAATGTTTGTGAGGAAGTGGGACACATTAGCCGTTATTGCCCCTCCAAGGCATCTAATCAGGATTATTAAGATCCCCAACCGCTGCGGGTCAAGTCCCAGATAGCATATGGAAGTGGGCCACTTCAGGCAATGATGCGGCACTGCTGGCCTTCTTCTGGCCTGGACAAAATGGATGTGAGCCTGAAGTGGCCTACATGTAAAATAACAAATATGGCCCAAATATCCCAAAACAAATGTGAGCCATTTTTGGCAAAGATGTGGTGCTCTTGGCGATGTGTAAACTGGATGTGACCCTAAAGTTGCCCATGTGATACATAGTGAATATGGCCCAAATATCATAAAACAAATGTGGGCCACCTTTGACAAAGATCCGGCACAGTCGACAATAGTTAATGTGGGTGTAAACCAAAAGTGGCCCACATATGGTGCAGCAAATGTGGCCTGGTTATCTTAAAATATACCTAGGCCAGTTCTGACAAAGATACGGCACAGTAAGCACTGGCTTTCCTGATAGCATCAACTTTTGGGCCATATGTGGTATTTAACTGGCACATGTGGCTGAGATATGGCATGGCAAAACACATGTGGGCCAAATCATAACCACTTACGTTTCGCCATACCTTCAAAATTGGAGGGAATTTCACTTCAGGATCACCTCTGAAATGTAGGTACCTGGCCCAGATAAGAATTGACAGCTTGGGACCACACCTGGTATGGTAATGGCAGTCATGAGAACTTACATGCATTCATGTTCCCCAAACATCACCAAAATACATTTATACTACACCCGTGTCAAATAGTTCACCTAATCTAGATCTATGCTACACATTACAATAGAATCATAGAAAACCTAAACAGCAGATTATAGTACACTAACACCCCTACACTAATTACCACATAGTATCTCCCAGAACCTTTAAATTGGTGCTCAGGTAGCCTGGGAACTCTTTTAGCCCGAACACCCTGGAGAGGAGACAGAACAGAGGTTTGTCAGCGTCAGAGGTTTGTTAATTGTCAACATCTCCTGAGGAAACAGAATAAACTTTTAGGTTCTGAAATATTTTAGACAGCTGCGATGGAGCCACGGAAGTGCGGGGGCCAAAAAGTTTCTGTGTGAGTGTGTGTTTTGCAGACACGAATGCATTCCACATGTGCGCACTAATGAACTTGGTTGCAGACTTTCCGGAGTTGTGAATGTCACTGCTGTGCAGTGTTTTTCCGAACAGCCTTTAAACGCAATAATCTGTTACTCCACCTGGACTGCTGGATCATAATTCTTGTGTCTCACTGACACTTTAAACAACACGTCCACACCAACGCAGCCCCTTATTGTTTTACACAGGACTACTTTTTCACCATAAGGGCTTCTTTATTACAAACAGTTCCACCGTATAAACCTGGAATCTGTGTGTAACAGCTGACCTCTTTATATATGTCAGTGGTGTAGATTAGTAGCAGAACACAGAGCATTAATTATCGTCAGATCCATACTGATCCTTTTTAATGACGTTACCGCTGCTGTGCCAAATGTGTAAATGCGCACACCACTCTGTCAATTTAAAGACGCACTTATCGTTTCTGTTGCTGTGTGAAGCTGCAGGTGTTTAATAAAGTCAGAGGACAGAATCTGACGCACAACAGCTGTGAGCAACAAACAGAACATCAGTACTGATGTTTCTGTGAAATCCTGGATACAATCAGTGACACCTGAACAACATTAATGTAAAATTCAGACATTAATCTGACATGCTTCAGACCTGCCTGAATCATATTAAATGCACAATATGTAATTTCAGCCGCTAGGGGTCTCTCAATCAAAACAATAACAAAAGACGGAGTGTGATGACGGTGTGAATTAGCAAGGGATCATGGGAGTTGTTGTCTTCGTCATTTAATAACCAGCTTCACCGGAATAGGATTACTCCAGTGTTAATCATTCGAGATGTTTTTACCGGGAGCCGAATTACCCGCGGAGGTATCCTTTTCTCCAGAACAAATGAACCCGGAGATTACAGGTAAAAACACTAAATAAAGCTGTTTCACAAAAAAATCAGTGTTTCTCCGACGATGTACGGCAACCACTGGACGTCTGGTACGGGCTGTTTGCTGCGCTGCTGCTAACACTTACGGTTTATTTCCACATGTGCGCACTAATGAACTTGGTTGCAGACTTTCCAGAGTTGTGAATGTCACCGCTGTGCAGTGTTTTTCCGAACAGCCTTTAAACGCAATAATCTGTTACTCCACCCGGACTGCTGGATCATAATTCATGTGTCTCACTGACACTTTAAACAACACGCCCGCACCAACGCAGCCCCTTATTGTTTTACACAGGACTACGTTTTCACCATAAGGGCTTCTTTATTATAAACAGTCCAACCTGTTTGCCCATACACTTGAGATTACTCCACTACCAAAAGGTAATTTTTAAGGCTCAACAGTCTGGGTCTCAGCTTCCCATCCTCTGGGCCCAACAAGACTTTGTGGGTAAAGTCAATTGTCTTTTGAGTAACTTTGATGCAGCGCATAAATCAGTGCAAAAAGCATGACAAATGTGTCAGCAAATGTGGGTAAATCAAATGACCACAATCCTCTCTGGGCAGAAGGACATGGCATCTGTTGAATTGGCACTGATCAAGGGGAGCCCAGTTGGTATGTCGCCAATGTTTGGTTCGTCAGACTGCGCCACCTGCAGACAAGAACAGAGAGGTTACCTGTGACCCTAGACTGCCTCAGCTACTTCCAAAGGCTGCTTGCCGAAAAATGCATCAATGGCCTATCAGAAGACGAATAGCAGTCAAAGACAATGAATTACAATCCATAAATGTGATTTGATTCAGTGGTTTCAATTAATATGTGCAAGTATACGTTTTGTTAACACATGGCACAGTAACTATAGCATTTATTAAGATCAAGCTCAAATTTGGTAATATTACCATTGTTGCTTCAAGTGCAGAATTTCAGCATTACAAAATAGATTGTGGTATGGAATTTATTCAATGTTTTCCATTACATCACAGCAACAAGAAAACCCTGTTTATTTTCGTGTAGCTATAGATTGAATTAACTTACACTTGAGTCTGCAGTCCTAGTGACAACAGTGAGAAATAGCTGCTTAACATTTAAGCATACTGCTCAGAACTCGTAGTTATGGCTACAGGTCTAGCACATCATTTTACCATTGAAACTTGATTTATTTTACTTTTTTAACCAACCAGCTTGGAATAGATCATGAAATTGTATATTTTAGAGAGTATGAATGATTCAAGCCAACAAACATTGGACAAGAATCAGTTACTAATTTATTGCAATTATCAATACCCATGTAATATGGAAATTTTGAATGGTATGTACTATTAATTGTTTTGTGCAAGATGTGGATTTTCATTCATTCACACAGTGGAGGCATTGCTTTTGATTAATAACATGAAAATAGACAATTTTGATGATGTTGTCTAGATACTTATTATACCTCATTCCAACCCTACAAATCTTGGAATGTGTACTGTTATCGTAACCCTAACCCCTAAAGAAAAACATAACCTTAATTAAAGTAGGATTTATTGCATATGGAAAATTTTAAACTAAATTGAAAGAAATGAACAATGAAATTACATTAAATGTGTTGTTTTTCCTATTTATGTATGCATGCACTGTACCATAATTAAATTAAAACATATGTTAAATGACAATTATATTGAACTTTATCTTTAATGACCGAATTAATTGTTTTTCATTGTGACATGAATTTTCCATACCATCTTTAAATGAAATCACAATACAGAAATCAAATTGAAGATGATTACTGCATTTCAGTGTTGCCCAGCAGAGAGAAGCATAGAGCTCCCAATACTAAATACAAAGCATCATTAGGTTTTCATGAGGATGTACAAGCTTTTAAAATGAAAAACAGTTAATTCAGTTATTAGAGACAAAAAGCTAAATTATTTTCATTAAAAATATGTTATATATTTAACTATGACACAGTAAATGCATACACAACAGGAAATGCATATACCATTATACCATTGTTGTTGTTGTATTGTATTTCTGGCTGGACCCAAGGATCAGTTCTAGAAACACTAATGTCAGTGACTCAATGATGAAGTTACACCATTGGTCAGCCAATCACTTGCCTTGCCGTGTGTCGCCACTTCCTGTATCTGTTGTTTCAAATAAAAATCCCTCTATTGTTTCACACACAGTCCAGCCATATAACAGGTTTTGACCTAGTCTTGTTTTGTTTGATTTGTTTTCGTTTTTTGTTTCATTTTGGGACATTTTTCCATAATTAAAGGGCTGTTGAGTGACTGTAAATTCTTAAAGCCGGCTTCAAATAATTGCCAAGTCTAAAATGATAGCCAGGGGCGCGGCCAGCACGAACAAGTAAAGACAGGTTGCTGATAAAGGCCTGGTGAAAACACACTGAGGCGGTTGGAATTACCTGTAGCCAACTTCAACACCTCACATAGTAAATTCAATATAATGCTCATTTCCACAGCACTAGGTCTTGTTACAACAACATTGAGAAAGTGTTGATTTTGTATCAAATAGAAAACATGAGAAATTGAAAATGAAGTCCTGTCTCTTACAAAAGCCTTTCCCAAATGAAAACTTTGGCCATCATTTGAGACTGCAGAAAGAGCTTAATTTCAAAGACATCCATAAGTGGACAGCATATTCAACACGTGCTTGTTTTCTGATTTGTGTCCATTCTATACTTTATGATCACTACAATTTTAATGGTAATATTCAAACTCATAATCACAAAAAAGTGATTTACTGGATTAGATTAACAAAAAAATGTAACTCCAAAATAAGTAATATACTGACTTACATCTCATTGCTTCAGAAATCCAGAGTCATCCTCATGCAGATATGCAGGGAGCACACAGAGGACAGCAGCACGTTTGACATGGACATCAACTTGTTCCTTGGGAGCGAGAACATATTCTTGCCTTACTATGGATGGTAAACAGCATAGCCACACAACACTATATTAAAACTATATTAAAAGTAGCCCTACCAAAATTCTACCAAAGCGCTGGATATCCGATGTCTTTAGTCACTGAAATCGTTGACAGAGCAGCCACGGAGGCCTGACCAGATGTTTGGTGTATTCCTAATTCTATAACTCGATGTTGTACATATGCACAACATTTGCATGCATATGCAAATGAGAACTACTACATCATGACTTTGGCTTCATGAAAACACAGTAGCTATCTAGCTATCTGTGACCACAGAGGATGGGCCAGGATGGAGGTTTAACTGGCCATCCCGACTGTCAAACGGGCATGATTTGCAAATTCTTGCACAAAATAAATAAATTAAATTAAACGTTAATTTAGAGTTTATTTCAAAGACAATTTTTAAGCTTAACCACTCATTTTAAGAACTGCTGTTTGTTTAGAATTACACTGTAACAGATTTCCCTGTAAAATTACAGTAAACTACTGGCAGCTGAAGTTGCCAGCATTTTACCGTTTTTTACAGTGTCACTACCGTAATTTACTTTAACAGTTAACTGCTGTAAAAATTATAACAGTATTCTGCTGTAGAATGTGATGAATAGTTTCTTACTGTAAGTGTTACAGTAAACAAATGAAAAGTTTTCCTCTTATGCATATTAATAAAAACAACTATAAATTGCAGACATATACTATAAATAATGTGTTTTCAGTCTTAATGAGTAATGAGATTAGCTCAGTTTTATATTGAAAAAATGCATAACCCTTAACATCTATCACAAAAAAGGATGAGACAAGTGGCAGCTTTATGGAACTGAACATTTATTCAAAGGCTTTCAAATATGTCAAGTAGCCTATATTCAATAGGGGTGTGTCTGAATACCGATACGTTATTGGCAAAGCACAAAAAAATGTTTTTTTTTACGAACATTTATTTCATACAAATATTTTAAAAATGATTTGTTTTTTGGGAAGAAAAAAAACTCAAAACATGTCAAATACCAGCTTGCAGGTTGGTTACATCGCTATCTCAGCCTCTCTCCTCTGCTCCACTGTTACTTCTATCAGCAGGTCTCAACAAGGGGAGTCACCACCTGCTACATGACACACATTTCCTAATTCCGACATCACTCCCGCATTTGGGGGTGTTCCCCAGAGATAAAGCTGAGCTACTGACACAAGTGAAGTGTTTACAAGGGACTCTCCATAACTTGTTGTTCCCCTTCTCCTTTCCACAAAGTTAGGATGTAAAAATAGGCAATAAACGAAACGTGCAAAGCAAGAACCGCCAGTACATGCTGTGCTGTCTCTGTGTTATGTGTGTATAAATAGATAGAGGAATGTAGAAAGAACAGTACCTTAATGTTTATTTATGCTGGTAGTTAAATCGTGCCTAAACTTGTGTCAGCAGACTCCCACAGACATTCCTTTCTACAGAAACTAGAAAAAAACACTGCAGGACAAAAAATAAGAGGAGACAGACCATATAAGTTGTTATGCAGTTTACATGTAGTTACATGCAGTTTAATGTTTGTGGTGCTGCACATAACAAGACACATAACAACCATAATAACCAGGCCATGGATGTATTACAGGCAGTAAAGTTACTGTTCACAGTTAACTGAGTGGTTTCCAGTGCTTCTTGCTTTCCTCCACATTTCAACAAGATTGGTCAATAATGAAAATGTCAGAGAGCACAAAAGCCTCAAATTGTGTGTGTGTGTGTGTGTGTACACAAACATAAATGTTTTTTTTTATATATTTTAAATGGGAGATTTAAATCCTGTGTACTCCTCATCTTCATCAGGGTACTCTGTCATCAGGGTACTCCTGATGAATACAGAGCACAACACAGGAGGGTATGACAACCCCGTTGTGCTTGCCCAGGTATCCCCAGCACCAGGAAAGCTTCTGTAGGCCAGGTATCGAGCACGCCTGTAATGACAAATAACACAAAAAAGTCATGTGATAATTTTACATGTCTTATGTTTACTGTCAATTTTGGTAATTCTGGTAATTTCTTACAGGACACCAGAGGATGACAAACTATGGGTAGAAGAGGAGACCAGCAGAACAAGATCCCTCAGTTATTGACCTGTAATAGGTTATTGTATGTGTTGAAATATATTTGTGAATCTTTTTCACCACCTATGTACAGTTTTGTGCTTTGGCAAACTTGTTTACTGATTATGAGGAGGTATCTGGGTGCTTATAGGCTGTTAGTCAATAGAGGTGTAACAAATGCTGATGATAGTTAAGTGTTGAAATGAGTCTGTTTCCACCTCTCTCCCTCCTGCTTTTATTAAAAGATCACCATTATTATATTCCAGAGTACTGTTCTACATTGTATATAAAAGCACTACATGAATGCAAGCTATGTATTATCAGCATAGAGCTAGTTTATTATTAGTGTAACATTATACTTGCCTATATATTAGGAGCAAATTAAATTGGATTCAGTGCACATTGATCCTAAATACTTACAATACTGTAACGTGAACCCTCCTATAGTTTATTTTCCAATGGATTCATGTATATTTTTATCAACATCACTAATATGATTACATAAAGAGTGCAACTTGGTTGCAGCAACATACTTGGCATATGAATACCAAAAGTTAAGTGTGTACATGGTGGAATGTGATTTCCCTGCAGAGATCCTTCCCAGCCAAACATCTTGAGTGTGGCTGATGACATCATCTTCCATAGACCGGGCTCCTCTGGACAATTGAAGGACGGATAGTAGGCAAGAACCCTATGCAAATTGGTATCATCAAAACAGTCACACAGAGCATAACAGTCATCACTCTTTTACACAGTAACCAATAATACCACCACTGTAGGAAGGATATGGTTGCTGGAGTCTCCTGTGCCGGTGATGGAGGTTGTCTGTTCCTCTGGGACGCCATGACTTCAATATTCCTCAAGTCCACCAAGTGGCAGCAGCAGCCCAACAGCCCTTCAGCTCCTAAATCCTCAGGGCCCACTTTGGAAACACACCGAATTCTTCACTGGTTTGAGACGACACTGCACCTCTATCTGCACTGTGCCCCCTGTGTAGCCGGACTTACAGGTCACCTGAGGAGTGGCTGAGAAGGCAGTACAGACTCACTACTCACTCACCGGTGGCACTCGTTTACAATGTGTCTTATGTACCCACGTGGTTCGGCCCTCAACTCGAACTGCTGTTGGAGTGGTCAGTAGCACGGTATAAGGCCCCTCCCACCGTGGCTCAGTCCACTTTTTCCTCCGGAACACTCAGGACCAGGTCACCCGGCTTGAGATCTGATTCTGGTTCTGGAATAACATCAAACAAATATGGTGGTAAAACATTTGCACGGAACTGTCTTTGACATAAGGTTTTTCTCATGTAGTCAGTTAGACTGTCCTCAGCTTCCTGAGCTGGTGTATGTCGTAGTTCAGGAATTTGGTAACTTCTACCAAATAAGACCTCGAAGGGTGACAAACCATCTTTTGTGGGTGTAATGTGCATTGCTGTTAAGGCCAAAGGTAAACAGTTTTTCCCCGTCTCTGCCATTGCTTTTCTCAGTTTACTTTTAATAGTCTGATTTGTCCTCTCCACTAAGCCTGCTAATTGTGGATGATAGGCACAGTGGTATTTAACCTGTATCCCAAGACTTTGTGACATTTTAGTAATCACTGTATTTACAAAATGTGTCCCATTATCACAATAAATCTTTTCTGGTATCCCAAAAGATGGTACAATGTATCTACACAAAGCCTTTGCAACTGCTATAACGTCTGGATTTCCTACGAGAAATATTTCAACCCATTTTGAAAACTTATCTACAATCACTAATGCATATTTTTTCCCTTCACATCTAGTCAACTTGATAAAATCCAATGTACTGGAAAGGATTGTTTTTGGCATAAATCAAACATTGTGAACAATATGTTTTGAAATAGTTCCCCAATCCATATGCCGTATACGTTTATTCAACTAATCTCACCATCTCACCATCCCCCCTGACGAGACATGAGTAACCCCATGGCTCGTCATAGCTGCATAGCAATAAAGAGACTTGTAAAATTGGTTTACCTGCAGGTCAGATGTAAAGACCATCTGCGTCTTAACTAACCCCCTTAGTCTTCCAAAACTGTTTTTCCTGTTTAGGAGCGCTCATTTGCATGTCCATTAAAAAGTCAATGGTTACTTGAGCTTCATCAATCTGTACAGAGACACACACACACTCGCAGGCTGCTTTTTTCGCTGCTTCGTCTGCCAGCCTGTTCCCACGAGACACACTGTCTGTATTGTTTGTATATGTCACACACTTACAGACAGCGACCTTGGCAGGCAGCTGTATTTCATCAAGTAACTTCAACAATAGATCCTTATGTGTTACTGGCCGACCTGTGGATGTTATCATTCCTCGATTCCTCCACTGCTGTGCAAAGGTAAACAAAGTGGAGAAGGCGTGCTGGCTGTCTGACCAGATTGTGACCTTCTTATCTTTCCCTAACCTGCACGCTGCTGACAGACTCTAAAACTTTATGCAGTGTAACAACAGCATAACCAACTCTGTTAGTCCCATCTACATGTTTGCTTGCAGAACCATCTACAAACATCACAATGTCTGCATTAGGCAAAGGTGTGTCAACTAAATCAGCGCGAGGTAGGGTTAATTCATCGGTAATTGCCACACAATCATGAGGAATCCCCTCTACAGGTGTTGGGAGAAGCGTAGCTGGATTCAAAGCCGTACATCTCTCAATGGTCAAATTTGGCTGGCCTAACAATGTGGATATGCAAGACAAGTGTCTTGCTGGTGACATGTGTGAATGTTTGTGCTCCAGCAATAGCAAAGAGACAGCATGTAGCACTCTAAGAGTCAGTGGCCTAAACAAAACTAAGGCAGCTGAGGTCTGCACTGCCATAGCCGCTGCCACCACCGCCTGAAGACATCCGGGCAGGGCTCTGCTTACTGGGTCAAATCTGGAGGAATAGAAAGCAACAGGTCTTAATTTATCCCCATACTCTTGTAACAGGACAGATGTCATAAAACCATTTTTGCAATCCACTGTTTGTATGAAATCCTTTTTCATGTTGGGTAAGGCAAGTACAGATGAGGAAGCTATCAACTGCTTTAACTTTGTGAAAGCCTGTTCGCCCTCCTCAGTCCACACCACGTTATCTGACGCAGCTATTGCTTTACCATAAATCATATTCTGTAATGGTTGTGCAATTTCGGCATAATTAGCAATCCATAATCTGCAGAAGTTGCAAGTGCCGAGAAAAGACATCATCTCTCACTTTGTTGTAGGCTGTGGTAACTGCAGAATAGTTGTTTTTCTCTGTTCATCCAACACACGGCCTGCAGGAGTTAGTGTGTAGCCCAAACATTTCACCTCCTGACTTCACAGCTGGAGTTTAGACTTAGAGACTTTAACACCAGCTGCAGCTAGATATTTCAACAAGGCCAAAGTCATGTTTTTGCACTTTTGCTGCGAACTAGAAGTCACAAGAATATCATCAACATAAGTCAAAATCTGAGACTCATCTTCAGGAGGTTTAAAAAGATCAATGCACTTTTTAATTTCTTGTGAAAAAAATAATAGGGCTATCTTGAAACCCTTTAGGGAACCCTTGTATATGTCAATCGTCTGTGTTTGAAAGTAAACGCAAACCAAAACTGTGACTCAGGGCTCAAAGGAATGGTAAAAAATGCGTTTGCCAAATCAATCACTGAATACCAGACATTAGTGGGTTTTATGTTGTTCAAAAGAGTGTAGGGATCTGGTACGAATCACAGCTCGGTTCACAGCTAAATCATTTACTAACTGCCACCCAGATGTAGGTTTTTTCACAGGCAGAATTGGTGTGTTGCAAGGTGAGTCAGGACAATCAACCAAAACCCCTTGTTTTATCAAACTGTCTATCACTTCTGAAATACCTTCCTCAGCTTCCGGTTTCAAAGGATATTTTTTGACAAATGGTCTATAAGAGCTTTTAGGTTTAATGGTAACAGGTGTGGCAGTACGTAACAACCCGATATCACCATCTTTCCCTGTACTCCACAGTTCAGAAGGCAACTCTTCTAACTCTTTTTCCTGCTCCTCTGTCAACAAACACACTTTGTCCTGCAATGTTCACAAAGAGGGCTGCAAATGAGTTGTGGCTGCTCCCACTGTTACCCAATTCAGCGCCTTCTTGTACAGACCGTGTCTCTGGTGGAAAAACACACTGTCCCCACCTGACTCATTCTGCACCCAACCCTTTAAGGCCATCTCCCCCAACTCCACTAATGCACCAACGTCCAGTGCGTCCTAGGGGCATTAGCAAGACCAATATGGGGCAGGGAATGACCTCTGTACACTCTGTCCAGTTGCTCATCCCCTTTTACTGTGACCCCCACATTTCCCAATTTATCCCAGTACAGTGAGGTCAAAGTCAGTCGGTAATTGGGATATCGGAAAAAAGTTTCCTCATAGGCAGGGTCTGGCCCTGCTTCTAAATTTGAGTGTGTAAACACACAGGTCACCCTCCCCTTGAACTTTATTACTTGGCCTAGTTATACTAGCCGCTCCTAGTATAACTATCATAGGACAGTCATTTACTAACTGCCACCCAGATGTAGGTTTTTTCACAGGCAGAATTGGTGTGTTGCAAGGTGAGTCAGGACAATCAACCAAAACCCCTTGTTTTATCAAACTGTCTATCACTTCTGAAATACCTTCCTCAGCTTCCGGTTTCAAAGGATATTGTTTGACAAATGGTCTATAAGAGCTTTTAGGTTTAATGGTAACAGGTGTGGCAGTACGTAACAACCCGATATCACCATCTTTCCCTGTACTCCACAGTTCAGAAGGCAACTCTTCTAACTCTTTTTCCTGCTCCTCTGTCAACAAACACACTTTGTCCTGCAATGTTCACAAAGAGGGCTGCAAATGAGTTGTGGCTGCTCCCACTGTTACCCAATTCAGCGCCTTCTTGTACAGACCGTGTCTCTGGTGGAAAAACACACTGTCCCCACCTGACTCATTCTGCACCCAACCCTTTAAGGCCATCTCCCCCAACTCCACTAATGCACCAACGTCCAGTGCGTCCTAGGGGCATTAGCAAGACCAATATGGGGCAGGGAATGACCTCTGTACACTCTGTCCAGTTGCTCATCCCCTTTTACTGTGACCCCCACATTTCCCAATTTATCCCAGTACAGTGAGGTCAAAATCAGTCGGTAATTGGGATATCGGAAAAAAGTTTCCTCATAGGCAGGGTCTGGCCCTGCTTCTAAATTTGAGTGTGTAAACACACAGGTCACCCTCCCCTTGAACTTTATTACTTGGCCTAGTTATACTAGCCGCTCCTTGTGATGAAAAATCTGATCCCTCCCCTTCCTCAGAATCAGAGTCATCATCTTTAATTTTTGTTTTCTGTATTGTGTGTGTGTGTGTGTGTGTGTGTGTGTGTGTGTGTGTGTGTGATTGCATGACCTGATTCTGTGGGGGAAGCTAGTCAAAAGTCCTGCTCTCTGTCCTTCTCTCTATCATCAGGTCCTCCTTTTTCTCTCCTGCCGCCTCCGCGGCCCCCGTGTCTTCCTCTGCCCCGTCCACTGCCTTGACCTCCGCTTCGCCCGTTGTCCGCAGCTGGTATGGGACTTCTGCATTCTCTGGCGATGTGGTCCCTTTTCCCACAGCGATAACAAACAATTTCCCTCCTGCGGGACTCAGAAGAGAAAAAGCAACCATCATCGCTATCACTGTCATTATAAAACACCTCTACTTTTTTTGTTTTTCTTGAGTCTATTTTCCAGAACTTTTTCAGCGTGTTTCAGCAAGAATAACCCTTCTCTCCTCTCCTTCCCATCCAACCAGATGCTCTTTGATCCAATTTGCAATCTCCGGTTTCAAACCCCTCCGAAAGCAGGATGTTAACTGCAACTCATATCGCGCATTGAGTTGAATTCTTTGTGATACAGGGCTATTCAGGCTCAATCTGTTATGCCATCTGTAAGTCCACTTATCTGTTCCGAAGCTGCGGCTCCTTACGGTGGCGGAGAAGGCTGTGTGGTCGGAGGCGAGGATGACGCGAGGTCGGGGATCGGAGCGGTTACCTTCACCTGTTCTACAACAACAGAGTGCAAGACAACAGAGCTTGCCACAGTATTAGTTCCATCATCATCTTGTTGTTTAACTTGGGCTATAGACAAAAGTTTCTTTTGCCCTCTGCACACACTTCGCTTTTTTTTTTTTTTTTTTTTTTGGTTGAAGTGCCTTTATCTCACTATTTCCCCTTAACAGCCAACCAGTTTGTACGGAATTCACCCGAGTACCTGGTCCGATCAGTGAAATGTAGACTTTTGTTGACACCGTAAGGTTACCCTTGTCTGGTTATTTCACTGAGACACAATTAATAACTACCTTCTATAACAAGATCCCAACCTACGTTTGATATAAAAGAAAAATTTTGTAGTTTTTTTTGTTTTAATTTTATTTTTTATTTGTTTTTTGTTATTTGTTTTGTTTTAATGTAAGCTACTCCTCTTCTATTTTTATTGCTTTGTCTTATTTATCTTATTTTAATGTAAGCTACTACTTATTTCCCCCCTTATATATATATATATATATATATATATATATATATATATATATATATATATATATATATATATATATATATATATATAAATGTCTTTTTAGGTTAACCTGTCTCACACTTTTAACCTAGGTAGACGCACCTCTTCTCCCTGCACTCTCCCAAGCGTTGCCAGTCTTACACAGCCGTAAAAAATCACCACAAAACTCTCTCCCACATGGCTAGATGCTGGGCTTACAAATTCAGGCCTTTTACACAACTCAATTGTTGATTAAAGAGACAAACTTCTCAACTCACAAAGGAATCCGTGGGGCTCCCGACCCTCTCCAGCCCGCAAGCGCCTTTATCTCTGAACGTAGCAGGAAAAGGATTTTGCAACCTATGTCGTGCACTCTACTCCGCTCCGGCTTGGAAAGATTGCCGAGAAGCACATCCAGGAATCCGGCCAAATTTGATGGATAAATTATCAATAGACTGAGGTTGGTTGAAGTCAAGCGTCTCTTTAATTCAAACAGAACATATGTTGCAGACACGGAGAGTCCGCAGAGTCTCCGTGGAGAATTCTGACAAGACAAAGGAAAGTCACTAGTATATATTGACGACCTTGATGCCCTTGGGAGGCACCTTTAGTTGTTTACAGATTCCTTCTAACAGACCCAGACAAAGCTTTACAGAACTCTCCCTTCCACATGATGACCATGATGTCCATTATTATATTTTGTGGCCCCCACCTTGATATGAAAGTTTAATGTTAGTGCAGCCCGCGAGTTTTATATGAATGACACTTTACTGTGTTGTGTGTAAGGTCCCTTTATTGCACAAGCTGGGGCTGAACGAACCTGCCAATCACAGGGGTATATGGCTGTTTCACAACAACAATGCTATTTCTACAGGAAGAATGTGCGCTGAGAATGTGCGCACCTCACGCTAGATTGTGTCGTTATTTCTGCTACACAGCTTTCAGTAAAATTCAAAGGTGAATTATTAAAGCATCATTCTGTTTATTTCAGCATCATCACTCTGTTAACGATCACTTCATTTTGTTTTGAAGTATTTTGTAAAGTCCGTTTCAACACGAGCTCTATCAATAAATCATTTATCATTCTTCTGATGTTCAATAATGATGAGTGACACTTTACAGTGGTGACGGTTTGCAGAAAAATGTGATGAATTAGGGGTAAAGTCGTTTCAAATATCCACAGCAGCCGTGCGTAATGATCAGCTGTTGGAGAGCCTGTGCGTAATTCTCACTGAGGTCTGATGAGCGGAATGGACACAACTGTTGACGTGCAAACGGAGGTTTAAAGACCTTTACATCAATTTTTGGCTCACTGTGACAGCAAATGAGGCTCGTGCATGTGATTCCACAGTGTGTGACATTAAAAAAAACAGAATCAGGTGTATCTGCGTCTTTATAAGTCTGGCAGATAATAATGTATGTGTATATTTCTGTCACATAATGCCACGTTGTGAAGTGAATTAAAAGTTAATATATACGTTTTCATGAACACACTTATGTTTATCCGACAGAGATCATAAATACAGAGTGTAACAAAACACCGAACAGCTGATGCTGCTGTGCCACACGTCATATTTGATTTGACAACGCCGCTAGCCTCGAAGTGCCCGCTGCATCCATGGAGTTATAGAAAATAAAAGCCAATAAATAACGCCTCCATGGCTGCATCCCATGGTTTGCAGCCATGGAGGTGCAAACCATGGGATAATGGTGTCCCACTGTCCCGGCTTCATGTTCTCCACGTTTGCTCTGCAATGATGTGACATTCACGGACAAATTATTCGAAAAAATCTTTTGGGTGAATGGAATGTACTGAATCATTTGCGGAAAGAGATTTATTCCTCAAAACATTTTACTCCATAGTAAATGCCTTGCACAATAAACATTATAAAGATATTTCTTTATGATGCCATTTGTTTCACTTGTTTCTATGGCGACGTTTACAACAACAAAAGCACGGCGGATAATGAACAACCCGGTAGTAGTCGCCTTTTTTGCACCTGCTATCCTAGCCTGCGCCTGCTAAGCTTTTTTGTGGAATACCTGATGCGGTCCAGCCTCACCCAGACTCTGCCTCCAGTGGCCACCAGGTAATTTGAGTTTGAGACCCCTGGGTTAGGGGCTCTCCGGGGTTCAGCCCCGGCACAGCGTCTTACACACATTCCGCGCGCGCGCGCGTACACACACACACACACACACACACACACACACACACACACACACACACACACACACACACACACACACCTGCGTGGGATTGATGTCAGGTGGATAAAATGTTTTTTTTTTGTTTTTTGCTGTGTTTCTGTCCCCATGCTCCACAGTGCATCGCTTTTCTTCTGTGTTCCCGCTCTGCTCCTACAGTGCTGAGTGCTGTCTGCTGCAGGTTATACACTGATTAGGTATGAGTTCCGGTTATGTTACGTCAAATAACTTATGATAATAATAACTATCATTTTAATGACTGTGACTGGGATGAATTTTTACAAAGTGTAAATTTTTGGAGGAAAATTTCATATGGTCAGGAGACATTCAGATCAACGCAGAGGACCAATTCAACCTCCCCAACTAAGTTCTGTGTGTCAATGACTACACATTAGGTAAGCAGTTATATCACTTAGAGTAATGTAAAGGTTTTAGAGGTTTATGCGGTACATGTTTTTGTGTCAAACTGTTGAGAAATATGCAGGACATCTAGTAGCACTGATGTTACTATTAAAAAAAAGAGTTTGTTACTTGTTTAACATTTTAGTTTAAAAATGTAGTAAGAAGACACTGTCAAAAATTCCCTGATACTTAGGCCTGGGGGTCAGTATAGGCCAGTGGGTCATCCGTCATCTGCTACAGCCCTAATAGAAGGTAACGCTGTTCCATTGCACCAATATATGGGAGCATTCTTTTCTAAATTTTTACGTAGTTAAGGCGGGAGGTGTGTGTTGTTAGGCAGCTTAAAAATAAAGTGCCACGGGAAACACTGTTATCCATCTAGAGCTCTCTATCTATCAGCATCTGATTCGAAACTCATAACTTCTCTTTACTTGTATGAAACAATTTCTTAATTTCTGTTGTTTGTTGCACAGGGAATAGCAGAGACCAGTGCACATGAAGACCTGAAAACACACAGTGTGAGGATCTACATTTGCCATGAGCCAGATGCAGTGGGAATCATAATCGAGGGAATCCCTGTGCTGAAATCTCTCGACAATCTCGCCAGAGGATGAATCGTCAGTACCCAGCGAGACTTCACAAAACCTTTGAGGTGTTTCAAAGACTGTTTGTTGGACTTGACACTCAAAACCGCCCAAAACCATCCCCCAGGTTCATGAGCCTCAAAAACATCTTCTAGCATAGACAGTTAAAAGTGATTGTTGACCTCACACGCCATACTGGCTGTTTTATTGTTGTTGTTCAATAATGTTATATTTTTCTGAGTCTGAGTGTGATTCTTCAGATTGATGTACCTGAATCTCCAGTTTCCTTCAACACTTTGTTGGCCTTTCAAGGCCCTTTTGTGGAACCGGGCCCAAAACAAATGTCTGGCCTGCACAGTGAAATATGTTCTTCAGTTTAAGAACGCCAAATATTATTCTGAGCCTGATTAGTGTGATTTCTACAGAGTGATGTGTATGAATCTCCACTTTTCTTTCAAAACATTGAAAGCCTTTAAAGGACTTTTTGTTGACTGGCTCCAAAACAAGTGCCTGGCCTGGACAGTTGTTTCTGTGCAATAATGTTATTCCTTTTTCATGACCTTGATGAATGGGATTATGTGGGCCATGTGGTTGTATTGGCAGCTCAATAAATGTTGTAAAATAATACCACTCTTTCTTTGATAAATTTATGTCAATGATAGCTAATTATTTTAAGTAGATTGTGCTTTGATATCAGAGAGGAAGCATTCGTAAATATTTTTTTAAAAATAAGTTTTTTTTAAAAATAGCACTTAATTTAATGAAGTTGGATGTAGTTAAAATGCTGTCTATTTTTACAATGGTTGAACTCAATTTCTTGGGTTTTTTTTTTTTGAAGACTACTTAAAAATTTTACTTTATGCTAAAATTTTATCACAGAGTTTGCTCATCTTAAAAAAAACACGAAGTTCACTAAACTAGCAAAAAGTGCTTGGAAAATGTTGCTTCATATTTTTTTTAGTTAGATCTAAGTAACAGTTTTTACAGTGCTCCAAAATATCCGATCTTGTAGTAGCCTTCAATAAACGATGCGTCTCGTCCATCCACCCTCAAAGCAACAGCGCTTCATTCATTCACAATAACCGATAGCGAACATAATACAAGAGGCGATAATTGTGAAAACGATTTAAGTGAATTATAATCGCAACATCAAGGAGACAGTGTCGACGTATGATGAATTCGGGTATTGAAGGAAAAACGCATCCGTCAAAGGAAGGCTGAACATACCCACGCAGCGTATGAGTCAGCGGAAAGGCGGCCAACGGATCAAAAAGACGAGCCAAGAGGAGATGTAGAGGACCGATGGACACCTGGTTTGGGAATACGCCAGGAGGCTCAACAATGAACAGGAGGAGACAGTTGTACTTTCCCTGGCAGACATAATGAGATAATCATTCTGCGCGTGATTCCTAATTCACTGATTGGAACAGTGAATTGAAAAAATGCACTATTTATTTCACTTTTTCATTAAGGAGGTTATGACTCGGGAGAATTCACTGTGGGATTAGAATCTACAGAGTCTTGACTTCACTTATACACATTAACAATGTCTCATATTCAGCATACTATGAAAAGGAAACTGTCTGTTTCCAATCAATCATTCCACTTCTCACACATCCTACTGGACCCCCAGCTAGCTGCACAACAACTTCCACAGCATTTCATTGTGGAATTAAACAATAAAGGCTCATTGAAAATATTATACACCAAAATATGTTTAAAAAATTATTTAAAAAAATCTCTCTGTTTCCAATCAATCTTTCCACTTCTCACACATTCTACAGGACCCAAGCTAGCTTCACAACAATTTCCAGAGCATTTCACTGGCAAATTTCACAATAATAATGATAAATAAAAAATATATCAATAAAAACAGAAGGGTGCATATTTGAAAGTTCACACAAATATCTAATATCATGCAGCAACTACAAATATCAGATTGAAAACAATTAAAAAAAAAGTGTATTAATGTTGCCCAACTCCCTCCTGAACTGGCAGAGCACAGTAAGGTTCACTCCAAACGCTAGAGGGTGTATGTTTTACCGTGACGTCACCTGTTGGTTTCTGAAGAGCATTTTTGAAGCTCAAAGTGAGCCGCTCTAGCCATCGCCATCTTGGCAGTGCGTGACGCTGCCTAACTCCCAGCCAATCAAAAATGGGCAAAGAGGCGGGCCGAATGGCTGAAACATGCCACTTAGCGGCTGGCGGACCTGTCACTCAAAGCAGCCATGTCTTTCATTGGTGATACCTTGGTGATTCACTTTACTCCACCCTTTACGGGCCTAAGATGAAAGAAGCTAAAAATTGCCTACATGTTTTTAAATACGTTAAAGCTCAGGTGCACGACGCGTTTATAATGCATCTACTAATGGGTCTGTTTTTTTCTTTCAAAAAATATAGTTGGAAATAACAAATTAACATATTAAAATGGGGGCCAATTACATGTTGCTTAATGGTAAAATTCGGCCCGTTAGATTGCTTTTTAGTTCAGTTTTTTCCTCTAAAGAGAGATTTACACAGTCAAGACCGTCTTAATTGAAGCGCTGCGAGTTTGTTGTAAGGACAGTGGTTCGCGCTGCTTCGACCTGGTCCACCATGGTACAGTGCATTGAACACTTGTGTTTTCAACTTTAATTGGCGGTGTGTTACCGAAATAAAACTCTCCAAAATTACAGAAACCTCTGTTAAGTATGTTGTGCTTTCTGCTGCATTTTGGCATGCCACTCTCAACTTCAAAATGCAATCTCACCAAGCGGGTAGGTCCCGGTTTGAAAAGTGAAGCCATTGCGTAAGTGCCTTATACTTGCATTGTTTCTGATGGCCAGCAGGGTGCGACTCCACTGGCTGCAAAAATAAGTCCGATCGTATAGAAGTCCATGAGAAAATGACCCTACTTCTCACTTGATTTATTACCTCAGTAAACACTTTTCTAATGAGTATATGGTCACAGTCGCTAGTGTCAAGTCTTTTTCAATGCATCATGGTGTTCATTTTGTAAATTATGTCCCCATTTAAAAGTAAATTAGACGACAAACCATCATATGCATTAGGGCGTGGCTACATTGTAATTAACAAGTCGCCACCACGGCAACAACTTTGATTATGTAACTTAACCATGGTGTAACCCTATTCACAGAATATAGGTGTAGCTGCTGCTATTTCACAGTGTGTTTTCAGTTCATGAAAGTTAATTGTAACATTTTGTTGCCTAAAAAGTCTTGTCCAGCATTTGGTTGTGATTAAATATCCTTTAAGGAGTCGGATATTCAATTTTTTTATTAAGTACATTTTGTTTTAATGGCCTGTTTTGCGCTAGCGGAATTTAGCATTAGCATTATTACTGTTAGCCATAGATTGTAAATGCACCGTGCCAACCAAGCTAGCAGCGCCACCCTCTCTTCCAAATATCCTTTCTCAAATCCAAGAACGCAAAGAATGGACTTGTGCCCTTGGAGAGAATGTTCTTGCTAGTCGTTCTTGGAAGAATGAACTCGCAAGGCCACGAGCACACAGACAGCTCTGTTGACAGTTTGAGACGGTGCGTTCTTCCTGGTATTGCACAATACCCCCAGCACAGAGGCCACCTGCAGTCCTCCAAAATAACAGCTGATCTTTATGGCCCAAAACAATTGATGTTGTACAATTTGCTAAACTCAGCTGATTACTCCACAATTGTACACTAACAATGCAATGTCTATTTATAATAATAAAGTAATGACAGTCCCCTTTCATACTACTTCTGTTGTTTGTTTTTTTTCCTGCTTCCCAGGTGGCAGCAGTCAATCCACCCGCCTCCACCCCTTTCCCTGTCAAAGGATCCCTGAGTTCCCTAAAAATAACATATTAATGAATGAATATTTGTTTCCAGCTTGACTTTTTTGAGCTGAATAACAGTAGTTAGTATATATGTAGTTTAGTTTACAATTTTAGCACATAACTACTGATTAATAAGTTATTTGTCCTTGCCCATTGCATCTGTATAATACGTTTTCCCCACTAGTCAAAATAGTTGCATATTGAAAAGCAAATACAGTGGCAGATTACCTTGTATTTCTTCTTGAGATTGTTCCATTTTTTCATGGCCTGTTTGGCTGTGATAGCCAAGCCTGACTTGTTCACAAATACTCTGGACAAAGCAAAAAAAAAAAAGAGAGACAACTTAAACATCATATTACTGTGAATAACACACAAGCTGAGGGAGACTATTGATTATGATGTAGTTATGGTATGACAATGCAGAAATTTAGTATAAAGGCAGTATTGCACTTTGGTGTGCAGGGCAGTACATGTATGCAGGGAACAGTCGAGTGACAGTTCTACAAATAAGTTATTATTGTTAATGTTAGTAGTAGTATTAGCAACGGTGTTTAAGTTGATAACTACATCATAATTGTCACGTGCTTTTTCTTTTGCCTGTCACTAGTACTTTGCACCGTTTGATATTACACTACAGCCCACTTTAAGTCATATATATTAACCAGATTACAATTTACACAACTTCTTTGATTCCTAGTTTTATAATATTTTCTTTCTGAACTTTATAGTATCCATTTGTTTCTTTCTTTTTTGATGCATCAAAATTTTCTAAGGGGCTGGCAACTTTGACACAACTAAACACACTAATCAACCACCACCACTGGCTTGCAAAAACACAAAAGGCATACTCACTCCCATCCGTTTTTGGAGGAATTCCTCCGACCAGTGACCGGTTTGCTGCTCGAAACGAAACAAGACCCTCATTATAATATAATAACAGCGGTAGTAGTACTGTTTACCAGTACATTTTCTCAAAAATGAATGTAATGACAGAGTAACAGTGTTGCCAAAATTGAAAATTAATTACAAATTATTATAAAAATTAAATATATCTTACAGTTGTGGGCCTGGCTTTCTTCTGCCATTATGGTCTTGACTCGGGGTAAGGAGGAAAATGAAACAAGACGGGTCAGTGAGCAGACTAGCCGGCTGGCAAGCCAGTTTGTGTAGCTTCTGCAAAAATTTTTTTTAAAAACCGCTGTTCGCCTCTCTCTCTGCTGCTTTCTTGCCGCTCTTGAATGCTGAAAGGAATGCTGGGATATTTGTGTTGACAAGTTCACACAAGTTAACAACTGATGCATCCTCGGTAATAGGGGCGTGTCAAGAACATGTTAACCATTCTTGGCGAAATGCAAACTTGTGTATTGGGACATTTCTTGGGCTGCGACTGATGATGTTTCACAAGAACACAAGCACGAAGAACGCAGATTGAGAAAGGCCAAGAATGGTCACTTCTGGCTCCAAAATCAAACATGGCAATGGTCAAATCGCTAAACTCGAGGCTTCCAAATGGCAGTTCACAAACCCATGGGTGACGTCACGTTGACTACATCTATATTTTTTACAGTCTATGACTCTAACGAGGGATGGGTGAAAGTCGTTACTGTTACGTATTGCGGTTTTTGCTGACAATTCTATATAGTTACAGTGACTTCAGAATCTAATTTTGGGTCAGCATTTTATTAATCCATGAAGGGCTGTCTGTATACATGTTTTCAGCCCACAAAACATTAAAGCACACGATTTCAGTAATTTGACTCTCGGCTCAATTCGGTAATTTTTGAGGTATTGAATATCATAAATACTTAAATGTGACAACATACCCGCAATCTCACTCTCACTACGTGATATCCTTTGGCAGGACTGTTATGGCTTAACTGTCATGCACCAAACATGTGTTTGTGCTTTACATGGTTAATCACCTTTCTATTCTTAATAGATTTTTCAATAGTGTGAGGTCACAGATTTCCATGTGTGTGTGTGTGTGTGTGTGTGTTTGTGCGTAACTTATGTGTGTTATCACTCATGCCTGGAGTAATTGTATGTCTGAGTGTATGTAAATAAATGCCTAAATTCAGAGGCCTTCACTGCATTTACCGTCCTTACGTTTGTCATCCAAAAATATGCCTTATTTAGATATGTATTTCAATCCAGCATTTGTAATATAGAAAGAACTAAACTATTTATTTAATCTCCCCTCACTCATGGATTATTTTTCCAAAGTTCACACTTTCAAAATATTTGGGAAGGTGAGTATATTGTACATATAATTACCATTACTCTTTTTTTTTTTTTTACTTATTATAATCATGATATATTTATCAGAACAGTCCTAGTCAGACTTTGAAATTACAGTACATTACTTTACGTCCTATAGGGAAAGAAAAGTAATCACTGATGAAGAAATAGCGGAAAATGTTCAAGAACTTCACAAGACCTACAAAGAGCAACAGGAAATTGGGTCTGCTTCTCTGAAAATTGGATTTTGGGCAGATGTCTGCAGTGTATTTGGAATTTCAAATACATATAACAACAGATACAGGCTTAAAAAAGCCTACGACAGCCAAAAGGTAAATGGTGTCTTGCATCAGATCAAATTGATGTTTAGTTTTGAAACAATTGTAATTCATATGGGATATTTACTTTTAACAAAATTGCCAGTGGATACTTTGAAAAAGATCATAGTTCTTGTTGCAATGAACCTTAGATAGTCTGTACTGAGTTAAAATAATTATACTATATTATTTTCCTATCTGATGTTTAATATATGGCTGTATTTCCTCTGAAGGCCAAGTCATTATCTATGTCGCCTCCCCACAAATCAGAGTATTTCACACAAAAATTACCAGAGGAAGAAACGTTTTTTTTCATTGATCAGAAAGACTGGAAGAGACTGAAAATTATAAGGGGAAGGAAGGGATTCAAAGTTTTATGATGGACAAATGTAATTGCCAAAGGTATATGAAGTACTTTCCCTTATTGCTCCTTTGGCTTCAAAAGACACAGATTGAAGACAGCTGGCAGTCAACACCACACACGTGATTTCTAATGTTAGGGGTGCTGTCGCTTTTATGATTGCCCTGTGACCGTGGAAGTCAACATTGAGGATGAAAAAGAGTTGAAGGCAACAGTGGAGTTCTACGGAGAGGAGTGTTGTCACAATAGCAAGGAACTTCAAAGAAGACCTGTAAGAGCTTGTAAGGGACCGAGCTGGCAGACAAAGGAGACTCAGGTGGTTTCAAAAAAGAGGGTTTTTATTTTACCCAAAAAATGCAAACAAAAGGTACAAATAACAAACTATGTAAATAAAGTTCAGGGCCCATAAAAGAGGTCAAATAAACAGAACTCAACTAAAGTGAACTTAACCCTACTAACAGACCTTCCTAAATGAACACAAAGGGGAACATATATACTGGCTGATCAGACCACAACATAAGAGGGGTAACTAACAAATGACAACCACTACCAACTAAGCAATAAACAACAGAATTCCCCCCAACACAGGTTAACTCAACTAAACCAAAAATACCCAACTAAACATTCAATAAAGAGAAACAAACAATATGACTAAACTTGAAATAAACAGTTCCCCCCTGAGGTGGCAGGACTTGGTATGACTCAATTGGCCACTTCCTGTATTTAACCATTCCATGATCTGGTGCACATCCTTTGCCCAGGCCTGACCAGATGTCCTCCAGGAGCAGCAACACTGGTAACTCAAAAAAAAAGAGGAAAATTAGAACTTAAACTAATGACTGTACAAAAGTTAACTAAATGTGCGCGCTACAAATAGAAACTAATGTACTGCCAAACTGTACAATAAAATGAGTATGATGTATGAAACAAAATCCAGTGTGTTGTTATTTATTTGTATGTAATGTGAAATGTAATTAAATTAGCTAACTGAGGAAAGAATTAACTACAAATGTAAAAGAAACCAAAGTGTGAGTGCCAGCTGGGATACAAACTTCAAAATGGCTGTGTGGCTGCAAGTGCAGCCATCACAGAGCTAATGACCGGACAACCACAAGCGAAAACCTCCAGTCCAAGTTACCGAGAGCACTGTATTTACAAAATTGAAATGCTTTAGAGGACGATGTTGTGGAATCTGGCTGTAGGGACGAGGCACCAAAGCCAAGCGTTTTAAAAACAATATCGTAGGAGGCACGGAAGAAGAACCGTAGACATGACAATGAACTGCTTAGCCTTCAGAAGATGCTTGATGAGAAAACCCATGCACCAAATGAGGTGCTTCAAAAAGTGTTTATGCACCCTAAAGGAGTTCTTCTGTGGTACAGACGGAGTATTGATGTTTTCAAACAGCGATGCAGTGAGGACATTGTTTACTTAGATGCCACAGGTAGCATCATGAAGACAAGCAAAAACTCTGCACCGTACTATGTTTATGAGCTGGTTGTGTGTAATCCCAAAGTCATGTGATGAAGAATGCCAAGGGCCTCTGCAAGAAATAGTAAGCAGAGCTGAAACCTCCTAAAATTTCCATTTTATGTAATTTTTTTATTTGAGTAGTTATTTACTGACTTGACTTGAACGACTCTAAATCTATGTATCTGTGTTATAGCTAAACGTGTTTGAGGTGATATGGTCAAAATACTATATTGTAACAAGAGAGATCGGTGGTAATTTTTTTTTTTTTTCTCAGAAAAAGACACAGAATGATCATGGTAGCAGTGCAGTTCCAGAGGCAGCTGGTGATTTAAAGACAGAAGGAGAAAAGGATGAAATCCTCGAGCTATCATCCAAGGTATCACTTAATAAAAGCAAACTTTGAAATAGCTAGTAGTGTATTTTTACTCAAAGTACTTTACAAAATTATGCAATACAAATGTAATAAACATAATATAGTTGCTGTATTGCACGCAGGCTCACATCTTCTAAATTTATGAACAATTCCTATACACAATGTTTCCTTTGTGCCAAACACACAAACTGCCTACAGACTGATTCGGAAATCATGGTAGGGCCCAGTGGAAGAGAGTCTGGTGTCTCTTCAAAAAAGCAAATGCAAAATGTGGATTTAACAGAACAGCAGGTAAGAAGGCCCCCCTTTAACCTCCTATTTTGTTGTAAAAAACAATTATATCAATCCACAATGTCCACAAAGGTCCATTTAAATATGCAAGTAATGTGTCAACAATATTTTTCTGTTCCCCTTACAGCTCCAATCCATGTGGAAAAGAAAGTACACAGAGGTTGTAGTGTCTGTCCTCCCAAGCCAGAGCAGTGGAAACATCGTGGTGATCCACCACAGTGAACTTTGTTCACTTTGACCTCACTGGTGGCTAGTAGGCAAGGTATCTTGTGCTTCAATTACAGTCAAAACTTTGAATTGATACACACTACTATATCATGGTCCCTTCATGTACGACAGGAATATCATCAGTGGTTCAAGTAACCCAGTCCACATGCATTGGCTATTAAATTGTTACAATGTAAAAACAGTAATATATTTCTGTGATGAAAGTGTTTGACAGGTTTGCATTAATAATACTACAAAATTAAAGCGAAAGTAAGATAAAGCAGTGGCATACAAGGCACTCCACAGACAACAGTCATCAGTGTTTGCATAAAAATAACATACAACGAACATGACATCTTCATCATCATTAATAATTGCATGTACATCAGTGCTTAGACAATGTATAGGAGAGGGCTGTCTGTATGAAGTTCACAAAAAGAGGACATTTCTGTAATATTGCGTGAGAGCACTAGAATTTCCTAAATAAAGTTAATGTATTAACAACATTAACATAAATAATTTTACAAAAATTAAGTTATGTAATTTATCATACAGTAACTGAAATTTTGTAGGCAGAAATACTGGCGTTTGTAGACTGAAAGGAAGGATGTGTGATGATATCGTTCAAAGGAAGAGCTGGCGAAGTTCTTATTTTGAAGACGTTTATTAGACGATGGCCATCGAGTCCATTCCATGTACAAAGATGGTCTGGGCAACGTACCACTGTCGGTGCATAGCTTATATGGGGTTACACATCTGTATCTTATCACATGAATAACATAGGTTTTCCATGGGCACTAATTCAGTTGGGAGCCCTCCAATCAAGTGGTTGACAGCTACCTCACAACATATTATGTATCATTACATACATGGAATATTTAGGTCATCTGTCCAACATCCAAAATCAGTAAGATACATAGGGTCAGATAAAAGTCATACTAACATAGACCGCAATGTAAGCCATTAGATGTAAATTTTCAGTAGTGGCAAATTGCTCATGTTATAATTTACAACTTTGTTATGTTTATCTCAATCCTCTAATTAAGGTTATTGAGGGCCTACTTCACCTTACTGCAAAGCAACTCAAGATGGAGAACACCATATACATTTTAAACCACTACTTGGCAGGCGTAATTCTGTTTGGGGAAAGAACACTGGTCCACTGGCACAGTTTGTCAAAGGTAATGCATGTTTTCTTAGAGGAGGGATACAGAGGTCATAACTGCCAAAATGGTCAGGTTAAAGTTTTATGAATTTCGCATATATGGCTATGTATGGTGGGGTGTGGGTGGTCCATTGTTAAATTTGGATAATTCATCACCTTGTTGAAGAAAAAATAAATTCTTTGAAGGAATTTTAAAATTACATTTAATATGGGTTGATTTACTTTAATGTGGGGTTTAATTTGCAGTCCTATTTTATGCCATTATTTGATTTTGTATTATGTTACAGGTCAACTTAGAAAATTACCAGGCTGTCATTTCTGTTGTCAACACAAACAATGTCCACTGGAGGTTTCTTGTAAGTATTTACTCTTACATGAAGTATGCATGCAGAATGTCTTGATCTAGTTATGATTCTCGTAACAATTGAGTAATATTATTTTGTTATTACAGTTCATCCATCCAGCCAACAAAGCGGTATATTTGGTGGATCCAGCACCGAATTCCAGTGAGGATGTGGACTCCAATCATGCTGCAAAAAGAATATGGTCCCTCTACATTTATGAATAATGTTCTTTATTGACCTGGTAAAATGAGTTAAGATATTTTCAACATGCCAACTGTACTTCTACCCACTATAGATTGACATATTACACAGTGGTCACAATTCTGATAAAAATACAGTTGTTTAGAATGATGAAAAATTTGTTGAAATAATTTTGAAATCATTACATGTACAATAAGAGACATGGAGCTGGCCTTCATGATGTAAATTGCATTTGTTGGTGAACACCTTGCACAGACTAAGGGTTTTGCGAACAGAAATAAATAACCTACTTTGACAGAGGTTTCTGAATGAGCTAAGGTCGTATTCAGACCAAATCAGGCGGTGCGGCGAAAACGCCAGTCCTCCCGTTCATTTGAATAGGGGAAGTGTGTTTCGGCTGCGGGTGTTTTGGCCGCTGCGGCGCCGCACCAGACTGTGGCTGGAAAGTTGAGCAAGAGTCAACTTTTGGAGAAACGCAACCCGACGTCACTGCGGCTGAAGGCTGCAGTGACCAATCACAGCGGGAGATCAGACTGATCAGAGCTGTAAACTCTGCCATGAGGGAGTACAAAGACGTTACAAGGACAAAGGGAGGATGTCTCTCTTCGTTTGATAACATTAAAAGTAGAGTTAGACTGTGTTGTTGGCTTCCCGACTCATTTTACAAAAGATGAGAGAAAGAGAGAGAGCACCAGCAAGGGAGAGAGCAGCTGTGGTTGAGCGAGCTGGAGAACGAATGAAGAGAGGGAGCGCTGGTGGCGAGAAAGCCGGTGAATTAGATCAATAAAATAATAAAATGTTATTTTCTGATTGTGTCACAGCAGTTAAGATCTAGAGCACAAATAAACACGCCCACAGCCCCACACACCTCCGCTCAACCCTGCAGCGGTGGGATCTGGTCTTTGGTCTATCAGGATTATCAAAAAATACAGATGCAAATAATCAATAAATAGTAAACGCATTCTGCGAGTAGAAATGGTTCCTGTGCCTCTGAACAGGACACAGTATAAATGCAGAATGCAGGTTGTTATTTAGGTGATTGTATACAGCTGTTAAAGCCGACTGACAGCTGATCCAGCTGTGATCAGCTGTCGCCGTTATCAGAAACGGACATCGCTTCACATGACGCTTCAGAGGAAAGCCCGTCTCAAGTCTCTTAAAACAAATGTCCTCGTTTCCTCTCTCCTCGCTTGGTTTCCTTGCGTCTCTCCTTGCATCCACGGTGGGAGGGACTAAGATGCAAGGAAAAGACGCAAGTGAGGGAAAAGTGGATGCAATTTAAGACACTTGGGATGCTCCCATAGTCCCCGGTGATCAGCTAGCAGACAGGGAGTTCGGCCTTTCTGTTCGCGGTGCAGGCAACCCCAGCTTTTGAACACCCAGATCCGTGGGAGACAGTAGATTTCACCTGTAGAGGTAGGCACTAATAGTTGTTGTTTCCTGTTTAGTGTTTTATTGAGTTGTATCGAAAATGATGAGTTCTTTGTGATTTAGGGGTCCAGTGCGGAGGAGCAGTTGAGCTGCGCCATAATTAGACGGGGTTATTATGGTAGAGGTAGAATGAAACAATTAAGCATATCAATTGGAAACAAGGAGATTTTTAAAAAATAATTTTTGAACATATTTTGGTATATAATATTTTCAATGAGCCTTTATTGTTTAATTCCACAGTGAAATTCTCTGGAAGTTGTTGTGGATCTAGCTGTGGTCCTGTGTGAGAAGTGGAATGATTGATTGGAAACAGAGAGATTTTTTTAAATAATTTTTTGAACGTTATTTGGTGTATAATATTTTCAATGAGCCTTTATTGTGAAATTTGCCAGTGGAATACTCTGGAAGTTGTTGTGCAGCTAGCTGGGGTGCTGTAGGATGTGTGAGAAGTGGAATGATTGATTGAAACAGAGAGAGATCTTTTTTAAAAAAATTTTTGATCATTATTTGGTGTATAATATTTTCAATGAGCCTTTATTGTTTAATTCCACAGTGAAATTCTCTGGAAGTTGTTGTGCATCTAGCTGTGGTCCTGTGTGAGAAGTGGAATGATTGATTGGAAACAGAGAGATTTTTTTTTTAAATATTTTTTTGAACGTTATTTGGTGTATAATATTTTCAATGAGCCTTAATTGTGAAATTGTCTTTGAGAAAAAAAGTTGTTGTGCATCTAGCTGTGGTCCTGTAGGATGTAGAGAAATGGAATGACTGACTTGCGAAATAGGAGCATCAATTGTCAGTTATCGCTCCCAGTGCGTTTAGGTCTTTAGAAAATGAAACGAAAATATCAAAGCGGTGCTCAAAAACGGCACATCAAAGAAAAATCGCCAAACTTACGAAAATCACTATTATATTTGGAACGGTAAATCCTGTCAGACGTGAAGAAGGATGCAGTATGTTAACAGGTGGGTTCCTGGATAGTTGACAGTGTTTAGCTACTAACAGTTATCGATCATTTTGGCAAGATGAACAGTTATTAAACAGACTTATTGTGTGAAGTTAGTTAGCCTATATGTTATGCTGAGTTTTTTTTCAGAATAATATAATGTTGTAAGGCTTTCATATAGCCTAACCTACGGGGAATTTGTCTGTAGGCACAAAAACGGCTATAGCCCACATACAGAGAAAAATATAGCTACTGCCACTCAAGTGTCATAAATACAGGATAGGCTATTTCATACATGAAAGCACAAGCTTTAATGAAAATGTTAACGGGATGTTAAAAATTCAGCTTCAGCACTGGGACAGGGAGAGCACAGGCCCGCAGCGTCACCATCCAGTCAGGGGGAGAGCCCCGTGCGCCCCGCAGCTTCAGCACGACAGTTTTTATTTCTCTGTATTGAAATGTTTTGTCAGAAAAAATAAATTGCTTATAAAAGGGAAAAGCTTGTTCTTTCCTCACAGCACAGTTCTGTAAGTAGTATTGAGTATTTGATTATTACATCTTGCATTCTGTGACAATGTGTAATGGGGAGGAGTCAAATGGACCATGGACAGTTCCTGTAGCCTATCTTTACAGACACTCGCTCGCTCTACTGTGTTAATTTGTGCTTCAACCCAAAAAAGCTTGTGGGAATGTTTGTTTAAAAGCACCGTGAAACAATCAGAAAAGCATGTTCTCTTCCTCTCATTCATCGGCTTTCCCGCTACTACTACCGCTCTTCTCATTGTTTCACAGCAGTTACAGACATTAAGAGCACAAATCCGCCCACAAACCCACATCTCCACTCGACCCTGCGGCTGGACGCCACACCGTCTGATTTGGTGTGAATGCAGCCTTAGTGCACACATACACACATTTTTGGACCTGCACCTCTGATATAAATCTGGCGCCCTGATGGCCGTCCAAAGGCCAGAAACAGTCACGCAAGCAAGCACAATTCCAATAAGATATGTGTTGTCTTAACCACAAATAGACTTCAAGAGTGACCATTGCTGCAGTGGGTCTTGCTCACAACACCCAAGAGTTTTAATGCTGCTATGAATTATATTACAATTAAATTAAATCTAACAGAGGCTTATGTTTAATCTGCCAAACTAAATGTGAAACTGGGTGTCTTGCTCTTTACATGTTTTACAATATGAACAACATGAACAACATGAATTCAGTTAAATGACCATGACTCCGTGGAAAGCAATATTTATACTGGATGGATTAAGTTCAAAATAATGTTCAAATAAAGTAAAGTGTACTGAAATTGAAGCAATTATCAAAACTGTGATTTACAATTTTGCATTTCTCTGGGTAACCAAACTAGTTACATTTTAGCAGTAATTTCAAGTAGGTCTCCTCCAAGGTTACTAGTTACAAGTGGTACAGAATCGTTCTGTGACAGTCTTAACTGGAGCGAGGACAAGTGCACACACCAGTTCTATATGAAGTCTCTGCTTTGGCTTCCAGTTAGTCAGAGTATATATTTTAAGATCTTAATATCTGTCTTTAAGCCATGCACTTCCCCCCTTTATAGTTGATATGCTGCCAAAATATGTTTTTTGTAGAGACCTCAGATCCAGAGAATTACTGCTTACAGTGGCAACACCTCAGACCAACTGGGAACGCGCCTTAAGGTGTTTAATATAATCCCTCTGGATCTGAACACAGAAACATCAATTGAGGTTTTGTTTTCACTGCTTTAAACGCAACAGACAAAGACTTTCAATCTTGTTTTTTTAAATCATAATCCATCATATACATGGCTCACACTGTAGTAAGAGAACTCAGTACAAGATTTCAAATATTATTAATGGTTTTAATTGTGACTTCTTCTTCTTCTTTTAATGTTGGTATACATTTACTGTCAATTTGCTTTCACTTTTTGTTTTATAAACTTTATTTTACTGCACAAGGCTATAATTATCTGTTGGTACTGGTTTTGTTTTACTATGCATGTCAACCATGTCAACCAACAACTATTTGCTGAAATTTGTTGATATCAATATGAATCTGCTGGGCTAGTGAATGATAATACTAATGAGTTTCTCATGTGTTTCAAAAATTCCTGGGAACACAATAGTTATAAACATCCTTAAAGTGCAACTCTAGTGACTAAATTTAGTAGTGAGTAACCAGAGAGTCATCAACCAGAGCACAACAATTGTCAGCAAAGCTCTGGCTTCATCCTCCACATTCTTACAACTTTCTATTGCCAATACATAGAAAGTAAAATAACCCTTCATTTCACTTGCTAGTTTTCTCTCAGCATTTAGATTAGAATGTGCCTATATAATGTATTGTTAATGCTGTGAAAACAGTAAGCACCATACAGAAAGATGATGAAACTGTCTGGTGGCTGCAATTTGGCCATCTCCTACAGTATGTTTCCCACAATAAGTTGGTCACAGGAGAAGGGGTCTGCTATTGTTAAACCAATCTCAGCCTCCTCCACTTATGTCTGTACTTTGTGCGTGATACCTCACCACAATCATGTACATGCAACCACATTGACAATCGGACATGAAATATTCCCCAAAGACAGACATATGTTTTGTGTGTGCCTTAAAAAAATGTTGGGATCTCCCATCTCCCAAACAAGTGTACTGTTGAGACAGACAGGACAAACAGTGAGAGAAACTCTATATATACAGTATATATGTGTAGGGGCCAGGGCTTCTCCAAGTTTGGGCCACGGTCGGAATGGCAAGTTGACCAGAGCCCATACAAATACGATACATTATGAAATGTAACTTTTTCTATTTTTAGATAAATTTTCTATCGATCAATAAATTAAGAGTAGGCTTAAAACTTTCCTTTTTGATAAAGCTTATAGTAAGGGCCCACCAGGCTCACTTAGTTATGCTGCTAAGGGCTGATCCAAAGAAGTCCCCCTAGACTGCTGGAGGGACTTCTAATGATGCACTGATCATCATGAGAAAGCACTTTTTTGTGGTTTCTCATCTCACAGGAAACCCTGGGTTGCAGGCCGAGTCATCGTGGTCCTTCATCAAAAATGGCAAGCATAATAATCATAATCTGTTTTTCCTGCAACCATCTTGAGACAGTGAGAGACTTAGTGCCAACTTTTTTTTGTCTACACTTTTGACAAACAAGGAGGTGACTCAGAAATAAACTAGATCTTACTTGCTTAAACTTATTTTTTTTAACTTTACATTTCTTGCGGCTGTGGTCAGCCATAGTATGATGCACTCTAAGATCTTTCCTTTTCTTTTTTTTTTAGTTTTGATAGTGCAAATGATTTATAGATAGCATGCCCCTCTTGCAATCCATAATGCAGGCTAATCAGTAAGGCAGGGATAGTAGTTAGTAGATAGTAGAGTTGTTATCAGCATCATCAAATAGTGATTTTTCCCTCTGAACTTCTCACATGGTTTCATTTCAAGAAATGTTCAAATGATCCAATATTAACCAAAAATCAAAGATGAGAGAAAAAGCTATTAGTTAGACACCTCATGCTGCTCAAGTGGAAGTCTATTACACCCTCTTCACATAACAATGAGTTGGAGAGGTGATGACTCATTTGAAACTCGAAAAGTTTGGGATCTGTCCAGAAAGTCTAGCAACCATTCTTGGCTTCCTTTGATTCCATATGCTTTTATGAAGAGTAAAAACATCTATCTGCATTTTCTGTTTCTGTAATGGGGTTATGATGTGAACCTTAGGAAGTAGCTATCGCCTGTTAGAGCTTTTGTTGGGTTTTGTTTTCTGTCTGTTTGGGTTTTGGTTTGGCTAATGTTATGTGTGTTTTTCTGTTTGGAAAAAATTTTAATAAAAACATTTGAACTAAAGATGAGAGAAAAAGTCCAAAAACTGAAAACTGATTTGTCTTACCAGAACTTTGTTTTTTCTTATTTCCTTTCCCATTAATCATCTCACGACCCCTCAGATTTATCTGGTGACCCTTTGGAGGGGCCCGACCTCTTGGTTGGGAACCACTGGACTAAACTAGCTAACTGTATTTAAAGTAGTTGAAACTAGCTCCACCTCCAACAGCTACAACAGTTATAATGCCAAAGAAGTGGCAAAAAAAAGAGAAGAAAAAAATATATGTAATGTTATGTATATGTTAATGTAAATCACTTATTGTTATTATGCCTTGTTGAAGATTCACATTTCTTTGGCATGTATGCATGTATGGGGCCCATGCTTGTGTTTTACCGCCCTCTATTGGTTATATACAAAGCCTCATGTGTTAAGTAGAATGTCACCCACGGCTGGTATATAATTCAGATTGATTATGTGTTTGTCCGTTTGTCAGACCCTGATGAAGACTTAGGGCCAGATCCACAATCTCATATCACCGTGAATTGTACAGCATTTGCACCCGCAATCTGGCCCGTTTTAAGGGTCTATTGACAAAAGATGTTGCGCTGATGATATGCCGCGCAAACACGCCCATGAAGTTTTGCAGCAGAGTGCAATTTGCCCTGATTGAATATGCGGAGCTGTTTCCAGTGTTTCAGGCTTTTCTCCATATTTCAGTACACAGATTGGTTCATAATGACAACTGCAGAGAGCACATAAGCCTTTAGCCGTCTTTAATTAACAGAGGTTCTGTGTGACTATCACACAGAGCTCTACACAGTCACAAACCAACTTTCATGTATTTTTTTTTACTTCTCTAATATTTCGCATCTATAACATAATCTACTGAAATGTCAAATGTCAAAACACAGCTGTAAATAATGTCTCAGGAGGGTCTGAAACATGTTAAATTAATGTCTGAATCTTACAATAATGTTGTTCAGGTGTCACTGAATGTGAAACATTAGTACTAATGTTCTGTTTGTTGCTCACAGGTGGCTGCAGGTCACAGCTGGCAGCAGCATCACACAGCAGCTGAAACTATAAGTGCGTCTCCGAACTTTTATGTTCTTGTACTTAACTGAATTTGCCCTTATTAACATTCTCTTTCATTTGATTGATCACAACTATTACAGGTTGATGAATGATCTGGACTGTTTTGTCTCTGTGTGGTGTTATAAAAATGTTCTGTGTTCCATTGATGAGGAGGAGCTCTGTTTTGGGGACATGCTGGGCTGAATATTTTGGTGTTGTTTTTTAATGCTCTATTGGTTTGATGACTAGGTAAATAAAGGTTTTTGAAAATTCAAAAATTCTCTCTCTCTCTCTCTCTCTCTCTCTCTCTCTCTCTCTCTCTCTCTCTCTCTCTCTCTCTCTCTCTCTCTCTCTCTCTCTCTCTCTCTCTATCTCTCTCTCTGTCTGGTTGCTCAAAAAATAAATTCACTATATTATTTCACCTGAAGACGGAGTGGACCACTTAAAGACACATATCTAGCAAGACATGCTGGATCTTGTTTTTCATGAAAAGGGGAATAACACATAAAAAAAGAAACGTATTTGATATAATATTGCTTTATATGCTATATTATGTCACCATCATCATAAGCCACGATCATAAGCCATGGTCACCACTTATTTTCTACATTTTGGGCCAGAATAAAAGAAGAAACTATGCAGTTAGTTTATACTTTAACAGTGTCTACAAGGTGGTATTCACACTTTTACGTTAGTTAAGAATCTGTCACCTGTGTCCAGTGCATATAATCTCAAATTAAACGCATAAACATTTTGCTACAAACGTAATACTGGTTGAATTACTTCTCTCAACATAAATCAGACAATTTTTGTAACTAACGTATTTGGCAAATTGCAAAATTGTTCATAATGAATGTATGAGTGAAATGTTCACTGACAACGTACCTAGTTGTTTTTTCCCCTCCAAAATATCCGATCTTGTAGTAGCCTTAAATAAACGATGGTAAAGCAATATTAAACTTTTTAACGTTTATGGTTAGTATGTGCACTGGCGGCACATGGTTATGGTTAATGAAAGATCGCGGTCTTGGTTTAATATACCGCAGAAAATCTCTGCAATGACTACTATGCTCATTAAAATAAGCCACATCACGTACATCCTGCGTGGATTTAGGATGTGACACTGTATTTGGTAATTAAACATAACCAACATTCCAGGTCACAAAATCTCATGGGTCTTCAAATCCGGTATATCACAGGGTCTGTGGAGACAGAGTCCTGCGTCTCGTCCATCCACCCTCAAAGCAACAGCGCTTCATTCATTCACAATAACCGATAGCGAACGTAATCCAAGAGGCGATAATTGTGAAAACGATTTAAGTGAATTATAATCGCAACATCAAGGAGACAGCGTCGACGTATGATGAATGCGGGTGTTGAAGGAAAAACGCATCCGTCAAAGGAAGGCTGAACATACCTACGCATTCTATGAGTCAGCGGAAAGGCGGCCAACGGATCAGAAGAGGAGCCAAGAGGAGATGTAGAGGACCGATGGACACCAGGCTTGGGAATACCTCAGGAGGCTCAACAATGAACAGGAGGAGACAGTTGTACTTTCCCTGGCAGACATAATGAGATAATCATTCTGCACGTGCAATAAACGTGCATGTAAAAAACAAAAAGTGAGCCACTGAAAAAGAATGCAAGGAGCAAACTGCATGCTTGATGATATTTAGTCTACACCCGACACACCCTATCTGCTAAATGTAATTGTCATATTGTAACATCATCATTTAATAGCAGCCTCTCCACAATGATTAGTGCTCATAACGGTGTCAAATTTTTCTTTGTACAACCCATTATCACAAATCACAAATTTGCATTACAATCTGTATAACAATATAAATACAACATAATCTATCCTGTGATCCTTGGTTCGGATAAGGAAAAAACTCCCTGACAACATCATTTAAAAGGAAAAAATTGAAGAAACCTCAGAAAGAGCAACAGAGGAGGAATTGACAGAAATAGCCTACGGCGTGAACAAAAAGGATGACAAAATGAGATGGATTGATAACATACATGAAGAAAACTGTGTGATATTAGAGAAATGTTGTGCAGTCTTCCAATATCTTATCAGTTCAACTTGCACAAATTTACTTAATTTAATTTTATACATATGTGACATTTGAACTGAATAAAGCTAATAAAAACATATTTCTGTATTTGTTAATTGATTATGCTCAGGGGTTGGTCCGTCTATTGTGAACGTTTGACCTTTGCTCCACATGTTTACAATGATGTCATATTTTTAGGCGATATCACATTAAGGAGGAGTGGCCAATTGTTACTATTTAGGCTCATATCTTTGCATCTTTTTGCATCTCACTCTCTGGTTTACCAGGCTGGCAGATTAACAAACAAGGCTCCAACATGTTGTCGCTTTGGGCTTTCAGATTAGGTACGGACGCACCTTTAAACAAATGGATTTAGTTTTCTTTCAGTGACAGTTTGTAACCAATAACTAATCATGTTTCTGGTTACGTTAATTTCAGTTTGGCTGATTTGCAGCTTAGTCAACGTTTGTGGTAAGTTAATTTTCTTTGATTGGAATAGCTGGGTGAAAGGATGTTAGATCAGACAGGATACAGAGGCTGTGAATGAACGGTCCATTGAGTCCAATCACCATGACTATGGGCTTCTACATGCCTGTGTATCTTACTTCACCCATGCATTACTTGACACTTGTTGCGTGCAAACGAAATCCAATCATTTAATTTGATCCCGAACGAGTGATCCCTCCCAAAAAGTTTCCAATTTAATCAGTTACACTGTCGTGCTATTCTGGATGACTCGCTTACCTAAGAGGGAATTTCTGTTTGTTGACAGAGTTTGCCACTGGAGCGGATGCAGCGTCAAAAAAGGACTGTTACAGGTAGGTGTACCTTCATTATGCCCTGTTTGTGTGTGTGCGTGTGTGTGTGTGTGTATGTGTGTGTGTACTCGCTCTTGTACATCTGTCATTGTGAGGAAGTTTTTGCAAAGGACATTCAAAGGGCTGTTTTTGAGAAGTGGTTCTGGAAAGTAGACTGGAATTAAGATTAGGGGAGGAGGAAGACATAATTAAACTGTGCGTGGGATGCACCTACAGTACATGCTGTTTTGAGGTTGATACTAAAGTCCTGACAACAGTCTTCGTAAAAATCCATCTGCAAGACGATTATCGGACACATTTGCCATTATTCACAATCTCTAGAGGATCACTCCTAACCATTTTGCCCCCTGACCCTCGTGCCCAGGGTTAAAGGGTTAAAATCTCACCAACAGTTTGGGCCATGCTGTCTCATGTCTTTCTAATAGTTTACAACAGGAGGCGGAAGAGCTGCATGGTTCCGATAGCTCATGTGACAGGTGCTCTTTAGTGGTGCAGCTGAAAATGCAAGGTGAAATAATATAATGAATTTATTCTTTGAGCACAGGCAATCAAATAGACCAACACCTATCGACTCTAGACCAAATCAGGCTGTGCGGCCAATCACAACCGGAGATCGGACTGATCAGAGTTGTAAACTCTGCCATAAGGGAGCACAAAGACGTTAATAGGACGAGGGGAGGACATTTCTCTTCGACTGATAACGTTAAAAGTAAAGTCAGACTTTGCTGTGGGCTTCCCAACTCATTTTAAAAAAGACGAGAGAGAGAGAGAGAGAGAGAGAGAGAGAGAGAGAGAGAGAGAGAGAGAGAGAGAGAGCTCAGAGCACCAGCGAGTGAGAGGGAGAGATAGAGAGAGAGAGAGAGAGCTCAGAGCACCAGAGAGAGAGAGAGAGAGAGAGAGAGAGAGAGAGAGAGACAGACAGACAGAGAGAGAGAGAGAGAGAGAGAGAGAGAGAATTTTTGAATTTTCAAAAACCTTTATTTACCTAGTCATCAAACCAATAGAGCATTAAAAAAACAACACCAAAATATTCAGCCCAGCATGTCCCCAAAACAGAGCTCCTCCTCATCAATGGAACACAGAACATTTTTATAACACCACACAGAGACAAAACAGTCCACATCATTCATCAACCTGTAACAGTTGTGATCAATTTTAAGTCTGCTTGTTATCATTTTTGATTAGTATGGTGATAACATCAAAATTCAAAGAACCATTTATCTTGTTCTTTCTGCTGATATAAACGGCCATCTTAGCTTGGCCCAACAGAAAGTTGAACAACTGGCACTTGTCACGAGTCCTCCTCGAGTATTTATAACCCAGGATGAAAACATAATTGGAGTAGCGGCAGTAGTGGCTTTCGCCGGCCGAGCCGGCTACTTCCAGTTTAGCCCTCTGGCTAACTTGAATGGGGATAAAACAATTCAACTGTGCGGCTCTTATAGGTTTTTGAAATGTGATCTGACCAAATGAATCAAATTCTGATAGTAAGACGAGTCATTTTGCGGGGGTTGTGATGCTTAAAAAATTTATCTGCTGATTTACGGATGTCTCTGTCATAATGTAAGTCTATGAAAAAAAGTCTTTTTGGACCCAATAGCGTCACGTGACGTTGTAATTACACGGTTTAACCGCTATGTCAAATTGGCCTCACAGCCTCACCTGGCGCATACACCAAAAAAGTTTCTAGCTTCCGGGTTTGCTTCCGTGTTGTGCGGCCCACTGAATATGGCAGTAGTGTTTCCACCCGCTGGCCCCGCCCGCGAGCTCCTGCTCTGCCCATAGACTTTACATTGTGATGATGTCACAGATTTTTAAATCGCTTTTCTCAGCTCGAGGAAAGTTTTACAAACATAAAATCAAATCAAAATTTCTTAACAGAAAGAGTCATGATTGACATCTGCAGTTTGAGGGGTTCTGTCAACAGTTTTACAGGCATCTCTTTCACAATGGTGGTCTATAGGGAAAATCCTTTTTGGGCCGCAGGGGGATTTTTCACTGCAGTACCGCGAGTGGCCACTGTGAAAAATTGGCTGCAAGGCTGAGCAGCTGCGCCCTATCCAGCTCTTATTATACATCCATGGGACGGGTGTCTGCTGTCCTCCTTAGGGCGGGATCGCCTACATCAATTTAATGTACTTCATTTTTTTCATGCTAATCTATGATTGGCCAAGACACATAAAATGACGCTCCAAGGGAGGACATTCTCCCTAACCAATCAACCATCAGAATGCAATATTGACATCTCGTTGGTCCAATGATAGTTTCCAGATTTCATTTTCAATTCTCTCCACTGTAAGGCAGAGTAGCAGCAGTAGATAACAAGCAGTAGATAGCTCCTTGTGTTAGCCAACACAACAGTTAGCTTGTTGTAGCAGCCTGAAGGACTCTTTATACATCCATGGAAGGACTGTTAAGGACTGTTGTTAAGCTAACAGGAGAATGGATCTGGACTGTGCCGCGCAGCAGTGACAGGACGCCGCCGGGGAGGCTGGAGAAACAAGCTACCGGAGAAACAACCAGGAGAGTTAGGTTGTTTGTCATTGTTGCTAATGATATCAAACTGGTTAACCAGCAGCCACAAAGTTCTGTTAACTAACAAACAAGATGACCAACAGCTACAAATGGATGTTATGACATAAATACTTCATCTCCATGATAGAAAGAAGAAGACGTCATATAACGTGAATCAGATACAGCTTCTCTCTCTCTGTCTCTTTGGTCGCTAATTTAATCTCTGATAGTTAAATGTCTCTGTGGATGTTGTGCGAAATTATCTCCTTAACAAGAATGCAGCAGAGACCATATAATGTGCAGTAGGAGGTTTGCTTGTTGAAGTTACAGTGAGCTGTCTGGACTCACTCATTCATTTGGAATTTATCCAGTTTTTAATTGAGTGGTTTTTCAGTCACCTGTTGATGTTGTGTGATTAGTGAATGAGTGTGCAGGAGGTCTGGCTGCTTGCTTGTGACAATTTCTTCAGTTCGTTTTTAACCTGAGCTGCATATTGAGTAGTAATCTTGAAGTAACTAGAATAATAACAGTACTGATGAGAAAATTAAATCTGCTGTCACAATAGAACAATACTATAAATTTGAATTTTACTTTGTTGGTAAAATGACACATTCTGACACACTCCACAGCTAAAATGAACACTTCTTTGTTTAGAAACAATATGTATATGCTAAATGTCTTTAAAGAAGCAGCCTTTTCACCACTCAGGGGTTGTTGTTCTTAAAAGCAAATTGTTTTATTGGCATATAAAATTGCTCCCCACTCCTCTGATTTCATCAGGTGGGAGGACTATGATATAGTATGATGCGTTTGTTGTAAGATTCCATGTTCATTTACTTCCTGTCCTCCTCAATTTTTGGAGTCACCAGCCGCCACTGGTGCTGGTGAATACTGTACATACCAGAGCTACAAAGATTCGTTGATTAATCGATTAGTCAATTGACAGAGAATTAATCAGCAACTATTATGATAACTGATTACTCATTTTAAGTCATTTTTAAGAAAAAAATACTAAAATTATTTGATTACAGCTTCTCACTTGAGAATATTTTCTGTTTTTTTTTTTAGTTTTTTATGACAGTAAACTGAATATCTTTGTGTTGTGGACTTTTGGTTGGGACAAAACAAGACATTTGAGGATGTCACCTTGAGCTTGGGGAAACAGTGATCGACATGTTTTAACCATTTCTAACATTTTATAGACCAGACGATTAATCAGTTAATGAGTAATCGATTTATTAATCACAATTTCATGCAATTTGTCAATTGCATGAAATTGACAAAAAAGCAGTTCAGCTCAGCAAGGAGATTGACCTTAAACCACTGAACTACTCAGACATGCCCTGTAGATCAGGAAAAGATGTATTTAACAAGCATATCAATCTGCATTTTAGGTAATAATGTTAAGGTAAGCTAGAGTGGAACTGAACTATGGTACATGATAGAGATGGAAAGCAACTTTGTACATGAGAGCAATATTATGAGGAGCACTGCAGTGAGCGGGTATCAAACACATAACCTTGTCATCTAAGGTGACACTGATCAGGAGAACAGTGTTCTAAAACACTGAGCCAACAGACATTCACAAAAATGAGAGGAAAAAAATCTCCATTTTGATGAGGAAAATGTATTTGTCTCAAACTAGAGCTTGAAGCCCAGAGATTTGTACATCATTAGGGAAAGCAAGACTAGTTTAACATGAGAATGAATGATATGTGTAAAAAGTGTTTGAAGGAAGAGAGAATCTGTAAGTTTAAGAAACTGGAGTGAGAGGAGACACACATCCTGCAGACTGTATTGCAGTCAATGACAACATGACAGGAACTCTCTATCAATTAAGGTTCAGATCTCAAAAGCTATAAGTCCTATGTGAAATGTATTTACATTTTGAGAGAGAAGAGGCTTGTGGCAACATACTGAGGCAGGATATGTGCTTGAGGAGTTAAAACTGTGGAAGTGAAAGCTGTTTAGAATTTTTTTTCTGGTCTAAAATTATCTGTGCTCTCCACTGTGCCTGATCACATGACACACTGGTGAGACCTGGCAAAGTCTGCAAAACCCCCGACTTTGGGCTTAAATTGCTGAAAAACTAAAAAAGATATCACTTAACAATCTGATAACTTTGAAAATTCAAAGTTTTGTGAACATTTTAAAGTTTGAATGGCGTCTGTAGGATAAGAGATGTCCAAGCAGTTGAGTGTCAAAGTGACAAAGGTTCCAACTCAGTTGGATGGTTCATCCCATAGACTGCCATTATAAATTTTAATGATTTAAAAAATTATATAAAATCGCTGAAACATGTTTCATTTCATTTCAAAAAAATACAAGCACACATCTACTGAATGAGTTGTACAGATTGACGTTTAAATGGTTTTTATAGCACAAAGTACGCAGCAGATTATTGTGTGATTGCTTTCAGCAATCACACAATAATCGATTAATCAATTAATGAATACAATTGTTAGTTGCAGGCTTAGTACACAGATACAGTGTATCTTGGGTACCTGTCTAGTTACAGTCCATCAGAGGGCAGTATTGCAAAGGATAAGGGTGAAATGTGGATCGGTGACACAGGATGCTATCGGTTTACCTGTAAAATAACTGCATTTTCCACATGTTTACAGCACTATCTATAGAATATTTGTGACTTGTTTGTGATAGCCGGGGTCATATTATCTATGCCTTCCAGAAAAACCTGCATGTCTACAGAGTATGACACCCGCGAGGCTGTGTGCTGTGAGAATCAACTTCATCAAGGCGCAGAGGCAGAGTTGTCATGTTGTGGACAGGAGGTTTTCAACCCTGCCGTAGCCACTTGTTGTAAAGTAAAACATGAAAACATCACGACAGGTAATGAGGAATTTTGGTTTTATGCAATTTAGTTGATACATGTGTCTATCCTTCAGAGTCTCTTCATTCGCTGAATGAAGAGTTAGATCTATCATAAACCTCTTGATGCTCATGAACACAAAGAACACCATGTGAAAAGCCTTCTTCAAATACCCTCTCGTCCTCCTGAGCCACAGCCACCCCCAAGTGTAGCACTGTTCAACTATAGTGCTGATGTCTGTATCTTGACTTGATCTCTGTTTCACAGTTAATATCACGCAGGGTATAAGCAAAACGGTGTCAGATTGCTGTGGACTGAAGGCCTTCAACTCACTCAATGAAATATGCTGCCAGTCAACTATCATAGTCAGACCTGTGCCAAATGCCCAATGTTGTGGTAAAGGTGAGCAGAGCATGGACACAATTTATGGATGAATTGAAATAATGTCAGCAATAGCAGCTGCACCATTACAAATACATATAACTTATTGGGTATTTTTCCTTACATCACATATAGATAAGATGATTTTCTGACACAAAACGATTGAAGTAAACGACAAAAAAAACTTTATTCTGCTTATGTTGCAACTGTTTTAGCTCAGACTTGCACAATTGTCCATGTAATGCATCTTCTGTTCACTTGTTGTCTGCAGGATACATGGTAGCTTGTACCCTGAGTTGTGGCATGATACAGTTTTAAGTATAATCATGATCTTTTCCACAGTGGCTTTTGATGAAGAAAAGCAGCTGTGTTGTGGTCCGAACGAGACGGTCTTGACCAGGAAATCACCAGATGAGCAATGCTGTGGACATGAGGTGTACAACACCAAGACAGAGTGCTGCTATGAGGCAGACGATGTTTTAAAGAAGGAGCCCATCTTTTCACAACGGTGTTCAAAGGAGTCAGGTGTGTCTGGCCATCATCCCTTATCTATATAAGGCAGTTTAATGTTATTGCATTGTATTTTTTGGGACCATGTACAGTGTTAAACATAAATGTTACTATTTGATGTACTGCTGGAACTAGCTGGAACCCTGAAGAGTATTTGCCAGATGATCCATGACTGTGGTCAGAGAAGCTTACTATTCAACAAAATACAGAATAGTTCACAAACGGGCTAACAGAAGTGCAGAAAAAGGAGATCTAGCCAAAGATATGGAAGGGAAATCATTCCCAAATTATTTTTAATGTGCACTGGCTTCTTTATAGTGAGAGTGGACAGGCTCTGTATTTCATCCCATGCCATCTTTTCTCTCATGAGCAGACAAAACCATCCACAAGTGTGTTGGACAGCAAGGACAGAGTTAAGCTAGCAAACATCAAATGGCAAAAAATGTACAAAAAAATTCCTGAACATGAGACACACAAGCCCCATAAGCAATGCTATTTATAATGGAAAAGCCTTCAGTACTCATTATTGGCCGCAACAGGAGCTGATTCTCACTTTCAAAAACACCTGCAGACTGGAAACTGACAATTATATTTTACTTTTAAAGACACTTTCCGCTTAAGTCACATTGAGGAAACTGATTAGAAATGACATGTGTTTCACCCATCCACCATCCAAAGTGCTTACAATGTTTCTGCTGCTCATTCACCCATTCACTCTCACATTCATGCACAAAGTCACACTTGGATGGTGGCAAGCTACCATGCAAGGTGCTGGCACAACCAATTTGGGTTCAGTATCTTGCCCAAGGACACATCGACATATGGACAGGAGCAGTTGGGGATCGAACTACCCACACTCTCGTCCTTCTGAGCCACAGCCACCCCCAAGTGTAGCACTGTTCAACTATAGTGCTGATGTTTGTATCTTGACTTGATCTCTGTTTCACAGTTAATATCACGCAGGGTATAAGTAAAACGGTGTCAGATTGCTGTGGACTGAAGGCCTACAACTCACTCAATGAAATATGCTGCCAGTCAATTATCATAGTCAGACCTGTGCCAAATGCCCAATGTTGTGGTAAAGGTGAGCAGAGCATGGACACAATTTATGGATGAATTGAAATAATGTCAGCAATAGCAGCTGCACCATTACAAATACATATAACTTATTGGGTATTTTTCCTTATGTCACATGTAGATAAGATGATTTTCTGACACAAAACTATTGAAGTAGACGACAAAAAAAATCTTCATTCTGCTTATGTTGCAACTGTTTTAGCTCAGACTTGCACAATTGTCCATGTAATGCATCTTCTGTTCACTTGTTGTCTGCAGGATACATGATAGCTTGTACCCTGACTTGTGGCATGATACAGTTTTAAGTATACTCATGATCTTTTCCACAGTGGCTTTTGATGAAGAAAAGCCGTGTTGTGGTCCGAACGAGACGGTCTTGATCAGGAAATCACCAGATGAGCAATGCTGTGGACATGAGCTGTACAACACCAAGACAGAGTGCTGCTTTCAGGAAGGAGATGTTTTAAAGAAGGAGCCCATCTGTTCACAACGGTGTTCAAAGGAGTCAGGTGTGTCTGACCATCATCCCTTATCTATATAAGGCAGTTTAATGTTATTGTATTGTATTTTTTGGGACCATGTACAGTGTTAAACATAAATGTTACTATTTGATGTACTGCTGGAACTAGCTGGAACCCTGAAGAGTATTTGCCAGATGATCCATGACTGCGGTCAGAGAAGCTTACTACTCAACAAAATACAGAATAGTTCACAAATGGGCTAACAGAAGTGCAGAAAAAGTAGATCTAGCCAAAGATATGGAAGGGAAACCATTCCCAAATTATTTTTAATGTGCACTGGCTTCTTTACAGTGAGAGTGGACAGGCTCTGTATTTCATCCCATGCCATCTTTTCTCTCATGAGCAGACAAAACCATCCACAAGTGTGTTGAACAGCAAGGACGGAGTTAAGCTAGCAAACATCAAATGGCAAAAAATGTACAAAAAAATTCCTGAACATGAGACACACAAGCCCCATAAGCAATGCTATTTATAATGGAAAAGCCTTCAGTACTCATTATTGGCCGCAACAGGAGCTGATTCTCACTTTCAAAAACACCTGCAGACTGAACTTGAGAAGAATAAAGCCATTTTACACAGATTTTTGGATGTGACCCTTCGCTTGGCGTCAAGGAATCTAGCATTAAACGGAAGAAAATAGACTTGAAGCTTAAAAATAGGCTTTGGGTTGCAGCCACACATGTAAAGGGTTAGCTGCTATGCAGCCTGTGCAGACAGTTGGATTGATTAATAAAACAAAATTGGCAACCGAACGTATACATACTTTGTTACAAATGACAATTATACACAAAATACAGAAGTACTTGCACAATTGTCCATGTAATGCATCTTCTGTTCTTTTCTATCCAAGCACTTGTTGTCTGCAGGATTTGTGGTAGCTTGTACCCTGAGATGTGGTGTGATAAAGTGTTAAGTATAATCATGATCTTTACCACAGTGGCTTTTGATAGAAAAAGCAGCTGTGTTGTGGTCTATCATCTATCATAAACCTCTTGATGCTCATGAACACAAAGAACACCTTTGTGTTGTTACTTATCCATGTGAAAAGCCTTCTTCAAATATTTTTGTGGTTTTGTTTTTACAATTCAATTGAAACTGTAAAACCTGTCACATGAATAGAATAACACACAGCAACGTAAATGCTGGCAGAGTTACAAACAGCAGAAGGTAATACACCTACCTGATGACACCTATTGAAAACGAGTGCAGTGTAATACAACAGCCCATCATTAAATTTACATTAATGAATGTAATAATGTTCCATTTTTGTTGAATCTGTTTTAGAGAGGTGTTGATTCAACTTCAGAGTCATTTTGGAGGCTGTAATTTGTGGTGCTGTTGAACTGTATTGTTTTTAATATTTTTCCCACCATATTTCATATCAGTTAGGGTAGACTATATAACTAAAAATATCAGGGCTATTGTTTCGTGCCATGTCTACGCATTCCTGTGCATAGACTCCGTCAGTACACAGGAATGCTTTCAGACACAGTGCTGTTACTGTTTGGCAGTTCTCAGAGCCAAATATGCAATAGCTGCACAGACTTGAAGCATAAAAATATGCTTTGAGTCACAGCTATGTCAAAAAAACTGTGAACAGTGGGATTGATTAAAATTACAATAAAATAAAACTGCAATAGACCGTATATATACCAACTGTGTTAAAAATGACAATTATATTTTACTTTTAAAGACACTTTCCGCTTAAGTCACATTGAGGAAACTGATTAGAAATGACATGTGTTTCACCCATCCACCATCCAAAGTGCTTACAATGTTCCTGCTGCTCATTCACCCATTCACTCTCACATTCATGCACAAAGTCACACTTGGATGGTGGCAAGCTACCATGCAAGGTGCTGGCACAACCAATTTGGGTTCAGTATCTTGAACCAAGGACACATCAACATATGGACAGGAGCAGTTGGGGATCGAACTACCCACACTCTCGTCCTCCTGAGCCACAGCCACCCCCAAGTGTAGCACTGTTCAACTATAGTGCTGATGTTTGTATATGACTTGATCTCTGTTTCACAGTTAATATCACGCAGGGTATAAGTAAAACGGTGTCAGATTGCTGTGGACTGAAGGCCTACAACCCACTCAATGAAATATGCTGCCAGTCAATTATCATAGTCAGACCTGTGCCAAATGCCCAATGTTGTGGTAAAGGTGAGCAGAGCATGGACACAATTTATGGATGAATTGAAATAATGTCAGCAATAGCAGCTGCACCACTACAAATACATATAACTTATTGGGTATTTTTCCTTACGTCACATGTAGATAAGATGATTTTCTGACACAAAACTATTGAAGGAGACGACAAAAAAAATCTTCATTCTGCTTATGTTGCAACTGTTTTAGCTCAGACTTGCACAATTGTTCATGTAATGCATCTTCTGTTCACTTGTTGTCTGCAGGATACATGATAGCTTGTACCCTGACTTGTGGCATGATACAGTTTTAAGTATACTCATGATCTTTTCCACAGTGGCTTTTGATGAAGAAAAGCCGTGTTGTGGTCCGAACGAGACGGTCTTGATCAGGAAATCACCAGATGAGCAATGCTGTGGACATGAGCTGTACAACACCAAGACAGAGTGCTGCTTTCAAGAAGGAGATGTTTTAAAGAAGGAGCCCATCTGTTCACAACGGTGTTCAAAGGAGTCAGGTGTGTCTGACCATCATCCCTTATCTATATAAGGCAGTTTAATGTTATTGTATTGTATTTTTTGGGACCATGTACAGTCCCATGATGTACTGCACCAGAGTTAGCTTGAGCTAATTTTCATCTCCAGTCCCTTAGGCAGGACACAATTAAAACATATAAAAGCACAACAGCAAACGGTAGACAATAAAAAACACACAGGAAACATGCAAATCAGTTTAAGTTGTACCCTCAGGTTTATATTTTCTGGTAAACATTTTTAAGTTTGCATGCCCACTGCAATTCACTCCCATGAAATGAGAAAGCAGTAACTTCGAATTATTACATAGACATGTTGGTGATGATAGACCCTCATTGAATATATAGCCTTTTAATGACATAAATAACACTGCAATCTGATTTTTAATCACAGATTTCCTTTACTTATTTGAGGAGAAATGATTGCCGTGTGTTTGAATGATGCGGCTGGTGGGACCTCCAACAATGCAATACTTGTTCTTATTTCCTCAATCTGTTTCTTTGGAAAGCCATACTTTATCTCCCTAACACAGACATGTGTGATTTATTTTGTTGGTCAGGTTTTTTTTTCTGGTGTTCAGAGTCTCCAGGAGCCAGAGAGTAATTAAGGGAAATGTCTTGACATGCAGGATGTGTCACTGACACCAACGCCTATGGTTTTACAATGACTGAATACAATGAATACAATGCATGCACTTTGTTTTTCTGCTGAAATGACATGTATTCCATCCTAAAAGTACAATGTGCTCTCTGTCTACAGGTGCGCAACAACAGGTAAGAAACAAACGCCTCTCTTCAGTTCATGTTATAAGAGTCTCAACAGCTAACCATAACAATAACTTCACTCATATATGTTCCTTATTCAATCAATCAATCAATCAATCAATTTTTATTTATATAGCGCCAAATCACAACAAAATACATTTTGTTTTCATTTTGGTGTTCTGCATACAATATAATATAAAGGGGGTAAATAAACAGAACACCTTACAGTATAATTAAATCCACTACAGTAGTTCTGCAATAAAGCTGACCTTTGTGAGGCTCATAATGTTTTTGTTGAGACTGTGTTAATTCAACAGGATCATGATCAGCTTTAAAGCCATAGTGTATATTGTATTGATAATGATGATAGGGGTCAGAGTTGTGTAGTAGTGTGTTGCCCTATAATATATTTACATAGTTTTTGTTTTGTTTTTTAGAAACCAAGCTCAAAGCCCAACTGGTAAGGTTTACTTGTCATACTGAGACCAACACAACTATATATATAAGGAATTGTGTGTCCATGCATTGTGTTGCTGCTTTTGTGTTTATTTTTTTGCTTATCTTTTTAAATCCACAGCACCAAGCCTCAGACACACCTCTGTGGGTCATCATGTTACAATCCGAATGAATTCCGCTGCTGTGAGAGAAACCAAACAGAGCCCCATTGGTGCTGTGCAGGTATGACTGTGGTTGTGTGGGTGTTACATCTGTCAGTTGTTATCTGATGGGACATTATGTTATTATGTTGGTGCCTGTCTATGTAGCTTAGAGTAAGTAATTAGAGTAAGATGACATCATAAGATATAGCTGACAAGCAGGTTTATTTAATAGAGCTGTTAATCTTTTCATGACTGACTTGTCTGTGGACACATTAAGTAACTGAAGCATACAGTAAGATTAACATGTTACTGGTTCAGGAGACCTTGTTAAGCTATTCTTTTTATGCAATTAATGTCTGTAGTCCCAAATCTTTATAATTTATTTTAAAACATAAGTGGTTTCCTGTCCCCCTAAATAATGTGTAGACACAAGATTTTTTGCTCTTTAAAAAAGATATTAACTTGCAGCTAGTGGTTAAATAGCATTCTCTCGTCAAGGAATCCAGATCACCAAGTTTGTAAATTCATCCCCAGATTTTCTCCTGAGGTGTTGATTAGAAAAGAAAATATCCTGATTGTTCATTTTGTCTTTATGGTAAACCATTATACAGGAATGGCCAAAGATGATGGGCTTCTGAAAAATGATTCTCTGCTACAACTTGTCAATTTAAACCCTTGCTTCCACAAGTGTGTTGCCTAATCGTAGTTCCAAATTATCCTTATCTCTGACACAAAATACTGTGTGGATAGATTCAACAGTAAAAAAAATATAGTATGCAGATGACATGTTTTGGAGAAAGTATCTCTCCAAAGGGATGGGAAAAGTAAGATATGGGTGTGGGAGCAGGATCAACTAGAAGCAGTCCTTTTTAATAACTTATTTATGTACTTATTTATTTTTGGAATTTCACAACTTGGGTGACCTGCTGGGTGACAAATTAGTGTCTAAGGAAGGTATTGGGCCACCCTGAGCATATATTGCATACTTTAGCATACATCCTAAAGCTCTACCAGAGGCATGGAAACCATTCCTCCGATAGATATTCCCTCATTTAGTGTTTGTGTAGCATTGAGATCTGGTGACTGTGGTGGCCATAGCATATGAGTCACATAATTTTCATATTTAATAGTCACTGACCCCCTGTACAGAAGCAGCTGTGTTCATTACGTTTCTCCACTGCATATACTGTATATTATAGTTAATATAACTCCCCTGCATAAGGTTTGAGAAATTATTGATTCAAAACAACATGTGTTAGTGATGACCCAACATAGCCAGTGCCTTCTAAATCTGTTACATATGACTGTCACAAAACACTGTCTGCTGATCTGCCACAGCTGTTGTTAATACTAGGTAAGGTTTAGGCACAAAAACTATTTGGTTAAGGTTAAGAAAAGATCATGGTCATGTGTAAAAGAAAGCAAAGTTCATTGTTAATTGCACCTTCCACTTGTTTCCTGATGAGAGAGTCATATTTCACACAGCTGCTAACGGTCACATAAATGTAATCACAGTTTGTTTTGGTAATTGAAACAATGATAAATCACCCCCTTTCCCCTTTCTTCACTGAATGAATGATTTTTTAAAATATTTATTACCACACTTAAGATGACAGCACACAGGAGCAAGCAACACTAAAAGGCTGTCACAATTCAGTCCAGGAAGTACAAAAAGAATCTACCGGAGAGGGCAGCTTCAGTCCTGAAGCTAAATGACTATTGCACATCTGTGCATTTTACTCCTCTGTGCTGAACATAAGAAACAGAATTAAACTTGCATTCTGATGTTAGGTTTGTCCTTTTTCACCTGCTTCATTTTTCTTTTGGAAGAATGAATGGTAAAGGACTTCACATAAACCACACTGACCGATGCCTTTGGAATGCCAGTCCTCTTATCACCTCCAGGGAAAGAGTGGAGTATGTCTGGTCATAGACCACAAAAATTAAATTCTTATTTTTTTAATGTACAAGATTGATGTCAGGGGAGATGTGGGTGGTATCTGTGGGGAAAGAGGGCAGGATGTACATGTGACAAAAGTTGTTCACATGGTTTAAAAAGGTACAATGCCAGGACACACCCAATAGTTAACCAAAAGTGTTGAAATATCAAATGAGTCACTGCATCAAGAAGCTTCTGTAGGTCTTAATTACATGCAGGTCATCCTCTAATCAATAAGCAACTCAAGGGAACATGTTTGTAATAGAAAATCAGTAATAATATGTAATAATAATGTTAACAACAATAGGGTCTGTGGCACAAATCATGAATAATGAATGTCAAAGACTTCCAACTCGCCACTTTCCCTATCTTTCCCTTTCCCTATCTTTGCTGCTGCAGTTTTCATTTATCTTTTTTGTGTATTTTTGTGAACAGTATAAAATGGGAGTCCACACCCTTCCACTTCCCTTCATTTGCACTCTGGAGGTTTAAACATCATGTAATATTTTATCAAAGAGGGTTTTGTCATGAGAAATGTTGCAGCTGCTAGAGAAAACCTTAAAAGGTGGTGCTGAATTTTTCTCACCCTCATCTATTGTTGTCTTTATCTTTGGGATTTCCCATGAAGTCATCTCTCTCAGTCGTCATTCATCCCCAGGCCCACTTCCAAGACTCAAGTTACTGCCAAGTTACTGTCACTGCTGCTGTTAATTTCTCTGTCTTGTATCCACCCTTGCACACCCACACACCCCTCTGTTTAGGTCAATGTGATGCTGTACCGACAGTGTATAACCCACGTACACATGTCTGCTGTGACGGCTGTGTATCTGATGGGAAGCCTTGGATTGATCAAGTAATGTACCTATAACCTTTTCTGTTTCTCACTGCAGACTTTGTGTTCTTCTGTAAGAAACTTAAACTACCCTCCCCAGTGGGTGTTGTAGGCTACTAAAAAACAGTTCAATCACTCGTTATTCTAAATTTTGTTCTAATTAGTTTTTTTTAAAAGGAGTTAAGAATGAACTCACTGAACTCCAAGAAAAAAGAACTTCAGAGGTTAGAAAAAAAATTCCAGTGCTTGTTTTTCTAATTGGCTGGCCTTCAGGCAGGCAGCATTTCTAGTAGATAAAGTAGTTTAGCATATTTGCAATATAATCTACACAAAGTCCCAGTATCCCAGTTATCACTGTAAAGAAAACAACCTCTGTTGTGTTGGTGCAGCATCACAGAGAGAGCTCGGAGCTCCTCCCAGCCCCTTACTACAGAATTTGAGGGTGTTTTTTATTTAATGGATAAGAAGTCCTGCTAACGTTAGTGCGTATGCAAAAGGATGATATAACAATGCCTTGGTAAGACTTGCACAACATGTACATATTTTATGTGTAGAATGTAGTATTTGAAAAGATTTTTATGCATTTGGTCTGCATTTTTTTCCTCATATTTTTGTCAGAATTCATGAATTCATGCACAATTTACTGTATTTTCTCTGATTCTTCAATTGCTGCGGAGAGGCTCTGTATAGTTTCGCGCAACCTGGAGTTCTCTGTTGTAATAACACCTTGTACGCGGGCAGAGAAGATGGAGAAGAATGTTCAGAGGACAGTATTCCTTACAACCTGGCTAAAGGGACTATATGTTTTTCTCAGTTTCATGGCTTACCTGGACTGGAGCAGCACTGCTGTGGGAGAGAAGTCTACCGGCCTGATACTGAGATCTGCTGTGATGGACACAGGTGAATGCATACATGTGTGCATGCTTGTCTGTGAAAAGACAGATTCAGTGAGACTGAAGACCTTTTTTTATTAGCTTAGTATATTGCTGAGTCTGGCGTCTGGTCTTTTTCCCTCTTGCTGATCAACAGTTGAGTCTGTTTTTTTCCATAGTCTGGAGGACATGTGGGAAACAATTTTGTTTTGTTTCTCTGAGACAGGGTTGGGGTTTCAGACAGGAGTGGCAAGGAAAAAATTCTCTGTGGCTTATTTACGCAGTGTTGAAAGCATGTGGCATTCCAGCAGCCAGAATGACCTGGTCTCTTCTTTGTTTAGTTTCTGGCATGCAGCGACAGAGTCAATGAGTTTGTCTGGGTAAATTTTTTTTTTTTTAAGTTTTAAAATTTAAAACAGATATGTGCATGTTACAAAAATGGAAATACTTCCCCCCAAAGTCCCTTTAACAGGGAAAAAACTGTATGTTTTTGGTGTGGCATTCTGATTACAGCTGCAGTAATCAATATTTTTAATTATGTAAATTTGTGATAATGTGTAATATGAAAGCAGCCACATGTGGTGATTAATCCACAGGGAATGACTATTATTACCCATCGAACTCTGCAGCTCTCTCAGCTTTTTACCATTACTTTAGGTCACAGTTTTGGTTTTGGGGTTATTCCTGTGTGGTCAACTCTCAGCTGCTCTCATCAGTCTTTTTTCCAGCTCCAGCAGCTTGTTGTTTTCCACAAACAAACACTGTACGCTACCTGGCCAGCATCAAACAGCACAAAGACAAAGTTAGCAACTAGCTGATGAAGAAAGTCAAACATCTAGCTAGCAAAAAACCTAGATATTTTTTTGGAGGAGTTGGTGGGAATCAAAAGGAGAGAGGATTTTGTATCTGTCTGGGTCAGGTGGCCAACTCTGTGCCTGCCAGGTGTGTAAGTTGGCAGTGTTTGTTAATGTGTTAGCCAGATCAACCTGATAATAGGGCTTTTGTCTGTCAGCCTCTTTTTCCGTTCTCCCGCTCTTAGCACTAAAAACTTGATTAATATAGCTCCAAAGAAGTTATCCTGCAACGTGACATCCAGAGAAAACTTATTCTAACTCATACTCCTGTGAATGTAGAATTATCTGTCTTAGTTAGAGGTGGATTTGGGTATGACATAACCAATCCACATTAAATACAGTTTCTTTGTCAATATCATGTCATGTAATATTAGTTACCTTTATTCAGCACTTATGGGCGGCCAACTAATTTTTCAGTGCAACAGCAACACCTGATATCATGTTACTTCTTACTGTACATAAATAATGTTCCATGCAGTGAGGTATTAAGATTTTGAATTTAGGAAAAAGAGAGCACTGGTATTGTGTGTTATAATTGGTATTGGCAGATACCCTACATAGAGAATATACCTTATTTATTTGTCCCTCCTCATTTGATATTAATTAAGATCTGTGTTTCTCCACACGTACATCTCAATAGAGAGAAGATTCATTTAAAATGCTGTGGGATTAAAGCCTATGACATTAAAGACCCACAGATGAAGTGCTGTGCAGGGAGACTGTACAACCTGACGTCCATAGGCGAGCAAGGACATGACGAACAGTGCTGTGGATCCATTCTGCATAACTCCTCATCAGTAGGTTTTATTGATAACAATGATAATAACAACAGTCCACTGGCTCCTTTGTCAGAGACAATTTCATTTAATTTTTTTTTATATCTATGACCTAAAATGTATCTTGAAGTAGTTTTGAGGAAATATGCTCATTTTTCTTTTTACATACTATCTTTTTTTTTAATTATACTGTAGTCCCAGGGTGTATTTAGCTTGTCTTGGCAGTCAAAAAATTATAGGAAACAACTAGCAAAGCTCTGTCAAATGTAACAAAAATATGCCTTCAACAACTCCAAAGTTTCACATGTCATAAATCATCAGTGCATTCATGAGTAACCTTTTGTTCAGAGTTGTAAAAAGGTGTCCAAAGACAGCAACCTCACTGTAAGCAGTGGTAATGTGAGATTCTGTGTGCTTGAAATATTGTATCAATATTGTGTCACCTTTTTGTCTATTTTTCTGCACGTTTGACAAAGCATGGCAAACTTGCAACCATCGCTCAGTCTATTTGTGAATAAAGACTTACAGATCCTTCCTTAGTTATGGGCAAAGGCAGAGGACCCTGCACATATTCTTAGACCAAATGGAAAGAAACATTTCTAATCTAAACCTACACACAATCATGTGTTTACTTTAGAGTAAATGTAGAGTAAATGTATGTATATGCCTAAAATTCTGCCCCAATGAGATCCATGAGAGAGACAGATATCTGTATATGTTATATGTCTGGAAAGAATGGCAAAGAAGAATTTTGTTGCTGCCAATTAATGTGACCATTCAAACTGTTTATAATATTCCTTCTTTGGGTCAAGAGTGTATGCTGCTCGAGTGAGGACAACGAGGTGCTCTACCCTATCAAGACAGGATTCGGATGCTGTGGTCACCTCTACTATAACTCCACTCTGTGGTCATGCTGTGCAGGGAAGCTGAGCCCAGTCAGTCAGTTGTGTGCAGGTTGGATGTTTTCCTTACGGAATTGTGCTTTGTTTTTTGTCATTTTGACTCCAGTGGTATGTTTCCTATCAATAATTTGTGAAATCTTCTTTTTCAGAATCCAGACTTCTGTCACTGAACAATCTGAATGAAACAGATCTTTGCAAAGAAAGTAAGTATTTTGGGGGGGAACATGTGAACTTGGAAACAAATTTTGTTTATGCATACAGTATATGTGGATTTGTGTATTTAATGTGTATGTGTATATATCCCTGTTTAGTGTACATCGGGACTGTGGAGAGTGTGTCTTTGGTCACCGTCGTGTTCAGAAACGTGCTGAAAATCCATGGAAGAAACGGAACGGTGAAACCTCTGGCTTTGCCTCGTTTCCTGAAAATACCTGATCACTACAATTCTACTAAACTGATCCCTGGCAAGACCTACTTCTTTCATGATTCTACTAAACTGATCCCTGGCAAGACCTACGTCTTTAATGATCTGAATTTCTTTGCAGATTTCAAACACCACTCTGACCTTCAGTCACTCGATTTCATTTTTTCTAAGTGTTATGAGCAATGATGGTCTGGGGCTGCATGCAGCCCTCCAAAGGCCCTGTCCTCACAGTGAAGCTGCAGGGTTTATGCACTTTCCAATTTTGACCAAAACCCAGGTGATTTCTGAATGTAGTCTTAATCGTGCCTTGTCAGCTACCTAAGAAGATATAATGTATGAATATGACAACTTTGGAGTTACGTGAGTTACCTTAGGTGTATTCTTCCTCTTCCGATGGAGGCTATGCACGGACAAAGACAAAATTGATATCAACCCTACCAACCAACTACTGGTAAGACATTAAGCAAGTAAACAATCCCAAATTTCAAAGTAGCAGGGCATTACTTGAATTATTTACTATGATGTTTTACTGAGTTTCTAATTGTAATCCTTATACCACTTGTTACTAAGGACAGTAATTAGTACATTGACCAATATGGTGACAAATTCAACTGTACACTGTGAAGTACTCCTCCTATTCTACTATGATTATTTTCCAAAGTTTGACAAAAGCTACAGCATTAAAACCTTGGTTTCTGCAGTCTAAACTATACAACCAATATTAATTTGGTGTGAAAGTAACCGACTTCCTAGCTATCATGGTGGCAGCATGCAAGTGTATCAATACATAGCTTGATTCTTACATAAGCTAAACAGCTAATATGTTTTGTTTTTCAGAATATTATGCTAATTTTCATTGTTTTTATATACCTTTGAATTTTGTCCAGATCTACTCATAAATGTCAATTGTTTGCACATGTCCTCCACTCATATGATTGTATGTTTATATGTAAATGGCATAAAATATTGCTCGTGTCATGATTTATGAAGCTAGTAATGAATTTGCCTTTCATCAAAAATATCAGGGATACAAATATGTATGTGGATGACCTTATCACCTAGTGGTTCCATTGTGGTGACTTTGATTTGTTTTTCACCATAACTATTTTTTTTCTCCTTTGGTGCATTCATGCTTCAGTTGTTAATCAAGTGAATATAATTTTTGTACTGTGATACACTAAGAAATTGTGAAAATAGCATCTGTTTTGCATTTGTACTGTACTTTACTCATTCATACAACTGTATGTGAAAGACATAAACAATTTACATCTAACCAAAGATATTTTTCATAAAAGCAACATAAACACTTAGTATTGCATGTTTTAATACAGTATGTTTGACTTATAAACATACAATTTTAAATTGCATGTTTATTTTTAATTGACTCACATGTGACACCACATACAGTACTTTGGGTGCCTAATGTGTTTTTAAGTTTTCAGTAAAAAAAAACAAAAAACAGTTATTGTTGTATCCTCTCTTTGTTTTTCACCACAAACGTACTTCTGAAATCACAGGATGTACATTTTGGTCTGACGTTTTTGTGTGGGCTTTTTTGGCTCTGACTAAGAGCTCCAGCAGTCAAGAGGAGACTGTTTTGCTGTGTTTCTCTGCAACAGTGTGAGGATTTCAGATAGGAGTGGCAAAGGAAAAATTCTCCTCTTTGTTCAGTTTCTGGCAACCTTTAAAACACACCCAGTGACAGAGACAGGAAGTGTTTGTCTGTCTGGGACAAAAAAAAGACACTTAGATGCTCATAATATATTTGTGAAAAGGTTATTGTCACAATCATTCCTCCTCTCCTTAATTACTCTCCTACTGATGCTGTTGCACGATTTTCCTAACAACTTCAGCTGAACATGTGTTCTTGCACAGATTGAGGACTATGGATTTTGTCCAACATTCTTACAGTAGAGTAGAGAGAGAGATAGAGAGAGAGTAGTTGGCAGTTACATATTTCATTTGGCAGCAAGTGAACTTCGTGCTTAATGACTTAGCAGCAAGAATGACAGCGGAATAAAAAGGAAAGGTAGAGCAGAGAAGGAAAGAGAGAAAAAAAGAAAGGTAAGTAAACATGCTAGCTAGCTAGCGTTTGCTACCTAGCTAACGTTTGCTACCTAGCTAACGTAGCTAACGTTAGCGATGCATCATCATCATGACCTGTCAAGATTGAAACTGCCAAGAAACTGGACAATCAATAATAAAAGTGGTAGTTCCCTTTCTAATTTCCTCAAAAACATTGATATCTAGTCTAGTTAATGTGGTCAATATTATTTTAAAATTCATCCGTTTTGGTGAAAATTTCAGTCAGTTGGTTCATACTTTGAGCTCATAATTCAAAATTATTGAGACAACACAACATCTTCTGTCACACTATTCTATGTTATTTAATGTTTGTGTTGGTTAAAGGGCTATTTTAACCTTTGATGGGTAACGGTTAGTGTTTATCAGTAAACTGAGAAGGTTATTGTGCTCTTGCTCTGTTCTTTGAATAGGTGAAGAGAGTTGTTAACTCTATTATATTGGTACATTAAAAGATATGGTGTGCTGTGCTATTGCTTTTTTCTTTTTGAAGGTGGGGAGAGTAGCATTGGTGCATCTAGCAGCATCTAGCATTGGTGGTAGTAGTAGCAGTGTTGTCTCCCTCCTTAATGATATCTACCTTTGGTTTTACCAGTTTTTGGCTCATTAGTTTGTTATTCACATTCACTAAAATTCACCAGAATGCAGGAAATAAAGTCTTTGTAACTAAAATTTTCCTAGTGTAGGACCCCCAGACCCCCCGCTTAAAAAGTGGCCTGACTGGGGTTATATTTGACGGTATATTTCCCAGCCTGAATGATTTTACCAGTCCGGCCATGTATATATCACAGTCTCTTGACTTTGTACTACATTGTACATTGTAAATAACTTTAGTACAAAGAGGTTCTGATATGTAGCACAACAAGCTACCAAAGCTCTGTAAATAGAACAGTGTTCCTGTACATGCATAGTGGCGTTTGCTGTTATTAGTCTTTGGAATAATTTCTAAACAAAATACCATGACTATAATCTTCATGTTGAAGGGACATGTCACCTAGTGCAACAGTGTGGCTCATTAATGTATTTTAATAGCTTTTGGACAACAACAAGCACTACATTTATCAGTGCTAATGATATACTACTACTGACATTGACAATGTCCTGGCTTCCCTATTTAAGATGTGGTTCAGAACATCAGATATTTGAGAGTTTCAATCCACCCTCCATCGCTGTATAAGAAATAATTACAAGACACATAAAACAGAAATAGACTCTAATTTACAAAGGTAGAAAATTTCTCCCTTATCATTTCACTCTTGCAATTTTTTTTAGTTATATTCAACCTTTCCCATGACCTTAAGAGCACTGGACAAAATAGCACTTCAAAGCTCTGGTTGTATGAGGCCAAAAACCTCCTAGCTATGGATATGGATTCTAATTTTGTATTTTGTATATTTTTCTAAAGTTTTCACTGTGCTTTTCATGGTGCAACGAGATGGTGACTAATTATGAGAAATAAACAAACCATGAAGCATCAGTTTGGGACTCTCCATGCTCAACTAAGCCAAGGGCTGTTTCAGGTTAAGACTTGATCTGCTCCATCATCTCTGCTGAGCTATTTAAAAATAATTTGGCATTATTGTTAGAGTTAATCACTGTTCTTGCGTAAATATTATGCAAGAATATACCCAGCAGGCACCTTCAATCACTCATATTTCATAGTACTAATTGCCATTTGGGAGGCAACCCAACTTCACCCCCTCACCGGAGAGGTAGCAGAGTTCACAGTCCTGCAGGGCTCCAATCACTCTAAGACCAGAATCATTTCAATTTACCTGGTCATCTCTTTGCTTCTTTTTTTTAATCTTAAATTGCAACTATGATGCACTCTTAGTGTGACATTCTTATACATCCATTTCTCACAGCCTTGTTGAGGCCCAAGGTCGTGGCCTCCGTACTACTCCGTCCTGGTAAAGACCTCCTCTAAGCCCATATCTTTTGACACACTCAGAACTGTCAACTCTCCTGTTTTTTGCGGGTTTCTCCCACCGTGTTCCATGCTCCAAAAGGGGCTGATGCGCTGAAACTGAGCAAAACAGAGTCTTAGGAGAGACTCAGTGGCCACACATTTCTCCAGTCTCTGTTTAGCGTTGTTAGGTTAGGCTAATCCATTGTTGCTAACTTCAGGGCTAACCCCCTTCACATTTCCAGCAGTTGGGGAAACTGACAAGACTTTTTTTGGTCTCAAGAAGCTGCAGCATTTATTAACTGACACACTGTAGCTTGTAATCTACATTTACTGCCAGATTGACAACTTGCTGCTTTTCCTCTGCTCCGCTCGCATTCAAATCACTTTTCTGTTGCTCGCTCTCTCGCTCAACCACACACCTGCTGCGCACACACATTATGCACTGCCCTATTCCTTAAAGGAGCTACACTACCAAGAGTTTCCCAAGCAATGACACAGAGGTTGACTCGCGTTTTGGAACAGTGCTGCACAGAGAGGCCCCCCAACGCTATTGATTTTGGAATTAATGGATATTTGGTGTTATTTTTGGCATTAAAAATTTTTTTTGGCCTGGCAAGGGTTCTTGTTGGACTGGTGCCCCGCCAGGCCTGTACAATTGTAACCGGTTGACTCTGTGTTGTGTCGTAAGGAAGAGGCTCAGACGAGTGTTTCGTTGGAGGCCACCATTCATTCCGGCAACTGACAAATGTAAATAAAAAGAAAATATCCTCCGGTCAATCGTGACGCTAACTTAGGCTCCTCTCCCATGAAGTATAACAAAAAGGGGCAGCCATGTTGCAACAAACACACCAAAAACACAGAAAACGTACCTAACAGAAGTAAATGAAAAGAAAATATCCTCCGGTCAATCGTGACGCTAACTCAGGCTCCTACACAAATCAAATAACGGAATTGTGTTACCATACTGTACAATAAGTCCAAACTGATAAACAAACTTCAAAAAAAAGGGAGTGCACAACGTCGCTTACCTTTTCTATGAAGTATAACAAAAGGGGAGAGGTAAAGGTGGGGGACATCATTTATAGGGGGGGCACCCACAAAAGTGAACGTAAGGGTACAGTGAACTGAGCCTTAAATGTTCCACTTGTTGGAGGAGTGACACGTCAGGATTTAACTATTTACAAATTTTGTGTGATTATAATATGCTGCACAGTTGACCCTGTTACACAATTATAGGGGAAACATTGGAATGGCCATCATATACTTCCATCATAATGTTCTTGTCAGAGTCTGCTCTCCCCCTCACCTGTTGCTGTGGGAATCATCCAATCATCCAATCATTCAGTCTCACTCTCTGCTCTGCCACACCCCTCATTAGTTCAACCACCTTCAACTGGCGCTCCCACCTGCTCATCATCTGCAATCAGCCAGTATATAAGCTGCCTCGGCCCACTCCCTCCTTGTCAGATTGTCTACGCTACTATGCTCAGTCATCTTGCTATCTTCACTGGACTGCCTTCCCGGTTTCTGATCAGCTTGTCTTCGACCATCGCCCCTCGTCTCTGCCCCGGTAAACCCACCAGCCTTCTGTCCCTGACTCTGAGTTCTGCCTGCCTGTTCCCTGGTCTTTGTCTGCTGTGGGAGTGGAAGATCGGGGTTAAAAAACTGTGTTTCTCTGACCGTGCTAATATTGCCCTGACATCGTGTGAAATAAAGACTGCAAAGTTTATACCCGTGTCATTTGTGCTGCTATTGGGTCCAACCTATACCCGTTACAGTACAATCTGACCAATTATGGATCCAGCGCACGAACCCTCACCGCTGAGTCGCCTTGAAAGGATTGAAGGTGTCCTTCAACAACATGAGGCCATGATGACAGCAGCAGTGACTGAAACCAAACAGGCAGCAGCAGCCCACGAGCAGGCGCTAACAATGTTAGCTGGACAGCTGCAGCAGTTAACAGCCCTGCTAACCCAAGCCCCTCAAGCCTCTGGGGCTGCTTCTCCTCCTGCTCCGCCTGCTACTGCTCCTGCACTTGCTCCAGCCCCTTTGCCACCCATGGATGCCCCTGAGCCCCAGGTGGGAATCCCGGAGCGCTACGAGGGTGACCGAGAGACCTGTGGCCCTTTCCTCACCAACTGCTCTCTCCTGTTTGCTCTGCAGCCCCGCACCTTCGCCACTGAGGGAGCGAAGGTTGCATTCGTCATCAACCATCTGACGGGCAGAGCTCGGTTATGGGGGACAGCCGAGTGGGAGAGACGGTCACCAGCCTGTGCTTCCTTTGACCTGTTTGCCACAGAGCTTCGTAAGGTATTTGGCTTGGATACCTGTGGTCCTGAGGCAATCGGAGGTCTGATTGGACTGAAACAGGGCGAGAGAACAGTGGCAGACTACTCCATAGACTTTCGCACCAGAGCCAGCCGAAGCAAGTGGAACAACTCGGCCCTCTGTGACGCATTCCTCCACGGGTTGGCCGACTACATCAAGGATGAACTGGTTTCCCATGACCTGCCCACCACGTTGGATGGGGTGGTTGAGTTGGCCACCCGCATCGACCTCCGCATCCAGGCCCGGCGACGAGAGAAGCGTCAAGGGGGAGGCCATCGCCCTCTGCCGTCCCGCTCCCATGGGGGTGCCGTCGCAGCCAACTCTGCCTCCTCCTCAGCTCTGCATACAGGGGATCCTGAGCCTATGCAGCTGGGACGCACCTCCCTCACCCCAGAGGAGAAGGAGCATCGCCGTAAGGCCAACCTCTGCCTTTACTGTGGAGCAGCAGGGCACTTCATCTCCAGATGTCCAGCAAAGAAAAGCCAGGGCTCATCAGTAATGGGGGAGATCCTGGTGAGCCCAACTTCCCTAGTGTCTCCCCGTCCCCAAAGAGCTCTGCTCCAGGCCCGGCTCCTCCTTCCGGACGGTCCCCACACCATGGCTACCTTCATTGACTCTGGGGCTGATGCCTGCATCATTGACGAGGAGCTGGCCCTTCAGTTGGGGCTCGGGCGGGTTCCCTTGCCACAACCGGTTCCCGCTAGAGCCCTAGATGGACACATCTTGGGCAACGTCACACATCAAACCTCCCCTGTCCATCTGCTGCTCTCTGGCAACCACCACGAAACAATCCAGTTTCACATCCTGAGCTCACTCCGTCTGCCTCTCATCCTGGGGTATCCTTGGCTCCGTCTTCACAACCCTCACATCGACTGGGTCACGGGGGCCATTCAAGGGTGGAGCCCCTCCTGTCATCTCAGGTGCCTGCAGCAAGCCTCCTTGCCACTTCACTCACCCAGCCCCAGCTCCTCGCCCAATCTCTCCAGGGTGCCGCCGGAGTACCATGACTTCTGCCTGGTCTTCAGTAAAGCCAAAGCCACATCTCTGCCTCCGCACCGTCCCTACGACTGCGCTATTGACCTCTTGCCTGGGACTTCACCCCCTAAGGGGCGCCTGTACTCCTTGTCTGAGCCCGAGAGAAAGGCCATGGAGACTTATATCAATGACTCTCTGGCTGCGGGTCTCATCCGTCCTTCTTCCTCTCCTGCCGGGGCGGGTTTTTTCTTCGTGGAGAAGAAGGACAAGACCCTGAGACCCTGCATTGACTACCAAGGGCTGAATGACATCACTATCAAGAACAGGTACCCGCTGCCACTCATCTCCTCCGCCTTCGAGCTGCTCCAGGGGGCCACCATTTTCACCAAGCTTGACCTGCGCAACGCCTATCACCTTGTCCGCATCAGAGAGGGAGACGAGTGGAAGACGGCCTTCAACACCCCGACAGGGCACTACGAGTACCTCGTCATGCCATTCGGCCTCACCAATGCCCCCGCCGTCTTCCAGGCCCTGGTAAACGACGTTCTTCGAGACATGCTCAACCGGTTCATCTTTGTCTACCTGGATGACATTCTCATCTTCTCCCAGTCCAGAGATGATCACATTCACCATGTCCAAGCCGTCCTCCAGCGCCTCCTTGAGAACTCCCTGTTTGTTAAAGCTGAGAAGTGTGAGTTCCATGCCTCCTCAGTGTCCTTCCTGGGGTACATAGTCGCAAAAGACAGTGTACAGATGGACCCAGCTAAAGTCTCTGCCGTCACCTCCTGGCCTGTTCCTGAGTCCCGCAAACAGCTTCAGTGCTTCCTGGGTTTTGCCAATTTCTACCGCCGCTTCATCCGCAATTACAGCTCCGTGGCAGCTCCTCTCACCGCCCTGACCTCCTCCAAGGTGCCTTTTCAGTGGTCACCTTCCACTGACAAAGCCTTCCAAACTCTCAAGACACGGTTCACCTCAGCACCCATCCTTCAGATGCCCAACCCTAATCGCCAGTTCATTGTGGAGGTGGATGCCTCTGATGTGGGGATAGGGGCTGTCCTGTCCCAGCGCTCTGCCACTGACCAGAAGCTCCACCCATGTGCCTTCTTCTCTTGGCGTCTGTCGCCTGCCGAGAGGAATTATGATATTGGCAACAGAGAGCTGCTGGCGGTGAAGATGGCTCTTGAAGAGTGGCGGCATTGGTTGGAGGGTACCAAAGAGCCTTTTCTGGTCTGGACTGACCACAAGAACTTGGAGTACATCCGATCGGCTAAGAGACTGAATTCCCGCCAAGCCCGTTGGTGCCTGTTCTTTGCCCGGTTCAACTTCACCCTCTCCTACCGCCCTGGGTCTCGTAATGCCAAGCCCGACGCCCTGTCCCGGCAATTCCAGAGAGCGGAGGAATCTGGAAAGGGGCCAGAGCCCATCCTCCCTGGGTCCTGTCTTATCGCCGCGGTGACCTGGGACATCGAGGAGAGGGTGAGAGCAGCGGCTGAGGGACAGCCTGGTCCCAGCTCCTGCCCGCCAAACTGCTTGTTCGTCCCTCCAGCCTTGAGGTCAGAGGTGCTGCAGTGGGCCCACTCCTCCAAGCTCTCCTGCCACCCTGGTGCTCGACGGACACAGCACGCCCTCCTCCAGCGCTTCTGGTGGCCCAGCTTGAAAGAGGACACCCAGGACTTCGTCAAAGCCTGCCCGGTCTGTAATCAACACAAGACCTCCCGCCGAGCCCCAGCAGGACTTCTGCAGCCTCTTCCTGTTCCCCACCGCCCGTGGTCCCACATCTCCATGGACTTTGTGACAGGCCTTCCCTCTTCTGAAGGCCATACTGTCATCCTGACCATTGTGGACCGCTTCAGTAAAATGGCCCACTTTGTGCCTCTGCCCAAGCTCCCTTCAGCCAAGAGAACTGCTCAGTTGGTCCTGCTCCACATATTCCGTCTTCATGGCCTCCCTGTCGATGTGGTGTCAGACCGTGGGCCTCAATTTGCCTCTGTTTTTTGGAGAGAGTTCTGCAGTCTCCTGGGTGCCACCGCCAGTCTGTCCTCCGGCTTCCACCCTCAGACCAATGGGCAAACGAAGCGCATGAACCAGGAGTTGGAAACGGCCCTGCGGTGCATGGCCTCCCAGAACCCCTCCTCCTGGTCCTCACAGCTGTTGTGGGTAGAATATGCCCACAACTCCCTCATCTGCTCTGCCACCGGCCTCTCTCCTTTCCAATGTGCATACGGCTATCAACCACCGTTGTTCCCCACCCAGGAGAAGGAGGTTTCCTGCCCGTCTGTCCAAGCCTTCATCCGCCGTTGCCGCAGAACCTGGCTCCGGGCCCGTTCCATCCTCCTTCGGTCTGTGGACCGCTACACTGCCGCCGCCAACCGCCGCCGCACCCCTGCACCTACTTACCAAGCGGGTCAGCGAGTGTGGCTCTCCACCCGAGACCTGCCCCTCCATGTGGAATCCAGGAAGATGGCACCTAAACACATTGGACCCTTCACTATACAGAAAGTCATCAACCCCGTTGCAGTACGGTTGAAGCTCCCGCGCTCTATGCGCGTCCATCCAACCTTCCATGTTTCCAAGGTGAAGCCGGTCCATGACAGTCCCTTGGTCCCTGCAGCACCGCCACCACCTCCTCCACGCATTGTTGACGGGGGTCCAGTCTACACGGTGCATCACCTGATGCACTCCCGCCGGCGGGGGAGAGGCCTTCAGTACTTGGTGGACTGGGAGGGGTATGGCCCGGAAGAGAGATCCTGGGTTCCTGCTCGTTTCATCGTCGACTCCAACCTCATTGCTGATTTTCATCGGTGTCATCCTGACCAGCCAGCTAAGATGCCTGCCCGTTGGGGAGCCCGCACTTTGCCTCCACCAGACCGGCCTCTGGGGGGCCGTTCCTTGGGGGAAGCTACAGATGATGGAGAATCCCTCCACCAGACCCCCTCCACCCACCCGGCTGAGGAAATGGACTGGTCCGACTCCCAGGAGTTGTAGTCCCATCTCCTGCCCTGTTTATAGTGCCTTTTTTGGGATGTCGGGAGCCATCCCTTGAGGGGAGGGTTCTGTCAGAGTCTGCTCTCCCCCTCACCTGTTGCTGTGGGAATCATCCAATCATCCAATCATTCAGTCTCACTCTCTGCTCTGCCACACCCCTCATTAGTTCAACCACCTTCACCTGGCGCTCCCACCTGCTCATCATCTGCAATCAGCCAGTATATAAGCTGCCTCGGCCCACTCCCTCCTTGTCAGATTGTCTACGCTACTATGCTCAGTCATCTTGCTATCTTCACTGGACTGCCTTCCCGGTTTCTGATCAGCTTGTCTTCGACCATCGCCCCTCGTCTCTGCCCCGGTAAACCCACCAGCCTTCTGTCCCTGACTCTGAGTTCTGCCTGCCTGTTCCCTGGTCTTTGTCTGCTGTGGGAGTGGAAGATCGGGGTTCAAAAACTGTGTTTCTCTGACCGTGCTAATATTGCCCTGACATCGTGTGAAATAAAGACTGCAAAGTTTATACCCGTGTCATTTGTGCTGCTATTGGGTCCAACCTATACCCGTTACAGTTCTAAGCCCTTATATACTCTAAAATTTGAATAAGTGCCTAACCAAGACAAAATATTTATTACTAAAACTTGACACGCAGTGCTGAGCTGCATCTTAAATTAATCTTCAAGTTCCCAGTTTTCAGATACTGTATACCACTTCTATGTTGCGTATACTGATGACCTGCTATCTCCCCCTAAACATCCGCTGTCTCCCCCTTAAAAGGACAAAAACGAGTCTATGGTAGGGAGGGGTGGAGTGGAAGAGGTTAAATTTTATCTGTATTTTTTTATAATAACACAGAAGCAGCACTTGCACCTCCCTCGTTACCACCACTGAGGTGCCCTTGAGCAAGGCTCTTAACCCTGGCTCCAATCAGAATTTGGTTGTACTGGGCAGCTTCCAGGTATGAATGCAGAACTATGTGAATGTGATCAGGGCAGTCCTGAAAAAGAGAGCACTGCTCTCAGTGAAATTCTCCTGGACAAATAAAGGTAAAAAAACAAAACAAAAAAACCCTAATTGTATTGTAAATACAAGGGGTAAATTAATTGTGTTACTTTCATTAAACGTTGGTTCTGGTATAATGCTGTGGTATGGTAGCCTGCATGGTCACTCTTACACTCTTGTACATGCACCCATGACAGGCAAAGAAGGAGAGGTTACGCGCTTCACCTGGCGGAGATCCCAATACACTACAGACCTCTCTGTGTTTTAACATATATGCTGAGGTTCATATTAGACTCCACGGGGTAGGTATATCAACAATATCAACAATATACCTACCTTGCAGCCTATAACGAGCCTGCAAGGCTCATATCTGGAGAAACACTAATAGCTGGGATCTGTATCTGGTTTACTGTTGGGTTTTGCAGTTTGTGCGAGTTCAGTGCCTATGGTTACTCCTGCACTATTCCATAATTCATTGGGCATATTAGTCAGGATATGAAAATGCACCTGCTGTTATCCTGATTATTAATTTTCATGTAAACAAAGCCTCTTTTAGATGTTTTTTTTGTGAACCCCCAACCTTAAAGTTCAAACTGTACCTATAGTTTTAGTGGAGACTAAACACATGTAAACGCCATTCACCCACCTCAAATTCTGAAATAGCATTCATGCAGACTTTCATCACATTACAGCTGTTACTGGCTCAGACTTGCTTCCTATCCCAGTTTATGGTTAGGAAACAACCATGCGTTTTGCAAGGTGCATAGGGTGGACTTTAGTGTTGGTCATGGTGGGAAAAACTGTCACAAAGGTGGGTGAATGGAGCAGGTAGACCCAAATGCAGACGGCAAGCAGGTTGGATACGATGCTGAATATTTAATGAAAGAACTCAAAAATCACAAGAGACACTTGGAACAGGAACAAAGACCATAAACACAGGAAAAAAAAAAAAAAAAACTCAGCGCATACACAGTGCGAAGGCAGAACAAAAGCAGACAACTCGACAAAGACCAAACTGAAAACTGGATTATAAATACACAGGGAGTGATTGCAAATGAAACACAGGTGAGGGAAACGAGACACAGGTGAGACGCATGAAATAATCAAACACAGGAAGTAAAGTGACCAGACACAAGGAGGAAATATTTAAAAATAAAACAGGAACTAAAGTAAACAAACAAAGATGCAGAAAAACTAGTCCACGCATTTGTTACTTCTAGGCTGGATTATTGCAATTCCTTATTATCAGGCTGCCCTAACAAGTCTCTAAAGACTCTCCAGCTGGTCCAGAATGCAGCTGCACGTGTACTGACTAAAACTAAAAAAAGAGCTCACATTTCTCCCATTTTAGCTTCGCTACATTGGCTTCCTGTAAAATCTAGAATAGAATTTAAAATCCTTCTCCTAACTTACAAAGCCCTTAATGGTCAGGCACCATCATATCTTGAAGAGCTCATAGTACCATATTACCCTACTAGAACACTGTGCTCCCAGAATGCAGGTGTAAGGGACCGAGCTGGCAGACAAAGGAGACTCAGGTGGTTTCAAAAAAGAGGGTTTTTATTTTACCCAAAAAATGCAAACAAAAGGTACAAATAACAAACTATGTAAATAAAGTTCAGGGCCCATAAAAGAGGTCAAATAAACAGAACTCAACTAAAGTGAACTTAACCCTACTAACAGACCTTCCTAAATGAACACAAAGGGGAACATATATACTGGCGGCCGATCAGACCATAACAGAAGAGGGGTAACTAACAAATGACAACCACTACCAACTAAGCAATAAACAACAGAATTCCCCCCTAACACAGGTTAACTCAACTAAACCAAAAATACCCAACTAAACATTCAATAAAGAGAAACAAACAATATGACTAAACTTGAAATAAACAGTTCCCCCCCATGAGGTGGCAGGACTTGGTATGACCCAATTGGCCACTTCCTGTATTTAACCATTCCATGTCCTGTTGCACATCCTTTGCCCAGGCCTGGCCAGATGTCCTCCAGGGGCAGCACCCCAACACTGGTAACTCAAAAAAAGGAAAATTAGAACTTAAACTAATGACTGTACAAAAGTTAACCAAATGTGCGCGCTACAAATAGAAACTAATGTACTGCCAAACTGTACAATAAAATGAGTATGATGTATGAAACAAAATCCAGTGTGTTGTTATTTATTTGTATGTAATGTGAAATGTAATTAAATTAGCTAACTGAGGAAAGAATTAACTACAAATGTAAAAGAAACCAAAGTGTGAGTGCCAGCTGGGATACAAACTTCAAAATGGCTGTGTGGCTGCAAGTGCGGCCATCACAGCAGGCTTACTGGTGGTTCCTACAATCTTTAAAAGTAGAATGGGAGGCAGAGCCTTCAGCTATCAGGCTCCTCTCTTGTGGAACCATCTTCCAGATTCGATCCAGGGTGCTGACACCCTCTCTATGTTTAAGAGTAGGCTTAAAACTTTACTTTTTGATAAAGCTTATAGTTAGGGCCGACCAGGCTCACCTTGGATTAGCCCTTAGTTATGCTGCTATAGGCCTAAACTGCTGGGGGACTTCCCCAATTTTTTGTGCTTTCTCATCTCGCAGGTAACCCTGGGTAGTGGGCCAAGCCTTCGCGGTCCTTCACAGTCCTGTTGGCATCCTTCCCTGGCTGTTGCTGTTGCTGCTGCTATTGTTATGATTGTTGTTCTTCTGTCCCCCCTGCCCCCCTCTTTCTTTCTCTCTGTCAAAGCAAATGTTGCAGACTGGAATGTCTAAATAACATGAGTACACCTACAATAGAGAAAATACCAGAGAATTTTCTGGATGCTTTTAGGGAGACTCCAAAGCACTTCACATGCCATTATGGACTAGGTCATTTAAAATGAAAAAAGAGTTGTGTATAAATGAGATCCTTTAAATATCACATTAACTTCTACCTGACAGACTTAACCAAAACATAACATATTTCTAATTTTTAGCGCAGTAAACACAGGTGTTTCCATAGAGGTAAACCACATGATACAACATAAATCAACATCATGATCTATGACATGTATGACAATGCTGAGCAGGCCCAGCAGACCTTAATTAGGGGTTCAAGCACCAAAGGAATTGTAATAATTATTATTATTATTACTATTTGAACTTTAATGTTATTATAGAGTTTATGAACAGTTATAAGGATCTATTCTGGTTTGAGGTTCACATTTGCAAACACAGAAACTGGATGCTAAAATATCAGATCACCTGGAAAGTTTGCACATAAAATTATCTTATAAGATAATGAATCAGCCCTCAGCTATCAGGCTCCTCTCTTGTGGGACCACAAGGGAACAGAGAAAACCAAAACCAGGGAACAAATGCAACACAAATGAAAGAGTCCCTCAAAAAGAAACAGAAAAAGTCAGAGGGCATCAGAAGGATAATAAAAGCCAAGGAAGTCAAAAGAACAAAAACACAAAGAGTCCAAAAGTCGCAGTAGGATGTGACAAAAACAATGTTAACCAGTTGTGTGCCCAAGAGGCCACAAAGAACACTTTCCTTATTTTAAAAGGACATCCTGTGAAAGGAATCTCACATATAGGCACAGCATGTAGCTTCCTGGAATGGAGTGGACCTTACAGGGAATTTTTAACTATGATTTATGGGAAGAATGGAGAAGGGTTCATGAGACAGTCAGAGGAAATGATGTAGGGAGGGGTGGTCATCTCTTGTTATGTTTGTTGATGGACTTTACTTTGAACTTAATGAATGTGGCCTGATCTTAATATTATTTTGCTGAAAACTCACTCACAAAAATATAATATAATATAATATAATATAATATAATATGTGTGTGTGTATAAAACAGTATGATCAATACAGGGTACAAGCCAGTAGGTACCAGGAAAAATGGTGTAACAAATTTTTGTGCTTCTGATATGCTGTGTAGGATCTCAAATACATCTTTGTAAGTAAACATATACATAGTAATGTATTACAGCCTGCATACCTAATATTTGCTTTGTAATTACAATGAAAGGGGGTGAACAAGAATGTCTGCACTGTTTATTGGTTTATATAACAGGGACAGTGTACATTAATTAACATTGCTTTAAACACGCCAGAGTTAGCCAAAAGGCTATTTTTCCATCTTTCCCTGGGCAGATGTGAAACAAAATTACCATACCCTTATAAAATATTTATTTCTACATCCCTCTCTTGTCTTTTTGCCTTGTACCAATATTTTTGCCTGGCTATATGTACCCAGTTTGTATTTTATTGATACTGTATACTCTGTACCGTATGTAATTTATGAGGTCATATCTAAAGCATTTCTAAGACAGTTTTTGTTTGGGCACTGCAAAATCAGACCATAGCTTTCATTCTAAAGTGGGTGGTGTGGTTGTGTATGGTTCCAACACAATGACTCATATGTCCATGTTGCAGACTGGAATGTCTAAATAACACGAGTACACCCATAATAGAGAACATACCAGAGATTTTTTTTTAGGGAGACTCCAAAGTACTTAAAATGTCATTATGGACTAGGTCATTGAAATGAAAAAAGGAGTTGTGTATAAATGAGATCCTTTAAATATAACATTATCAACTTCTACCAGACAGACTTAACCAAAACATGACATATTTCTAATTTTTAGAGCAGTAAACTCAGGTTTTTCCATAGAGGTAAACCACATGATACAACATAAATCAACATCATGATCTATGACATGTATGACAATGCTGAGCAGGCCCAGCTGACCTTAATTAGGGGTTCAAGCACTAAAGGAATTGTAATAATAATAATTATTATTATTACTATTTGAACTTTAATGTTATTATAGAGTTTATGAACAGTTATAAGGACCTATTCTGGTTTGAGGTTCACATTTGCAAACACAGAAACTGGATGCTAAAATATCAGATCACCTGGATAGTTTGCACATAAAATTATCTTATAAGATAATAAATAAGAGAAATACCACAGAGAGTGAGGATGGACCTGAAAGCATAAGAACTATTGTGTCATACACTAATGATAAATAATCACAAACCACTAATAGAAATAACAGGACATAAAGATAAAGAGGGGTCCAGCCCAGCCCAGGATCAGGGTACACTTATAGACTTACATAGTGTCTGTTTTATGTCAGTGTTTCCATGTTAACCAAAAAAGACTGAGGGAGAGCAGGAGTGCCCATGTTTGTGTTTGTCTGTGGCTCATAAAAGGAAAGTAAAGATGGATTATTGAGCTCGTGATAAGAAGTAGCCTACACAGATCATTAAAGTTATTGTTAAAGCCACCTGCAGACTCAGAAGCAATTATAACCAACACACTTTTGGATAGGGAAACTGTTGTTTTGTAAGTAGTGTTAATTCAAGACTTGCAATGAATAAGATAGACTTGCATTGAGAAACTAGATAATGACAGACAGAGAAGAGCTTACTGGACTAACAAATGTTTCTCCTGTAGCACCATATCAAAAACTGGTGGAATCAAATAACTGAACAAATGTAATTTATCTTATTGCTGTGCATGTATTTTCACATTTTAAACTGTTTTACAACACACAAAGAATAAAAATCAATCTGTAAACCTTTTCAAATGTCACTGAAGAAAGATTTCTCGTGCTGCTGCATCCCGCATCCCTGTTCCCCAGCACGGAAACTGCTTGTTTCTACCTGCTTGGTGTGCTCATTGCTCTTTACATGTTGGCTGGTGCTGCCATATTTTCTTCTTTGGAGAGACCAGCAGAGCTACATGCCCACCAGCTCTGGGAAGAGAGGCTGAGGGGTAAGTCAAGAAAAACAGTATACTGGGAATATTTTATCAGAAATAGTGAGCAATCCTCATCCAAAAATGCTAACAGCAATAAAAACTACAATAGTATGTCAAATAATACTTCATATGCATCATGCTCAAATGCTCAATGCTCAAAATCTGTTGATGTGTACTTAATGTGTTGATAAATACAGTAGTTTGTATTATTCTGACAGCAGCTGCCAACATTTTATGCCATGCAAAATGACAAAGAAACAGATGAAATAGACTCAAATTGTTCAGCATGTTCAGATACGGGGAGGATTCCATGAGGATCGACCAATACCATACCAAAGTAACACAAATCTATAGCAATTACATAACTTAACTAATCATATGAACCTAATTAGGTGGAGATATGAAGCCATATTGTTCTGGGGAGGCCCACAGGGCAGAGGTGTTTCAAACTCATCTGCAATCCATAAAAATCAATATCTCACCTGAATCTATGGAGGACAAACATGTCTCCTAGATAAAAAATTAAACCAACTTCATCTCTGAGAATCAGTTTACAGCCTTCCTATTCTTACCACTATCTTTAGACACTCTCAGCTCATTGTTTAACTGTTCAGCTGCAACTTTACTGTTACTGTTTACTGTAACTACCACTTTCATAATATCATTTTCAGAGAAAAAGCTCTAAAGACCCACTGTACACTAACTGCTCAGCACCAAATGGCCAGCACATAAATTTAGTGACTAGCTGGTGAACATAGTGGGACATCTAGCAGCTGAAGAGCCAGATATTTCCCTGTGGAGTTGATAGAGACCAAAAGCAGAGCTAATTGGATTTAAACATAGCACAAAAAGTAAGGAAATTTGTGGTTGGTAGATTATTTCTTTGTTGTAACAATGCTTCTTGACAGTAAATCTTATACCGTTGGAAAGCCTGTTTATTTCCCTTTTAAATGGTGCCACATTTATAAGGAACATGCATTTGTGGGATGAGCAGCAGAGCTTGCGCCGATGAAAAATTTGCCAAATCTTCTCTGGCTAGCACTTTTTGAGCAATAAGCACAAAGTGCTTCCCAAAGGAGAGGAAATTCAACACATAACAACATTAGTTACAATTGCAAGAGGTAAAACACAAACATACATATACACATATATGCATATATCTACACAAATAAAAGATAAAAACTCTCAGTGAAGGAAGAAAAAGATAAAAACTCTCAATAAAAGAAAAAAATCAAACAACTCATGATCATAGAAACGTAGTGTTTAAGCTGTTAGGAAAAGCCATTTTATAAAAAGATGTTTTAAAAAGAGATTTAAAAGCAGTGACAGAGTGAGCTGATCTGATGCTCAGTGGGAGATTGTTCCAGAGCTGAGGAGCCAGTACTTTTAAGGCTCGAGTATTTGCTGAGTATTTGTCCCAGGGGTAACATGTACAGGGTAAACAGAATAGGTCCCAAGATTGATCCTGGTATTCCATAATTAGTCTGAAATGTTCGTGAGATGAATTCCCCAACAGAAATGAAAAATTTCCTGTTGGGTAGGTATGAGGAAAACCAGTCCAGAGCCAACCAGTGAAACGCACCCACTGTTTTAGTCTGTTTATAAGGATGGAATAGTTCATAGTATCAAAAGCTGCATTGAGGTCAAGCAGTAGCAATACAGAACATGCACCAGAGTCTGCAGCCATCAGTCATTTGTCACTCTAAGGAGGGCGGTTTCGCCATTTGAAAATAAAAGAAAATAAATAAAATGTTAAAATAAAGTGCTTAACTTCAGAAAAATAAAATGAAAGGAGGAAAAGTTTGAATTTCCCCTTTTCTGTTTCACATCTTGACTCAACAGTCTCAACCAGTTTAACAGATAATACAGTTGAACAACTGAACAGTTTCAGAGGCTCACTTTCTTCCCCTCTTAGATTCAACTTCCCCACTTTTTTTGCTCGGTGAGAAAATTGAGCTCTAGCTTGTCCTGCAAGGATTTTAAACCTGGGCTTGAATGGAGTCAGGGCCATTGTCACACACATGTGGAGGTGCTCATTGGTGAGTCTGGAACGATATTTAGTTTTGATTATGTTCATTGTGGAGAAAGCTGCCTCGCAGTTGTGTGTGGAGCCAAACATCTCTCCCTTTCTCCGTCTCACTCGTTTTTTTCTCTCCCTTTCTCCGTCTCACTCGTCTTTTTCTCTCCCTTTCTCCGTCTCACTCATCTTTTCCACAACCTCAACCGTCCCACCCGTCGTTCCCCTGGCACTTTCATCTGTCTGCACTGTGGAGTCGCAAGGTCTGTGCGTCTCCTCATCCACTAAACCACTACCGTAAAGACTATAAAAGCTGCGCCAGTTAAAATAGAAGCGCCCCGTCTGGTTTTAAATCGTAACCTTCTGTCGTCTTGGCTGTGGGTCCGGGTCCATATGGGACAGCTTCTGGGTCCGTACCCGCCAGTTGGTGACCTCTGGTTTACAAGCTTATTGATTGTATTAAACAGGATTCTGGGGTTGTGCTGGTTGGCTGAGGTTAACTGTGAAAAATGGACGTAAGTTTAGTCTTGAGAGGAGCAACCATGCCCAGGATGGATAAGCATTATTGATTAAAGGCTAATAACTGGTCATTTATTAAAATAAAAAATTTGGATACTTGGTTTCTGTAGCACTACAAGAATCTGTCGAGCGTGACGGTGAAATCGCTAATATAATAATGATTGCTGACATTTATTGCTGGCTTACGGGAGCTTATTATATATGGATAAGGCAGAGATTACACTGATCACTGTGTGACTTGCATACTCTATGTGCTGAAATGATCTCGGCCTCAGTCACAGACACAGACAACAAAGTGAGCAACCAATACTATAACACAAAGCTGAGTCCCAATGTGATCGCAATTATCCCCCTCCTAAAAACCCTCAGATTTGAAGCATGATGTCAACATAACCACATAGGAAAGGCCTTTGCTACATCTGGGATATTTCTATTTATAGTCACTTCCAAAGGCCAAGTAAGAGGATAGCGTGGGTGAAACCACTGAAAGATTAAATGGGTGGGGATATAATGGATACAGGTAGTACATATAAAAGGAAGAGACACATTTGGAAAAGGGTAACAATGTTGTGCACAATGTTACTGGAGCAAATGTCATGAGATCACCAAAACTAATAATTTCCGTATCCTGGAAATGTGCTTGTCACATGTAATCCAATCTGCCCATGAAGTTGTAAAAAATAAACAAAAGGAAGGAGGTAAGCATCCGCTACCGCTAATTAAGTTCAAAGAAGCAAAGGAAGTCCATTACTTTCCGCTTCATAACTCAAATACAATCCATTTTTACTTCACGATTTGCACTTACTCCCTCTTTAACACCATCTCTGTAATCATCAAGTAGGGACTGAACTGGATGCTGAGAACACTGGCCAGGATGTACAGTAGTAGCTGCCTCTACAAGCTGCAACTCAGACCACTGTTCAAACTCTGTTTTTCTGACTCTGAGCCACCTATATGTTATTGTGAGGACAAACCTGTACATAGACAGCAGGTGCAAGCAGTTTCCAGTTTGGGCCACAGCATGATGTGGCCTAGTGCTATTGGTAGATGCCAAAGTTGAAACAGTGTGCCACAGAAACACAAAAAGAGGACTACCTGCAAGACATGAACAGGATAATTGTTCATAAAGAATGAGAAGAATGTAGTGCACTGCCTACTTAGCTACATTAAAATATATCTGAAAATACTGTCAACAAATTAAACACAGCAAAACTAATCATCAGTTTCTTGTTTAGTGACCAAAAGGTTGAGAAAGGGTGAGAAAATTGAGCTCTAGCTTGTCCTGCGAGGATTTTAAACCTGGGTTTGAATGGAGTTAGGGCCATTGTCATACACATGTGGAGGTGCTCGTTTTTTTCTCAACTTTCTCCGTCTCACTCATCTTTTTCTTAACCGTCCCACCCTTCGTTCCCCTGACTATAAAAGCTGCGCCAATTAAAATAGAAGCGCCCCGTTTGGTTTTAAATCGTAACCTTCTGTCGTCTTGGCTGTGGGTCCGGGTCCATATGGGACAGCTTCTGGGTCCGTACCCGCCAGTTAGTGACCTCTGGTTTACAAGCTTATTGATTGTATTAAACAGGATTCTGGGGTTGTGCTGGTTGGCTGAGGTTAACTGTGAAAAATGGACGTAAGTTTAGTCTTGAGAGGAGCAACCATGCCCAGGATGGATAAGCATTATTGATTAAAGGCTAATAACTGGTCATTTATTAAAATAAAAAATTTGGATACTTGGTTTCTGTAGCACTACAAGAATCTGTCGAGCGTGACGGTGAAATCGCTAATATAATAATGATTGCTGACATTTATTGCTGGGTTATGGGAGCTTATTATATATGGATATAGCCGAGATTACACTGATCACTGTGTGACTTGCATACTCTATGTGCTGAAATGATCTCGGCCTCAGTCACAGACACAGACAACAAAGTGAGCAACCAATACTATAACACAAAGCTGAGTCCCAATGTGATCGCAATTATCCCCCTCCTAAAAACCCTCAGATTTGAAGCATGATGTCAACATAACCACATAGGAAAGGCCTTTGCTACATCTTAAGTAGCAAAGGCCTTAATTAAGCTCAATGAAGCAAAGGAAGTCCATTACTTTCTGCTTCATAACTCAAATACAACCCATTTTTACTTCACAGTTTTTGAAAATTACATTTCTGAAAATGTACACAGCCTTAAAATGTGTTAAAAACATGTTAATCTGTCATACACTGTAAGCCATTGTGTCACACTTTTTTTCATAGAGATAGCAATAAATCCTCTGCGTAGTGACAGTAATGTTATGACAGTGACTGTGATCACAGATGTGGCCTTTCATCGAAGATGTTTCTCATAGGATTTGGAGTGACAGCCCCATCGACCATGACAGGGAAAGTCTTGCTTGTTTTCTACAGTTTGCTGGGCTGTTCAGTTTCCATTCTCTTCTTTTATCCTGGAGAGAGTCATAATGTTACTCAGCCTCCTGATATTGTAGTGCCACAGGATGAGAACCAGACATGGCAGAATGGAGGGCAGAGGAAGTGGAAGTGATAGAAATGAAGAATGGAAACCATCTGTGTACATCTGTGTAAGTCACACTTGTGCTTTTTGTTGTTGACAGCCAAGTATACCTGGTTGCCAACTGCCTCCTGATGCTCTTAGGAGTGTGCTGCACTTACTCCCTCTTTAACACCATCTCTGTAATCATCAAGTAGGGACTGAACTGGATGCTGAGAACACTGGCCAGGATGTACAGTAGTAGCTGCCTCTACAAGCTGCAACTCAGACCACTGTTCAAACTCTGTTTTTCTGACTCTGAGCCACCTATATGTCATTGTGAGGACAAACCTGTACATAGACAGCAGGTGCAAGCAGTTTCCAGTTTGGGCCACAGCATGATGTGGCCTAGTGCTATTGGTAGATGCCAAAGTTGAAACAGTGTGCCACAGAAACACAAAAAGAGGACTACCTGCAAGACATGAACAGGATAATTGTTCATGAAGAATGAGGAGAATGTAGTGCACTGCCTACTTGGCTACATTAAAATATGTCTGAAAATACTGTCAACAAATTAAACACAGCAAAACTAATCATCAGTTTCTTGTTTAGTGACCTAAAGGGTGAGAAAATTGAGCTCTAGCTTGTCCTGCAAGGATTTTAAACCTGGGCTTGAATGGAGTCAGGGCCATTGTCATACACATGTGGAGGTGCTCATTGGTGAGTCTGGAACGATATTTAGTTTTGATTATGTTCATTGTGGAGAAAGCTGCCTCGCAGTTGTGTGTGGAGCCAAACATCTCTCCCTTTCTCCGTCTCACTCGTTTTTTTCTCTCCCTTTCTCCGTCTCACTCGTCTTTTCCACAACCTCAACCGTCCCACCCGTCGTTCCCCTGGCACTTTCATCTGTCTGCACAGTGGAGTCGCAAGGTCTGTGCGTCTCCTCATCCACTAAACCACTACCGTAAAGACTATAAAAGCTGCGCCAGTTAAAATAGAAGCGCCCCGTCTGGTTTTAAATCGTAACCTTCTGTCGTCTTGGCTGTGGGTCCGGGTCCATATGGGACAGCTTCTGGGTCCGTACCCGCCAGTTGGTGACCTCTGGTTTACAAGCTTATTGATTGTATTAAACAGGATTCTGGGGTTGTGCTGGTTGGCTGAGGTTAACTGTGAAAAATGGACGTAAGTTTAGTCTTGAGAGGAGCAACCATGCCCAGGATGGATAAGCATTATTGATTAAAGGCTAATAACTGGTCATTTATTCGTTTTTTTCTCAACTTTCTCCGTCTCACTCGTCTTTTTCTCTCCCTTTCTCCGTCTCACTCGTCTTTTTCTCTCCCTTTCTCCGTCTCACTCATCTTTTCCTCAACCGTCCCACCCTTTGTTCCCCTGGCTCGTTCCCCTGACTATAAAAGCTGCACCAATTAAAATAGAAGCGCCCCGTCTGGTTTTAAATCGTAACCTTCTGTCATCTTGGCTGTGGGTCCGGGTCCATATGGATGTTTCTTGTTTAGTGACCAAAAGGTTAAGAAGTTGTAAATATTGTCTATTTCAGATGACTGTGCGTGTTGTGTTTTCTTAAACAGTAGAGGCTCAGATTAAAATCTCTAGAACTGATGTCATTTCAAAAACTTTTGGTGCTGCTAAGTGGACAATTACCATGATTAAATCTGCTGATTTGCAACCCTGTTTAAATATTCCCCTTTGCATCATTGTCAGCATCAGCAATTAAAAGAACTGAACTTATCTCAATGATGTAATGTGACCTTATAGCTGCTCCTGAACTTGATAGGAAGCCAGAGTGGAATGTCTGAAATGTATGATCTGATTGTTACCAGCAGACCACACAGTGAAACATATTTTATTTTGTCTGATCAAGGCATGCTTTGGTTGGAGTTTTTTTCTATGGAAATAAACATTTTAAAGTCATTACTTTAAAATTGTTGTTTTTCACGTCAATTACACGTATTTTCTCTGGGAACTATGCTGCATGATCTCATCATGCTTGCATTCCACCCTGAGTGAATGTACGGATGGACTACAAATCTTAAAGGTCAGCCAAACCTAGGAATGATGACAACAGAGTTGAAAATAAATTGTTTATATGCTTACCCTGCATGAGTGAAATTCTTCCTGTAACAGCATGTGCAAATCTGTCTATCTGAGGCCTACATCTCTTGCCACTTGACTGGGGATGTAAACAAAAAGCTGACTCTTATCTGTGGTCTGTCAAGGCAGGGTTTGACTGGTAGGAAGCAGTGGAGGCCTTTGATCTTCCAGTCTAACAGCTACAGACAGGTAACAAATTAAAGGAAAAACTGGTACAGGTCTGAATGCTTGACCCCTACAGTGAGGAGATCTGGTGGCTCTGTTATGCTGTGGGGGGAATTCTGCTGGCATGGTTTGAGTTTACTTGTTCCCTTAGAGGGAAGGATCACTGCAAATCAATACACAGTTGTTCTGAGTTATTGCCTTTATCCTGTGAAGAAACATTTCTATCTTGATGGGAGTGGTCTCTTCCAGGGTGAAAATGTTCCAATTCTCAGGGAACAAGGGGTCACTTAATGCTTTGATGTGTAAGAACATGATGTCAATTGGGTCGGTATGTGGAAAACCAGTCCAGAGCAGGTCCAGTGAAATCCACCCACTGTTTTAGTCTGTTTATAAGGATGGAATAGTTGATGGCCTTCACAATCACCAGATCTCAACCCAACTGAACACCTGTGTGAGATTTTGGACTGATGTGTCTTGTCTTAACTGTAGGCAATACTAGAGAAATGTCTCCCTCTGCTGGAGTGCATTGTAACTTACATATAGTGAAATTTTAAATCCATCCTGTCCTGTGAATGTATAGGTCTTGACTCATTACCTCAGTCATCATTGTCATTCCTGTAAAATTCAAAAATTTAACAGAAATGTGTATAATGCAGTGCAGCCATAAGAACAGATTATAGTTAAAAGCAAGGTAAAAAAAAAAAAAAAAAGGTAAGTTGTTGCCCTCAGATCCAGAGACATGCATTCCACAGTTTGTGTTAGGGACAAACTAATTTACGAGCAGTAGATGGCAGATTTACAGGTCTTTGACATAGTTTTCTTGGTATATCCAGCATCTGTGGATCTTAGGGCTCTATCAGGGACATTTGCATCAGAATTGACATTTCCAACCAACTAGCTGGGGGCAAGTCCATAAACAATCGACAAGTACTAGAATCTTGAAATGTATCCAGACTGGAAGCCAGTACAGGGACCTGTCTTTGTTCAAGTTAATCACTAGCAGCCTCTGCATGAACTTCAACTGATTTCTTTACATTTTGGGGAGACCAGTGAACAATGCATTGCAGATGATGAGAGTACTTTCTGATAAAAGAATGCACGAGCTTCTCTGTATATCTGGGAGGGGGAAAAGGCCTGGTTTTGAAAATATTCTTTAAATAATAGAACACTCTTAGGCCCACAGCATATGTGTATGGAAAGTCAGAGTTAATTTGACAACACCCTGGTAACTACATGGTGGAAAATATTTTTCTCTTTGCTGTATTTCACCTTACAACTATGATTTCCTCTGTGACCTTTTTGCATTGGATTAAAGAAATATTTAGTCATCCATCCCTTATGATGAGCGTACAGATTCTGCCACGGGCCTAGACTTAAAAACTGTGAGAGCAATTTTTTTTAACTCCGTACACACAAAACCTGACTCAGAATTCACCTTGCAGCTACAAAAAAAATATTAAATATAGATTTAAAGATTGCTTACAACTTGATTGTGGTTCATCAACGACAGGACATTATTAGGTTTGTCATTGTTAATCTTCCATATTTTGTCAACGCTCGAGACGGGGTGGTGGGGAGGTATCATTGCGCGCTTTATTTATATAGTGCAGCAAAGATTGTGGCTTCGCTTTTTATTAATTATTAAAATTGACATTAATTAATATAGATTCAAGGATATTGAATGTGTATTGCAATTAAATAACTGTCACATGTGTAGTGTTTGGTATTTTGGTAATGCATTGAGACTGCGTGGAGGTCAAAAGATGTACTGGCGGAGGGATACTCTACTCAAAGTAGGGCATAGCACGCTGGTGTCGCTAGATTGAGGTTTCCGGGCAACTCTACTGCAACGCCGGTATACAGTCTCAACAGATCCCTTAAACATATATTGTATTAAAGCTCGATATCATTTAAGTACTTCTGTAGATTAACGATCTCTTGAGTACCCTGAATACAAAACCTACCAGTTGGCGTTTTGTCATCTACACGGAGCTTGAAAAGTCAACGGGACAATGGTGAGTACAGGCTAGCTAACTAACGTGAAGAGCACTCGTCGCTAGTTAACGGTAACATCGATTGCACTGTTTTCAGATGGTCTCGAAATAACATACACCAAGTAAGCGTTATTGTATTCAGTCGTAAGCATGCATTAAAGCATAATCCTCTTCGAGTCATCTAATAATCCTATTTAACGCCAAAACTCCATACGAGGGAACGACAGCTTGCTAAATGAGTTTACTAGCTAGAAAACGGCAAATAATAATAATAATAATAATAATAATCCTGCTGCAAATAACGTTAACGTTAATCGGGCTATCACAGTTTTGGTCAGTGGGTTTCTTTGTATCTAACGGTGTGTGAAAATGTTTTTTTTTAATGTAATAACCGTCGACTGCGCAGCATAGACGCCGTGTTGGGAGAGGAAACGGGCGGTGTGTTTCCTGCTATAACGTGATATCAATAATTCAGCTGATGTGCTTTGTCGTTTGTAAATATTGTGATTTTAACTTCCATGCAATCAAGGGTTTTTTTGCAGCGTTTTCTATCGCCAGCTTTGAGTCGAGAGTGGGCGTGGTGGTGAAAGAGGTTGCTGTGTAAAAATAGACCATCCAGCGTTAACGTGATCTTGAAACCCACCTCGTTAATCTTGCAAGACATATATCAAAACACCCGCTAACTGTCCTGCTAACTACCATTTAGACATCCCGCATAACAAGCTGCTGCAGCACGGGCAGTACATCTTGCAGGCACATCAGCAGGGTGTTTTGAATGTAGTGTGGCATGCGCAACAAGCGAAAAAAGGTTGTAATCGCCACCAATTGCGATTACATAATAATACTGCCCACAGGTAGTCTGAGCGTCAGCAACAATTGTTTGTCATTCGGCAGTTTCTAGATGATGGTGATGTTGCAACATTTTGGACTATGTGTTCTTGCAAGCAGACACCATGACAGCATCTCCTCCGTTACGTATTGCGCCATAACGTTGAACCGCATTCTGCTCCTGCTGAATGATCCTCTTTGCCACCCCTCCTTCCGCGCCTCCCTTCCCCCCGCATTGAACCAAACCATGCTTGGTGCAGTAGGCTGTCAGGACCCGCAGTGCACCCTTCAAAATGGGAACTAACTATACCAAAAAGCCCAGTTGTGGCGCTGCATATGAATCTCTGCCTCTGTGTCACATCTTGTTTATATTTCGCTGTGGTGGTTATCCATATTGTGAAAGAACATACACATGGTCTGGTAGATATTATTATTTGCCAAGCAAGGAGACTTGGAATATACAACAATATCAGTCACATACAGAAGTTGCATCTCATGACTGTATGATTGACTGTAATTTCTGGTTCTTGACATGAAAATTTGTTGTTAACTGATGAGTTGGAAGCCAGCAGTAACGTTCGGCTGAGTACAGCAACTGTATAAATCCTCTAACACAACTGTGCTGCACTCTGATCCAGACACTGCTTGCTTCAGCACCACCGAATTGGTTGGCAATGGACAGAGCGGATACTCTGCAGTGTGTCTTGCACCCTTCTTTTTTATCCCCCACCCCCACCACCACAGTGACTCATTGAAATTGACTCGAACACATGGCATTACCAATGAAATGTTGGCTTTAATCCCTTTCATTTTGAGAAGTCAAGGGTTGTAAAAAAATAAATAAGCCTTCATCTATGTTGCAGAGTTGTTTTTTTTTTATTATTTGATGCGTTAGCTTTTTAGCTATATGAATTTAATTGCTACTTTCATTTGAACTAGAATTAAATGAGTCCTCCTCAGGCTGGATGACAATAAAGCATTATCAGCTTATCTTCACCACTTAGCTTACATCAGCGCTGTATTATTGTAGGCTTTGTAGAGTTTGTTTTATGCAGCAGTTAAGTTCTTATTATCCCCGATCGTGCCAGTTGTTCCCCAGTCATCTGATGATCATATACTGACAATATGGAGGAGGAGACAAGGACAAGCAACAGTTGGCACAGGGGTTAGTCTTTGAAACTGAACTGAGCCTCACATCTGTTCAATAAAAAAAGATTGAAAGAGGTGGTTAGTTGCAGTGATATTCAGTGTGCTACATAGGCGACCCTGTTCGTGTCTCACTAATTATAGCAGGCGTGTGTATTTCGGGCTGTGGAGTATTTATACTTGTCCCTCATCACACTTTCTCAGCTTGAAGTGGGCATGTTGACTGACTTAGACAGGCCTGGTAAGACCTCACAAGGACGGCAGAGTGACATCTCAGATTAAGTTGAAAAATGAATAGGGTCTATGAATGCAGTTTGGTCACTTTGTGATGTTTTTTAATTGGCAAAAACATTTAAAAATCTCACAGCAGCTGGTAAGGATTGGTAAGAATGTCCTCATTGACTTCTTACCATGGTGCGGTTGTGTGTGTGTGTGTGTGTGTGTGTGTGTGTGTGTGTGTGTGTGTGTGTGTGTGTGTGTGTGTGTTGTTTTTTTTTGTTTTTAAATAAGAAAACCCTGACAAACTAATAAGTTAGTGCTTCTACCCTCTGCAATCAATATTAGTTTAGTCAAATCAATGATTTTATTCCAGTAATGCAACAGGTTTTCCATTTTACATGTCACACACACCTGATCTTATATTCCATTTAATATTGGCTTAAATAGAATATGAGACTCAGCAATTAATTTGTCTGCTTAATAAAGATGGGTGTCTAAACCAGTGGGGTTAGCCTAAACAATGTATTTTTCTGTTATTGCTTTGCATCTGTAAGCATAGTATTTAGGTAAGTCATAGGCAATTGCTGGGTCTAGCTGTCAGATGTTATCACAGTCTGTTTTGAATTAGTTTGTTTTTATTGCATTTGCATTGGCGTAGAACTGTGAAGGTTGTTTACACAGCGTAGTGTGCTACAAACGTTCCTCATTAGGTCTACCGGAAGTTTTTATCTCTTAAATCATTGCGTAGAAGACTTTGAGGATAAACTCCACCCAAAACGTGTCTTTTGAGTATTTAACACTCACCGTTTGTTAGTGTTTTAACAAAGGACAACGGCGTGTGACAATGGGGTGTCTTTTACAGTTGGCGTACTCTGATTGCAGTAGTTTACACTAAGTTATGTAGCTTATACTGGTCAAAAAAATATGCAAATCACTTACTACAGCAAATCTTGCATAGTATTGCTGGGGACTGGAGCCAATTCCAGTTTTAGGTAGAGCATAGCCTGGGCAGGTCTAGTATACACAGGGGTTGATGTGGTGTTTGAAAATTCACACGTTGTGGGTGTCTGAAACTGAAACAGTCCTGCAGAAAGTACACTATTCTATTTCAGTACTCTTCTTTGTCTTGGCGTGATTTTATGATTAGAAGCGTAGGTAGTTATTTGTTAATTTGTTGAATGTGTAATGCTCCCCAACAACCTGAACTTGTGCCATCCTTGGGATTTGTAGATGTGTGTTATTCATATTGTCTAATTAAAACTGCCATTAGTCTGTCAAATTAAGCCCGTTTTAAATACATTCTGTAATTGCAAAAATGTTTTAACAGGAGTGCAAAAAAGATCATTTTCAATATGGACTATCAATGTCTTATTCTTTTGTTAACAGGCTGATCAGCTGACTGAAGAGCAGATTGCTGGTGAGTATATATCCTAACCATGTTTGGTTGATTCTAGGTTCTTAATTCACCAACAAACCCAGAAAACAGGGCTAGTTAATTACATTCACATGGGTTCCTGGGGTTTACATCTGTCCCTGATGGTGTGGCTAGAATAAAAATCATCAGGGTTTTGAGTAAAGAGTTCCAGGTTTGAACCACTAATCATTACCATAAACTCACATAATCACATTAGTTTTAGAGTCTTTGCAACAGATGCACCAGTGCTGTCACTCAGGCTATGCTACTGTACAGCATACTAACTGTGTTATATCTGTAAATACACAGAGTTCAAGGAGGCATTCTCGCTGTTTGACAAGGATGGTGATGGAACCATCACTACCAAGGAGCTTGGGACTGTGATGCGCTCTCTGGGACAGAACCCCACTGAGGCTGAGCTACAGGACATGATCAATGAGGTGGATGCTGATGGTGAGAAGGAGAAAGCACAAGAAAATGATACTTGTTAATACTTAAAATCACTGCGTCCAACCTAAATATATCTGCATGTAATATAGAGATATTTAGATAATCTTTAAATTACCAACATGACATTTTTTTGTCTTCCTTAAGTCAAAAGGCAACATCTTTTGCTGTTGACTGCTCTTGTCTTGCAAATTATGTGATTGGCCAGAATCTTAACGAGTACTTACATTGAATACACTTGTGACTATTTGTATTATGTCAAATGTAGAAATGCATGAAAGAAAACTACTTTAATTTAAAGCCATGCATAAAATTTGAAAATTTCCCTTTTCTTGTACTTCACAATGGTAGTATCAGAATAAGATACTCCAGCAACATCACTGGTGTGGTAGTTTTAATAAATGCCCTTTGTATTGTAGCATCTACTTAATAAATGGAATTTAATGCCAAGTGTGAAAATTGCATCCTCTTACTTGTGAATTTTCACCCAACTCCCACGATCCTCTCGTATTTGTCAGAGTTTGCACGATAATACAACGATGGAAGAGGATATTTTATTCAGTTTTGATGATCTGTTATACCGTTATGTATAAGTTTGGCTCTACTTTAGATAGAGTACAATCTGTACTTTTGCTGTATTTGTTAAAATGTGTGGTATTTACTTTTATATTTTGTGCCATAAGACTGTTAAGACCTCTTTGATGCATTCAGTGTTCAGTCAAACTATTCTGTGACAAAAATAACACTCACCTTTCTGTTTGTATGACTGTTTAGGTAATGGTACAATTGATTTTCCTGAGTTCCTGACCATGATGGCCAGGAAGATGAAGGATACAGACAGTGAGGAGGAGATCAGAGAAGCCTTCAGAGTCTTTGACAAGGTGCAGTATAACTGAATAGACTGAAACAATAACTAGCACCCATTTTTTTGTTGTATCCATGTGATGCTTAGCCATACTTTGTTTCTTAGAAAAAGCAAAACATGGTCTATCCCTGTCATGTAAAAAAAAAAAAAAAAAGTTTATTTAGCTTTTAATACAGAAAAAGTTCAAAACTGATTTGTGTATAATATTGAGCCATCACAGAAGCTCACTGTTTCCTAAATCAGCACTTTGGTTTAGGAAATGGCTTTTTAATGATAATATTTTGCATACTATCATGCTGACATTTAGCAGCTCACACTACAAGTGAGAAAGCTACAAAATGGCCAAGCATTGCCAGCTACATTGTCTCCGAGTCACCATTGAAGTGTTGCTCAAGTGCTCAATGACGTGGTTATGTCGTCATGGGCTTGTGTAGCATATTAATTTACAATTATATGTAATAGCTGGTAAACATGATTTAGTATTATTAGATAACACACTACCACAGCTAGCCATTGAGCATTCAAAAATGTGCGTCACATACCCAGTACTCCCGCAATAGCTGCCACCCTCTGCCAAGCTGCATTTTTTTTTTTGTTAGTGTCACGGTAAATGAAAAGGGTAGGGTTAAATAGCAGAGGTAACTGGCAATGGCAAGGATCAGTGTTTCTTCCACTTTTTTTAGATGGAACAGAACCATGTCATTGGAGTGCTGAAAGAAGTTGAGGCCAGCTCGACTTTGATTTGTAGTGCGTCACGCCCATCACGCAGCAATAAGTGTCAGGTGTCAGTGTGTAGCTTCATGTCGCGGGCTTCCATTGAAAATTACTTGTAGCCTGTTGGTTTGGCGCTGCCAAATAATAAACTACTATCTTGTTTGTGTCACTGAGGAAACAGAAGTGATCAAGTACTTGCTAGCCGACATCACAGTAGAGAAATAAAACCAGTATCAGTGGTATTCGACTTTTAGCTGCATGTAAAATAGTAAATGAATACAGTGACAGTAGTTCTTTTGTTCCCTCTGCAGGATGGTAACGGCTACATCAGTGCAGCAGAGCTACGGCACGTCATGACCAACTTGGGGGAGAAGCTCACTGATGAAGAGGTGGATGAAATGATTCGTGAAGCTGACATTGACGGCGATGGTCAAGTCAACTATGAGGGTGAGATGTTGTTTTTGTTTGACTTCTTCCTTTTGCTGCAAACAACTCAATAATGGGATCACCATCACCATTTTCACATCTGTCATTTAAATGTTTTTTTTTTCCTTTTCTTTTTACAGAGTTCGTCCAGATGATGACTGCCAAGTGAAGAGAACACTGAAATTTCTCTCAACGTTGCTTGTCCTCCTAAGATCACTGTCTTTAAGAACAAAAAAAAAGGAATATTTATCAAATGATAAACAACCCCCCCCTCAAAATCACTATCTGTAGAATTTTGCAATTTGTGCTTTGATACATCCAAATACTTCTAAGGTATCTGTTAGCATACACCAACAGAATAATCCCTAAAGAAGTTAATGGACCAAGCTTTAAGAGGGCTGAAAGCCCCGTACTTCCGACCAAGATTCTGCTGAGTCACCCAGCTCCTGATTAATTTAGAGGAAAGAGCAACACTGAAAAGGCAAAGGGATAGGAACCCATGCCACAGTTCATATAGAGAAGTTGGCTATTTAATTCTTTCCAATATGCTTCAACAAAGAAAATTGACTCTCTTACACCAGTGGTGATTCTCTTAATACCAATTTGAGTACCCTTCTTGCATGCACCCTTTCTGTGGCGGTCTCTTGTCACGACAAGGTGGTTCTGATCCCATCAGAGGTAGTGGTCAGATTGTGTACACACTGGAGGTATATACATTAATATATAGCTATATATCTGTAAAATATGTGTCACTATTGATTATTGCAAGAGCAGATAGTTGCAATGTAGGGTGTTCATTGGTGCTCGGTTGGAAATGAGCAACCTTGAAGAGTTTGGACAAGAATGAGAGGCTGTAAGGCACTGAAGGTTTTTTTTCCCTTATGGGAGGTTATATCGTCTTGTTTTGAGTCATGGGCTTTACATTGCCTGGATCACTGATTGGAGACAGTAGTGTGTCGTATTGCTTCAGGATGATTATTGTGAAAACACACTTGAGGACTGCAGTTAATACCTTTGTTCTGCAAACAGATATCCTGATGATACAATATTGATGTAATGCTTTATAAATGTGTTATCAAATATTAATGTATTGATGACAAACTTTGGTCACAAAATATATCTATATATATTAGCGTGTCGTAAAGTTTGCATTGCCTATTGTTGTAGTAAATGACCTGTGACATGTTTTCTCTTTGGTTTTGAAATGTGCCATAATACTCTAAAACGCCTCAACCTTCTTGCAAGAATCGTAGTTCATTAGAATATAATAAATCTACTTAGTATAATAACATATTAAAATACATGCAGTTGAACATATTTGCACTTTGGTATAAACCATGTGGATATTATAAAAAGTTTTGTTTAAAAGAAGAAAAAAGAAACCAAATTTCACTGTTGCTGCTGCTATAACAACTCATGTGTTTCACTCATTTTTTTGTCCTTGTTGGTGTCTGATCTTCAATTTGTAGTCCGGTGATTCAAACTTCAATCTTGCTTGCTGTTTTACTGAACAGAATACATATACTGTATATTCACAAATACTACTTGTGGTCGGGGTGATATGTCTCATTTGGGCTATAAGGATGGAAACTTCAGATAAGGATGAAATGGGGTTGAAGCAATGAATTCAGCTTTAGATGTATGATTGGTTTCAGGGTTAGGTTTTTGAACAGTTGGTTAAATTTATGATGCAAGTTAGCCGAGGTATCTTTCGATTCCTCAAAGCGCAAAACTGAAACACTGCTCTCTGTTTGAGGTGTTTTAATTGGTTACCTTTGATTCAAATGTCGGGAAGTAAATGGTAATGGACTGTTAACTTCTGAAGGTGTCTAAAAAAAAAAAATGTAAAGATGTGATATATTTTCCATAAATCAATAAATTGACTGAGCTTTACTTCACCTGCATTTCCATGTCATGTTCTGGGGTTTTCTAACATGCATCTTTAAAGCTATAATTTAAAGCTAAAGATTTCAGTCCTAGTTGATTTGGCAACACCTGTGGTCATTGGAAGTAACAGCAAGTGTAGTTTAGCACTACAGCAAACACGTCTTGACAGCTACTTTGTCATAAATACAACAGGAGAGCAACTGGCATATCTGTTTAAAGTGCAGCCAAACAAACAGTGTGTAATACAGAAGTGGCCTTTTCCATCTTGCCATGAGAAACAGCAATCTCAGTTCATGTTGCGCACAGTGTAGAGTAGATTTAAAATTACAAATGCAGACACCGGATTGATTACATGCGGCATCGTTCCATGCTTCATGCTGTGTGTGTGAAGGCCTTTTAAAGCCAGCACCGTAATGGCAGACCCTGCAACAACCAAGGAAAAACTACAGGGAGGTTAATTCATTGAATGAGGTTAATACATACTTGAATGGCTGTTGTTGAATAGTATCAAAATTGGTTATAACTTTAAAGTGTAGTTTACAAGAGCACCTGTCCTGTTGTTGCTTTTTTAAATTAAAGTGGGTGATTGAAATAGAAATCTATATTTATACTGGAGAAAATTATGTATTGTGCTATATCCTTTCCGTGCCAGTGTCCCTGTGCCAGAAAGGAGCACTAATGCCGCCCAGAAGCAGACAGCTTGAGATTGGGTCAGGTCAGGTCACCCTAGCCCTTCACTGGAGAAACTATCCCAGGCACAGGCTATATTTAGTGGCTCATGGGATTGCTCCAGGAGCCTGTGGTAATCCAGGTCAGCTAGGGTCACAACCTCTCACCCGCACACTCTAATGCAAACTTGAAGCACTCGTTCTCCCAATGACAGGCAAGATCAAGAGCCAATGAGACAAGGTTTTATCTGGAGCAAGTAGATCTGATTGGATGTGTGTCCACATGCTAATCGTTTGTGCGGTGGTTAATTAGATAAGGTAAATGAATTAGGAAACAGGAGCGCACTCAGCAGGACAATAAGAACTGCAGCAGCATCACAGGCAGGTGTGATTATCCCTTCATGGTTGTGTAATGGCCGGCTGAGAGGCTAATTAGTGTAGGTCCCATAGTGTCCGAACACCACAGAGAGACTTTTTGGAGTGACAGCTTGGCTGCATCAGGTGCACTTTGAATGTAAGTTATATATATATATAGTCTACTGTGCCTGAGGAAAAGACATGAAAGATAGCTAATATTGAGGTTTTAAAGTGGGGCTATTTGGACAAAAAAAATATTTTAACGCATAGTATCACATCTAATGAGAGCATCTTGACATATAACACAAATAAAAGTAAAGTTAGTAAGTTCTACACCCCATACAGGCTGTGTCTTATGAAAATTGGCACCTCAAGCATAATATAGTAGCTAAGAACTTTACCATAAGTTCAACACTAGGTGGTGTAGTTTAATCAAATTCTAACTCAACCTGCAGTGTCTATTTTTGGTGCAACTCATACAGTATGTGAAAACAGCTGAATGAAGAAATGATTTAAACACCAGTGAAAATTTATATGCATTTAGATGATTGAATGCAGCTTGTTTTTAGCAGCATGTTCTTCTTAAAAATGCTGAAATAAGATTGTAATAAGTGTGCGTGAGTGTGTGTATGTGTGTGTTTGCATGCATGAAATCCACTGAAAATCATCCATGTGTTTACCCGGGTGCACCACACCCACCACCCATAATTGTGAACACTTTGCAATGTAACCTAATCACCCCTTCGCTTCAGAAATACTGAGTATTCCCTTTCATTCAGACAATGCCTGCAGGGGGGAGGGGCGGTTGTGGAGTGTTATGTAAACTGTATTGTACAATAAAGAATCATCATTAATGTATAGTTTTTGGACAGTTCATTTAATGTTAGCGCACACTATCACCCCTCCTGATTACATACTCTATACAGTATGTAGAACAGAGTCTCTCCATCTTTCTTTGACATCATCTGACACAATCTACCATCACATGCATCTTGCCATCCTCTCTGACTTTGCATGTGACCAAACCAACACTACTAACTCATTTGCCTTCTCTGGCACATTTTCCTCCTTCTCATCACTTAAAAATCATATGACATCCTGCAGATACCATTTCTAAGCTTTTTGCTTGCTCAAAATGCACGAACAGGAAGGACATCTGGATGTGTTGTTCTGGTTTGCACCTTTTTGTCATGATACTCAAACAGAAATACACTGAAGCTAATAGATGCACATACTCTATGTCTACGATTGTTCCCATTCAACCAGACTGGTTTTTCCTTCTTTTTATCTGAATACTTTTGGAAGTCTGAAGAGGTAAAATTAGTGAGTTATTTACAAGCAAAAACCAATGATTAAACGTCTGAAAAATAAACATAATTTTGTGTATCTGCCTTTCTATCCTGTTAATCATCTCCCAATCTGTAAAATGACTATATTATTACTGAGGCCTGATTACCAAGTCAGGAACTGATCTACTTAAGTCTTTTTTGTGGCACTGCTGATTAACACACTGTTATGCTGGGAAGAGTGAGCTAATCAGCTAGTAAATAATCTCAACTTGTTACACCATTTTGTAACTTTCTTTTGATGGGAAAAGATTTAAACTTTGTCTTTAAATTGAGACTTCCTTTTTAAGATTTGTTTTCACAATTTCATTTTATTGGACAGTTGATGGGATGAGAAAGACTGGAAACAAAGAAAGAGGCAATGTGCTACACACACAGGTCCCTGGAATCAAACCAGGAATGCTTCAGTCATATGGTTACATCTGGTTTTAATCTAGACTACTTGGCCACTCACAGACACTCCATTTTTCAGAATTTCCTGGGAATTTCTTAAGAAGGACGCACAAAATTGTAAAAGGGTGTTAAGATTATGTATTTACAAGCAACAGATCAACTGGAAGCTGATAACTACTGTACAATGAGTTCATGTGATATTTCCTCACCTTACAAATTGATGAAGAGCATCTTTAACAAATGAAGCAGTGGATTATAGGATAATCCTCCAACTTTTTGCTTGAATATCAAGGACACCTCTCAAATAAATTGTGCTAGTCTGCTTTTCTTTTTCACATGTATGTGTTAAATTTTACTTAATCACTTAATAATTTTGACTCATACAGAATACTGTTCATTTATTTTATTTAATGTTTATTTGTATAAGGACAAGTATTCTGTATAGCATGAAGTAATGTCACATACCACAGCATTTATAGCCCAATAGTTTGTAATGCTCATCCCTAGATGGGCCTTTAAAATACATAAAACACAACAATAAAGTACTTATGGAACTGCAGAAAACTCGACAAGAAAATACATACAAAACAGAACAAAACACAAACAATTTACAGTCAATTATACAGTAAAAGTATCAAAACAAAAAGCACCAGATCACTCATGACTACATGACTGATCCTTCTTTAAAAGCTCCTCATATAAACTCAGAAAGACTGCTTTCTAGTACTGTGCATCTGTAACAGCTTGAAGTTAGAGACACTTGTTCCTCTGAGGCCCTTTAAAGTTTTACTTGCTGATATTCTTCACAATTTTTGTGATTGTAATAGTTTGTGGTAGTGTGTATATGAGTGTGTATGATGATTGTTTTGTGATTGTGATGTGAATGAACTGTCTTTTGTGATTCTGTGTACAGTTTATGTAACCTGTTCTCAGGTCTCTCTTGCAAAATAAATCTTGATCTCAGTGAGATTTCCTGAGTAAATAAAGCTCCATAATAATAATAATAATAATAATAATAATAATAATAATAATAATAATAATAATAATAATAATAATGATAATAATAATAATAACAACAACAATAATGATAACAACAACAACAACAACAACAACAACAACAACAACAACAACAATAATAGGCTTAGCATCACACAGTAATAAGTAAAAGCAATTTGCACAATTTGGCCACTTGGAGACGTTTTGGAGAAGTTCAGGGACACCAGTGACATAACAAACTAAAAACTCCATAGCTCCCCTAAGATTAGGCCTAGAGGTCTGAAATTTTATGCAGCTGTGGTTGACTAGATGTAGAATGTATGTGGTGATTTGTATAGTTCTGGCATAAAGCATTTCCTAGTTACTGTTATTCAAATATGACTCATTATAGATGAGGACTAAAAACCCATATTTGAACTGATGTAATTTTGGTTGTGTTTTTGTCACATCCTAAACAAGCACATTTCCAGAAACTAGAAGATTACTTTTCAAATGAAGCCTAGAACACTGAAATGCATTTTGGCCTTACGGTTCTGTTATAAGCTTTTCCATTTGGCTATGCCAATTGGGCAAAAATTCCAAAAAAGCTTGGATGTTAAGAGGCTACAATGATCCCAGTCAGGATCCATTTTGAGTTCTGTGGGTCCACATGTTTATCCCCTGAATAGAGAAAATATAAGTGAGAATTTACGAAAGGGCGCATTTAAAGGACATCACTTGAGGACCTTTCTGAACAATACCTGATAAGAAATGCTAATTATGTGTGTTCGTAATAGTCATATTCTTGTGAGGAGTCATTGTTTCAAGAACATATTCCAGTAACTGGAAGAAGATATGTAATACAGTATGTCAGCATAAAGTATTGCATTTAGTTTTATTGTGGTACATGTACATGCTCTTATAATGACTAGACTGTCTCTTGAACAACATGTCAGTCACCGTTGTGTGTTATTGTTTATTCTGATTATGCTATTGTTATGACTAAAGCTCACTATATCTGACATTTCAATAAACAATAATCTTATAAACATTATATTCTCATATAATTTTTCCAAATTAAAATAGCTCTGGGTTATTAAACCTAATGTTAATAAAACATACTGTGATGATAGCCACTGTTAAGGAAATGATGATGGGTTTTAAAATGAGATTATGTTTGAGTTATACCCAGAAAACTATGCACTCAAATCAATAAAAGAAAAAAAACACATTAGTGTTGAGAAAATCCCCTCTTGGCCTTAAATGATCTATCAATACATCAATTAAGTGGTTTCAGATGGGAAATTCCCTTAAGGACCCTTTTCTAATTACAGACCACAATGCCATTTTGTTTTTTGTTTTTTTATATTGGACTGTGATGAGTGCCCATTAACTTAAAAAACACCCTGTCATATTGTAACAGCTGATTAAAAAACATATTTACAGAAAACTAAATAGATACTGAGAACTGTCATTCTGAGAAAAGACATTCTGGATACACGCAGACTGTGTTTTACAGTTGACACAATCTCAACTGAAGGTCCACTTACATGCTTTGTTCACGGTTTTCATCTGCTGCTCATCTGTTCACATGTCATGGAACTGTAGGTGTTGAGTTTGAATTTTTAAGCCATCAAGCTCAACTTTAAAGCCAACATGGACGAGACGTCCTTAAAGTTCTCAGAATAATGGAAAGTTTGAATATACAATTCAGTGACATCTTAGTTTCACATGCTTATGAAGATTTCAAGACACGATCAAAAGCTCAAGAAAAAGTGATTGTTTTGCTAACTGCTGTTTCTGAGTCTTAAACATGTTTGAAACATCATGAAAGGCTAATTTAAAAACAAGATTGGTGCGATTTGCTTCATTAAGAATCCATCCCCGCTGCAGGCAAGATGTTGATATGAAAAACATTAACAAAAGGAAAACAAATTGGAGTGCATGCTGTTGTGTTGGTGTGTCCATCATCATAAGACTGAAGATTGTGAGACATACAATAATAGCCTACCATTCATCCAAACATCAGAAACTGTTCCCTGTATCATACGTAAAGAGAAACCAGCTGAAAGACCAGGACAGAGTCCCTGATCAACTCTTGAACTTCAATAACTGTCGGTTACTGGTAAGATGAAGTAAAGAGGGTGGTACTTACTTTCAAGACTACAACAAAGGGGAACTACGAGTAGCCTTTCCTCTTAGTTTCGTTAAGACCAGGGGAGAGTTGAAATTATATTTCACTTTTGGTAGAGTGTTTCACTTTACTACTACTACTTCAGAGTACAGCAGTACCTGGATATCAAATAGCTGGGATTTCAATTTCTATATCTCACACAATGCATATATAGATATTCTGTGCATCTTTGTAGTCTTGATTTGACAAATCCTACAAATGAGGATAGCTGTACACATTTTCAAACTGTCTTTTCTTGCATTTACAATGTTACACTCTGTCCTAAACACGGCAAGTGATGGAAATGTAAAAAAGTTAAAAAAGAAAGCTAGAGAAGTAAAAATGCTGTATTCATACAATGTCAGCAAAAGGGGAAAGAAAGACAAATTCTTGTAGTTAAAACATTAAATACATTTCCCAAATTAGCTACTTTTATTGAGCTACAAGTAAAACCAGATACAGATAAATTGTGTAGTTCTTTTAAATTCGCTGAAATTATTGTATTAGTACTATTATTGTATTTTATTTGGATGTGACTCCCAGAATTACAACTCAGAGGCTGACGTCATTTTTTTTCCATCTTGCCTTAAACCTGCAAAATTAGACAGACACAGAACTGAAACATGCGCTTGTCTACTGTTGTTAACTCAGTTTGGCATTATAAAAATGTTATTTTGGTATGAGGAAAGTAGCCTAAGACGAGGTGACGTCCATGCCCACCGAGGCCTGTTTAGACAGAGACTAAACTGTACTGAAAAAACGTCTGTTAGCAGAGAAAAGATCTTCAAATTCCATTATGGTTTGAATTACATCAAACAAGGTAAGCCAACACAGGCCTGGCTCATTATATCTATATTACAGGTGCCTGTGTATTGTCTACAGGATTGGGAAAGCCCTGTCTGTTTCTATGTAAATTTCCACTGGACCATAACTGCATCTGTGGGTTACTGAATGTGTGCTAAGTGTTTTCAACACTACATTTATGATTTGGGGGTAAATAGTTAAATCTCATGCAATGCACAGAGAACAAGATATGTTTGAGCAGTAAAAATGATGCAGCATACAATATGTATCCCACTAAAAAATGCATTTTGTGTATTTCTTTGTTTTTAGTGTATTGTATTTCTAAAGTGTGTGTATGTTTTATTATGCCATAGTGAAGAGATGTGGTCTCAGTGGAAAATAAGTCACAGTGGAGCAATAATTTCAAGCTTCACCTCATTTTAATGTTAATATTACACATCTCAATGTACTGTATAAACATCTCAGACTTTACAATGTGTACTACTGCTGTTCAATATGGACTCTTGCTTTACAGCTTGGTCATTTTTAGTTTTCCTTCTCTCTGTTCTGTTTGTTTTTACCTGTTCTTACTTTCCTTTTTTTAACTTTGAGTATTCTCTATAGATGGCAATCAGAGAGGACATCAAGCTAAGAATGTTAAGTGCATCTTTTTAAAGTACGTATGACAAACCTTTGAAGTTCTCGAATTATGGCACTCTCACTGTAATTAGGGCTTTATTAAAGCCAGGTGTGCAGGGAGACGTCGACCAGATGGTTCCTATTGAGAGTGATCAAGATCTTGGACATGACAAATAAATGCTGTACACGTAAAAAAAAATTCAAGTGAGTGAGTGGGAAAACAGTGACGTCTAAGTTGCTAATCTTCAAGTCAGTGTATTAGGTCACAGTTATGACTGGACTTTGATAGTAGGGATGTGCAGAGAGCCCAGTATTTGTATTTGTATCTGTATTTGTTGCTTCAATAAACATATTCAGCATTAAGACATCACCTCCCTCACCACCTCCAGCTCAGGAATTACAATCAGAGACAGCTCCGGCTCATTATACAGTGTTTATAATTATGGATTGCAATACCCTATTTTTCTGTGTGTAACAACAAACACAACGCTGGAAATGAAGTCCTGGCAGGCGTTTACTCTGAAACTCTGAAAAACATGTTTAGGATGATTAAATAATTTGGTGATTAACATTTCCATGACTTAAGATATTTATCAATCAAGAAAAACACACTGTAATTATTGCAGTGGAAATGCTTGACAAATATGTCAACCAGTCCACACAAAAACAGAAAAAAATATGTAAATATATTAAAATATTGTTTGTCTTCAACAAATCAGACCTAACACTGTGGGAGCTTTTCCAAATCTCTACTGATGTTGAGTGAAAACACTACTTGATATTCAGATATCTATCACTGACAACATTCTGCTTTCAATTATAGGGATGAGAGAATCAGACAAAAACAGTCAACACCCAAATTCCCTGGGCTCTTTGTTTTTCGTAAGACAGCCTAATCTTAAAATGCCACGACTTTCAGTGAATTACAAGTGTAATGCTCAAGTTTTCCCGAAAATTACCCCTTTACTTTCATCACCGCAACTTTCAAGTGATATTCATTGTTCCAGTAAGCAAATGCAGAAGTTTTTACTGACAGAAAGCCAGCCAGAGGTTTACATGTAACCTATTTTATTATATAATAAGTGGATAGAAGCCCAATTTTCTTTAGGATTCAACTAAAGAAGGAAATGATGCTTACCAGAACATGCATATCCATCTTATGGTAAGACAGGTCCAGACAAAACACACACCCTCATTTTACTTGACATACAAAGCACAGAGCATCTTCAGTGATCAAAACCACCCAGCTCACTCTCTGTTCAGGTGGAAGAACTCAGATTCAACCTGAGATGCCACAGGCCAGAGAGCATCACCACTCACAAAGCACACTTCACACAACAGCTTTTTTCCAGCCACTGTCAGAAAGATTGAAAAAGACATTAAGGCGGGAAGGAAATACCACGCCCACACCCACCTCATTCACACTATGCACACTTAACACTTCGCAACATTCTCACACCTTATGGACTGAGATTTAGTATTCACCTACCTCAACCCCTCTTACTCTCTGGGTCTCTGTCATACAGAGTTTCTCCTCAGTCCATTGGTTTGTTTTGTTTTTGGACAATAATTCAATTCATAGTGCAATAATTTATTGTACAATAATTCTGAATAGTGTGTATTTTTATATAGTGTGTATTTATTCATAGTGTGTCTTTTTATATAGTGTGTGTCTATTATTTATTTTGCCTTTCTTTGCTTGTTTTTAAAAGCTTGACTCAGTGAGCTACGCACAAGAATTCCAATGTACCCATTCTGCAAATGGCAATAAAATCTCTTGATCTTCATCTCGATCATACTCTATGCTGTTTACAGTATATATTTGAAATTTTGAAATAATCATGTCTAATTTTCCACAGCCAACTTCTTCTCCTCAGGTTCAATTTTAAATATACTTGAAAGTGTTTGTAGTAAGGGGAGTTACTGTAACTATCCATGATAGCTACATAATTGGCAGTCACCAGTAAGCAAACACAAGAAAATACCATTTATTAAAGCAGCATTTGTCTGGAGTCTGGATTTCAAAATGTGTTATCCAGGGTAGTGTGCAGACGGATCAACAGTATCAACGTGTTTTCAGTATTATGTAATGTGTTTTCATGTTTCACTCCGATGAAGGCACACCCCGTCGAAATGTGTGTGAGTGGTTAATTATTGTTTTAGATTTCTTGGTTGCTATCTATCTATCTATCTATCTATCTATCTATCTATCTATCTATCTATCTATCTATCTATCTATCTATCTATCTATCTATCTATCCCATATGTCTTATTGCATCACATGTTGGGCGCAGGCTGGAGAAACAGCCATAAAACCTCTTGAGTCCTTATACAAACAAACTCTAAAAACTCTGGACAAAAAGCCGATGCATTTCCATCAATGTAGGCTACTGGAGCTACTGGAGTTTTATATTATTATTTATATTACAATTTTATATTATTCTCAAGTTTGTGCCGAGTTTATAAAATTTTAAATGGTTTGGCCCCTCCTCCACTATGTGACTTTGTGTACACTCGCTCAGTAAGTTCTATTAGATCCTCCAGAATATCCTCTATACAAGATTGTACCATACCATTTTGTCGCACTGCATTTGGGCAGTCAGCTTTCTCTGTGAAAGCCACAACTCAGTGGAATGCCCTACCTGATGATATGAAGAACTGTAGTTCTATCAATGCATTCAAGGCCAAATTAAAAAATCAACTAAAGACGAATCAGCTGTGTGACCACTGAGCCTAGTTTAGATTATTAATTTTTAATTGACATTGTGGGTGTATGTGATGTGCTGTTGTGTGTAGCTTTGTATTTTGTATAGGGTGTTTTTTGTGGGTTTTTTTGTTTGTTTGTTTGTTTGGTTGTTGTTTTTTTGCTTTGTACTGTTTGTTATTGTGCTGTTGTATGTTTTGATTATAATGGACTACGGATGCAAATTAGCTTCAAGCTAACTTCGGTGAAGTGCATCATTTATGCTTAATACTGCACTCTGCCCTGTTCAATAAATCAAATCAATACATCAATATCTATCTATCTGTCTATCTTTTTATCTGTCTGTCCATCCATGATCCCTCTATCAATCAGTCCAGTTAGCAATAGGGGTGTGCTCAAATACAAATATGTTAATTCAGCAAAGCACAAATAGTTGGGATTTTTTTTACAAATATTTGTTTCATACAAACATTTAAAAAATTATTTGCTTTCAGGAAGAAAAAAAACCATGTCAAATCCCAACGCACAGATCGGTTACATCGCTATCTCAATCTCTCTCCTCTGCTCCGCTGATACGTCTATCAGCAGGTCTCAACACGGGCAGTCACATCCACCTGCTACATGACGCACATTTCCTAATTTAGACATCACTCCTGGAGTTGGGGGTGTTCCCTAGAGATAAAGCTGAGCTACTGACACACACGAAGTGCTCCCAAGGGACTCTCCATATCCTGTTGTTCCCCTTCTCCTTTCCACAAAGTTAGGTTGTAAAAAATAGGAAATAAATGAAAAGTGCAAAGCAAGAATCGCCTTTGAAGTTCCTCCCTACACGTTACACGGTGCTCTGTCTCTGTGTTATGGGTGGATAAATAAGTAGAGGTCTGTCTGCAATGAAGCAATTAGTAAAGTTTTAGCTCAGTAGGCAGTGCCGTCGTCTATGGTCTGGGAGACTCTGGGAGAGTTTATTCATGAACACTTATTGTAACACTTTAATTTTCTAAAATTAAAAGCAAAATAAAGATAAAAACAGGATTTTTAGGCCTCTTTCCACTTTTATTCAAATACAAATACAAATAATTTTGCTGCCTCAACAAATACAGGTACAAATACAAATACTGGGCTCTCTGCACATCCCTAGTCGGCCGTCCATCAACCATCCATCTGGTCATCATCCATCTATTAATCATCCACACATCCATCCATCCATCCATCCAGCTGTCCATCCATCCATGATCCCCCTATCAGTCCGTCCAGTCATCAATCCATCCATTCATCATCCATCTACATATATATATATATACATATATATATATATATATATATATATATATATATATATATATTGGTCATAAGCTTATACATGTAATAATTGTAATATTGTTTTATGCGCATACATTATATGCATATAACAGTAGACGACTATATAATTAGCCCATCCATCTTAACTTAGAGTATCCATTACACTGTATGTCATTGGACTGTAGGAAAACCGGAGCCACCACACCTTTCTATGTAGTATAGTATCTATAATATACTGATACACAACATACACATACAACCAAATGCCAGCAGCATCTTTTGTGAATCGATTCTGTGCAGCAAGTATTGTAAACTGCTCTTGTGTCATAATAAGAAGACTCTTGTAAATTTATCATGTGTTATGATCTCCGTATCTCAGTTGGTATGTTCACAGCCTCCTCCACAAGTCTCCTAGTTTTGGGAATGTTTGCAAGTATGTTACAGTTTGTTTTTAGCATCTATGTATTCTCTTTATTTAAAGGTGCCAGCCTGGTTTGTTTTATGGGCAGTGTGACTGTAAACACCCTGTAAACACCATCCACATCTCAAGGTGCCTTGTGGTTGTTAAAAGTAAATTAGAGCTTTGTTTGTCAGGGAAGGAATGAGGACTGGAGAGACGAAGGGAAACTGAGAGAAAGATTAAAAACAAATATCTGCATTTCTTTATGTAACAATATCATAGTGAACAGTGCCAGTAAACTACCACCCACCACCAGCTGTTTAACTGCACAGCAACGCTTTCATTTATGGAATGTAAGACAAGGAGCAACATGATCTCCATTACTCCATCAAGAACTGACCATTGGCACTACAGTGTTACCATTATGTTTTATCAATTACTGAAACAGCACCAGGAAACAAGAGTGAGAGTGAAAACTGAGCAACAAAATGTTATTACTATGCAGCAATTTGTATTCATGACTATTTTCTTGGCTGTGGGGATTGTATTGCTGCTATGTTCTATTTCAGGTGTAATGAAAAGCAAACATTAAGGAGCTCATTAATGGGCAGGCGTCACAGGAACCTGATCATTATTACATCCTGTGTCAGTGGAAATGAGGATGTGTTCACCATCAACCAACACGTCATCAAAGCCATGTGCTGCAGCCCTCAATTTGTTCTGTAATTTATTTTCCAGCTTTGTCTGTTTTATGATGACACTGAATATTTTCCAACCGTTTTGCTTACAGGTGATTGCTTTTGCTTTCTTTAAAGGTCCTGCACACATGCACTGGCATTTTTCACTTATTCTGTCTGATTAGATCTCTGTCCAGATTGAAGATGGATGAAGATGTGGTATGATATATGACATGATAAAAGTGTATTGTTAAGTGATTGATAAAGTTAAAAATAAAATATAAAAGTGTAAGTTGTCCCAAAGATGAGTGTGAAGGAAATGTCCATCAGGCACTGGGGTCTAATCAGACATATTAAGTAAAAACACCTGTGTAAGTGTATCATCTGCATCACTGCCTGCAGGTATAAAGAGCAACATGATCTCCATCACAAAAAAAGGTGCAAAATGTGAATTAAATATGATCAACATATAAGCAGTCACTGTAGCGTCTTTTTTGGGTCAGTCTAATCCAATAAATCAAGTTTTATAAACATCTGTTAGTGGTGTTTGACATCACACATCATGTGTGGGTGAATACATGAATGATGACACACCCCCATTGTTTAACTTGGAAAATGACGCAGAAACCCTGTGGTTAAATCGAGTAAGTACAATTTTAATATATTCACACATGTCATAAGGCAAATATTTAACCAAGTAAAACATTCACTTTTTCCACCACTTCAGACCAAATTTCATCCATTTCTGCCGTAGCCCTGATGTTTTCTTGCTGCTCTTCGTTTCTGGATTAATTCCATAAAAGTAGACAAAGTCTCTGAGGTAACATAACATGAATGAGTGTACATCCAACAAATACCAAGTAGCTTTCTGCTGCCGTCATAACTGTATGACACACTCTTTGTTGTAACCATGATATATTAACCATTAGAGACATCGTTTAGAAGCAGGGCATGTGGTAAATTAGGAATATTCCTATTCCTACCTGTAAAAGTAGATATACCTGTGCTTACTTCTTTCCAAAACAAAGAGGAGTCTTTGCAAACTATGATACTGTATGTCCCAACCACTTCATAATGCTACTTCACTACATTTCAGAGAGAAATATTGTACTCTTCACTACATTTATCTGATATCAAAAATGTATATTATTATATAAATGATAACTAAACAATACACAATATAAAGTAGTAAGCTCCACTTCCACTAACAGTGAAATGCTATTTACAGGTGAATGTGTTAATAGTAATAATAATCGAATAATACAAATTATACAGTATAAAATCAGTCGTTCTGCATAATTAGTACTTATGATACTTGTAATACTGTGTTACTTTTACTTTTTGAATGTTTTACTGGTAATGGAGTACTTTTATATTATTGTATTGGTACTTTTACTTCAGTAAAGACACTTCTTTCACCAATGCACCCTTATTTTTGCACCTGCTATATGTTGTATGAGCACTGATGTGTCTTCTGAACAGCTTTTCTCTGGCTCCATTTTTGTCAGACACCCTTCAAGTCGTTCAAATATTTGACAAGATATTCTGATGCCTGAGGGCTAAATCAAAGCATGCAGTCTCTTTCAAGGCACAAACTCTGATAGGTATTTCACCAAAGGCTGCACAAATAAAACATACGCTAGCTTCCAGACATTGTAAATGAACCAGCAGGACAAGGGAAGCAAAAACAAGCAGCGACAACTCGCTGTCATGGCAGTGCACTGGGTTCTCCTCGGTTGACTTGCACCAAATGCTGCATGAAATGTAAACTAGTCGAGATTAAGGCTATTCAAAACACCTTTTTGAAAACCAAGAAGAGACACTGCCAAACCAAATACTTACAAAGAAGACTAATTGGATTACATATTTCTGAGCTCACATGGGGAACAAGCCAATACTGGTCAAGCTGTGTATGTACAGTAGCTTATAGCTGAGGGACCCCTAACATTGAATCATTTCAATCCATTGGTGTCTAGTCCATGTTTCTGATTTTATATCAGCCTATACTGAAAAAAAAGTCCACTATAGCTCAGTGTAATATGTTTTGAGGGTTTTTCTGAGAGAAAAGCGAATTGTGGGATAGTCAGTGTGTTTATATAGCAGCTTAGCCTCAGGGAATTTCTATTTCTGGACACAGTATGCAGTACCCTGAAACAAGGAAGAACAAGGCAAAATACGCCACCCGAAATTTTTTTGTGACTGATAGACGAGAGAAACAAGAGTGATTCATTTTTATGTTTTCCCTTAGCCTCTGACCTTTGCTATGTATATTTATAGTATAGCTGGTGTGTGACAGTGGTTTTTTGGTGTGTGACATTGTTTTTGGTTCACAAGTAGTTGTAGTGGGAGGGACTGTACATCGATCCGAAACAGACTGGGAGGCGCAGAGGGAGAGAGAGAGAGAGAGAGAGAGAGAGAGAGAGAGAGAGAGAGAGAGAGAGAGAGAGAGAGAGAGAGAGAGAGAAAGCGGAGGAGTCCAACAGTCTCTCTGTTAGTTCAGTGCCGACACGTTACCGGTAGCGGCAGTTTTGAACTCCGTATCCGTCATTTTGTTACTTATAGCCCTGAACGCTTTACATAGTATGTGTCTGAATCCGTTGGAAAAGAGGAAGCAGCAGCAGCAGCAGAATAAGCGCTAACTACTATAAACTCAAGTATTCTTCTAGTCCAGCAGAATCAGTGAAAGGTGAGTGAGTCACTAAGGACGAATACAATAAGACTTGAGCAATAGCAGAAAGGCATTATTATACTCATAATGTTAGAAGAAGAAACTTTAACATGATGCCATCTTTTGTGGAATGAGTTTTATTTCTCTTTGTTGGGGAAAGTTTCTGTACCTGACTAAGCTGCTTTTTCTTATGTTTTTTGTTCCACAGATACGTTTCTAAGCTGTGTATGTGAAAGAGATCCAAACAGATAGACAAGGAAAAGCTTCAAATCATGTTTTAAGTCAACACAGGATTATGGGTCTCATCATACACCCCTGCCTTCTGTATTGCCAATTGATGGTATCAAGAGGTCAGGATTTGCTTCTTTTGATGTCCAGGAACTTCTTACTTAATTCCACACTGAGCAGGCTTATTTCTTTACAGTAAGTTATACGCCTACAAAAGCATGATTTCAAACGCATTATGTAACAATGTCACCTGCAATGACACCCTCACTGTGAAGGGAGAGGGCAAGCCAGCAACCAGCATCATCATGTTTTTGGCTGGTGTGGTGGGAAACCTCCTGGCCCTCTTCATCCTTGGTGTTCACCAGAAGGAGCATCGCTCCAGGTCCTCCGTCTTCAGCATCCTGGTAACCGGCCTGGCCCTCACTGACCTGCTGGGCACCTGCCTCCTCAGTCCACCTGTGTTCATCTGCTATGCCCGCAACATGTCCCTGATAGGTCTGGGTGAAGCAAGACTGTGCAACCTCTTTGGCTTTGCCATGAGTTTCTTCGGCCTGGCGCCCACACTCATCCTGTGCGCCATGGCTGTGGAGCGTTGCCTGGCTATCAGCCACCCTTATTTTTACTCTGTACACATCCGCCGCAGCTTTGCCAAGCTCACCCTTCTCTTTATATACTTCTTTTCTTTGGCCTTCTGTCTCCTGCCATACAGCGGCTATGGCAAATTCAGACAGTACAGTCCTGGGACATGGTGCTTCATTGACATGGATGCGACAGGGGACGAGAATGCTAACTTGGTGCTGGCCTTCTCTCTGTCCTACTCCTCGCTCATGGCATTGCTGATCTTTGCAGTGTTTGTATGCAATGGTTCAGTGATTGTCAGCCTGTGCAAGATGCACCGGAGCCAGATGATGCGGCGCAGCTCAGTTGGGTCGACAGGGAGAAGGAGGAGATTGAGCCTAGCCTGGTTCGGACAGGGGGAAGAGGAGATGGACCACCTGGTGCTGCTGGCACTCATCACTGTCATCTTTGTGGTCTGCTCCCTGCCGCTCACTGTGAGTTCACATTTAACTTTCCCTCAGTGTGTGTGTGTGTGTGTATGTTCACTTTGTATGTGTGTGTCACAGGTATTTATAGTCTTCATGAAAATTTCCACCCTATCACACTCACTGTGTGACTGAATCATGATATGTGTCGGTGTGATTGCATGAGTTCATTACATTTTTCTCCAGAAAAGGAGGAAAGGCGTAACACCCTGATGTGTAATTTATTCAGTTATGAAACATGAACCAGAACTCCTCTGTGAATTTAGAACAAGTCAAAGACAAAGACAAAGAAATGTGAAAGTGATATGGAAAAAGGGATTTTTTTTGTGTGTGTGAGTGGTTTCAGTTGTTGTCATTGACATGTGACAGTCAGGGGTAGACTTTCCAGCACGGAGTGGGTTCACTTTAGCATTAGAGAGAGCTTCTTGACCTGCTATGCATCTGCACTTGTAAAATTAGTTCCTGCCCCAGATTCTGTAATCATTATGTACCTAGAAAGACAAGCCAGCATGGCAACCGTTGATGTTTTTGTTGCTGCGGTATGTGTTTGTGTGCCCTTACACTAATGCTTTTGCTCTGCTGGCTCCACCAATAAAAGGTGTGTCCAAGAGTGAAGCCTTCGCCACTCAAGACATGTTGTCATTGTGTGCACTATTTGTCTACTAAGCTACATATCTGACCCTGTTTAAGAGGAGTGTGCCAAACCTAACAACCCTGGAGGACTGGTACATCTCTGCCTTTCCCAGAGGGCAACAATCATCAAGCAGGAAGCCCGATGTTAACCAGCCTTCCATATGTACCCCTAAATATTAACCAGAGGAAGTTTAATACAGGAGAGAGAGCCAAGTTTAGGAAATAAAAAAAAAATGTTGGAGGATATGATTAACATGTGGCATCACCACTTATATATTTATGTTCGCCTTTTTAACAGCGGTGGTCTGTTGATTGAGTAGTTCACAGGAAGCAGTAAAAAGTGTTTGTTCATCTTCTTGTTCCTCACTAACTACTCATTGTCTGCAAGTGGATTGTTTGCGGTAACGCTTGGCCTGATTTGACTAGCATACGTATGCAACGGTATTTGCCCAGAGTTGTGGCTGAGAGGCCCCCGGGGGAATGAATTGTGATGACGATATGACACTCTTGAGTAAAACCACAGCAAACCCACAGCCCAGTCATTTATTGTAGCTGTACAGCACATCATTCATTTTTCAATTTCCAAACAAAAGTAGAAAGATTGCAGGTTCATCAAGAGCTTCAAGAATAGTTTCACCTCCACTTGACACTTCTAAAATAAAGCTTTGCTATTTAAATTGATTTATTTTATAACCCTAATTTAAGATTCACTTATCAACATTCTTAATTTAATCATCTCTGCCAGACAATCAAGAGCCTGATCCCTGTAGTATATCATGCTGAATAATTCAAGACCCTGTTATTAAGTAATCAATGATTCATGCATCGTCTCTACAGCCTCGTATGTGTGTATGACTGTGAAGAGAAGTATGCTTGTTTGCTCATGTGCATGTACATCCGTGTGGTTGTAACTGAAAGATCTGAGACGGTGCTGAAGTGTCTGAGTGTATTTCAGCATACTCAACAAATTACCAGCCAGCTGTGGCTTTATGATTAACACAGTTCGCCTGAAGCACAACAGATGTTGGAGAAAAGTCTGATTCTGTGGATTGCAATTAGAGTATGGTAAAGCACATGTTCAGTGGATTGTCTATTTTGCATACACAAGCTGCTTTTCACATACACAATCCTTTGCATGTGTTTCCAGTCTTAATTTACTCAAAGCGCTTTCACATAATTGAATAAACCTCAGAGAACTACGCTTTCGAGCACTAACGAAACTGCACAACTTCGGTTTGCCCCGTCAGCAGTGACTGCATGCTGGTAGATGTGGGTGAGAGGGAAAGCAGATGTTGGAAAATAAACGCTTCTTTTTTTAAAATGCATGTTTGTCAGGGGAGATGAAAAATTAATTGTAGAATAAGAATACATTAATTATTTTTATTGTGAGCTACTCAGCAAAGTGTTTTGCTGAGTAGCTCTTGGACAAAAATGGATGAGGCAGTATTTTCTCTCTACATTTCTGAGCTGTGACTGTTTCTTCAGTCCAGAAAAGTTATTCACTTTTTCACATATTGCGGAGGTGCAATCAGAGAAGCGGTAAAAAACAGATGTGAATTTCTCAGAAAAGCAAAACCATTCTTCACTTGATTCATTGGTTGTAAATGTTTGTTCTGTTCACTGTCACCTGAATCACTCCAGCTTCCCAGACCTGTTACACTACAGTGAGAGGTCAGTGTTATGTATGACCTTCAGCTAACTGGAACCTATAGTACATACTGAGCGATTACAGTAGACAGCTGAAAAAGATAAGTAGAACTTTTATGAATGTTATCACCGCAGCCCCTCTGTGAAAGAACGTTTGTTTGATGTAGCGTCAAACATGAGGTCCCTCATGATTTGTGCTGGGACTATGAACACACCTTTTTATATTTTGTGCCATACGGAATATATAGTTACTGCTTGTTAAACATTTGAAAAAACTGCTGCAAATATCCATCTCAGGCTGCAGGACAGGATTCAAAGCCTCATTGTAGTCAAATAGTGAACATTATGTAAGGTTGTATCACCAAATTTACAATAAAACTGAATTAAAATTCTTGAATTAAAGGATGCAAACAACACAATTTGTGCTGTTGTATTAATGGTGAAAAAAACTGATCAAACACAATTTTGATAATTAATTAACTGTTTAAATCTCAAGCACCAATCCCAAACATTTGCTGGTTTCAGCCTCTTAAATATGAATATTTCCTGTGTTTTTGAGTTTTATATGATTGCAAATTCATTGTCATGGAGGTTTCAACTGACAAAACAGGCAATTTGAAGACATCACTTTGGGATTTTTTAACTATTTATTCACATTTTATAGACTTAAATGATTAATCAGAAAAAAAATCATCAACAGATTAATCAAGAAGGAAAATGATCATTATTTGAGGCCATAATAGTAATTGCTGCTCTGTGGGTTTATGCTTAAATTAGGGTGTGAGTATTTAGGATCCGTATTTCATTTGTCTTGACAAAAGAGCATTTTCCCTCTCAAAGGGAAATTCTTTTCCTCTTCTCCATTAGGCTTTTATTTGCTCCTCTTTGTCCTGTCCCCTTCACTTTATAAATGTTCAGAGCTATCTCCTGTGGGTGACAGGTACACACTGGTAGCCTGATTGCGACAATCACCAATTTCCCTAACATCCCTGCTGTTCCCATGGGAACCACAGAACCTGCCTGGGGCCCATATGTTGCTGGTCAATACCTGGATCAATACAGTGCTGCACTCAAACTATACACAAGATTGTAAGTGGTTTTACCACCAAATTTCCTCCATTGTCATATTAGCAATTAGTTTGGACAGAAGAAATGTGTTGTGGGAAGCCGTTATGTAACCATTATGTTTTTAGATGGCTTTAGCAACTTTTAAGCTGGAGCAGCACTGCAGGACAGATTTATATTGTTGATGTTTTGGCTTAATGATAAAAGGTTTCCATTAGCGCAGATACTGCGTCTGTGTCTTAGTCAGTAGGCTAATATTGACTTGTGTGTGTGAGGGTAGATGACAGGGAGCGCTTCAAAGATCCATAAACAGAATTATTCAGTTACAGTACTGAAAGTATCAAAGCAGCGGCTGTAATGGGATGATTTGCTCAAAGTGTCCAGAAAATGTTGCACCAAAAACAAATTCTACTGGCTTTGTGGTTATTTAAGTAAAGCTAAGTGCAAAACAGTGGACTAGAGGTCAAAAAGTTGAAATGAAGGATTAAAGGCACCCTGTGTCTTTTTTGTAAACAAACAAAGTTATGTTCACATTCACTGTTTCTCAGCAAACTGCATCGTGACTGCATTTCCTTCCAATTAAAACATTTAAAGAGCAGATTTTTTTTTGTTTACATTCATGTTCACAACCAGAGTTTCTGGAGTTTCACAAAACACAAGAAGAGTTTCTGACAGATCTCAGCAGCATAATTTCAGTCATATCTGACTGCACTCGTGTGAATCAAATGTCAAACTGAAACATGAACTTTGATAACTCCGCCGATCTAGACTCTTTTATTAAAGGAGTGGCGGAAGAGTCCATTCTAGCACCAAAGTGAATAATTTGAAACCAAAAATTTACCTCAAAGGCAAAACTATACATATATATGATAACAATATTCACCACTTTTATTTCACTGTTACTTTTTACATTTTTGTTCTGAAAAAAAGCTTTGGTGTGGAACAAAATCAAATGTAGCACTTTTCTATGGTTTTATTGTTCATTTTTGAATTTGAGGTCATTTTTTGGTTTCAAATGATTCACTTTCAAACAAAGCTAATCCTATATTGCATATACCACTTGGGTGTGTGTGTGTGTGTGTGTGTGTGTGTGTGTGTGTGTGTGTGTGTGTGTGTGTGTGTGTGTGTGTGTGTGAGCTAGTAACAAAACGGGGACCTAAGATTGTCAAATCTTAGGAATTCGACAGGGTACCTTTAAAGAATCACAGTCAGATTTCAAAAAGGATTAAATGGCATAAAAGGCATATTGTTTTCAGCGGTCTACACACAATATTTAGTTAAAAATGTATAGTTTTTTTACATTTAGAATTTACATTTCAATTCAGAATATATTTTTGTCTAATAACTATTAGACTCCAGGACCATTGTGGTTGTCAAAGTATATAAATGACTTTGACATAGAATCTTGGAGCTTTATTGCATGTCTCCATCTTTCTCTCCACTGTGACTACCACATACAGATCAAAATAAAATTTTAAAGAAAGAAATTCACCATTTTTTCAGTGACAGAACTGTGAGGAGACCATAACACTATCTCCAAACTTTTTGGGTGGTCACAAGAGTACAGTTGTTCTGTGATGTGGCAAGAGAGAAAAAGTAGAAATACCAAACCTTTTCCAATAGCTCTGAGCAAACTGGGCAATGATTGTCAGCCAGAAAATGAACAACATCAAGAAGCTCTGACACATTTACAGTAATAGGGAATCATGCCTCCAAGAGTCACCTCATAAATCTAGGCTGTCAGACAGACTGGGCAGAAAGCAACCACACTGAAACAAGATCACATAGAGAAAAAGAGAGAAAAGTTGTGAACGTGAAAGAACATGAAGCAAAAGATTCCATAAAAATGAAATTCTTCGGCATCAGACTGTTAAAGGGATTGAGAGACTTGTAAGAATTGAGGGTCCAGTGAGCGGAGCCATATTCTAGATGAGGTGTTGCTTTAAAAATGACTAAAACATTACCTCAGATTTGACAGTTTATTTCCCTGCATGCTGTCATCATCCTTAAGCTTAAACTTAATCTACCATAGAATACTTTCAAAACAGTCAGGAACGCCTAAGTCCCTTGACTTGCCCAGTCAAAGCCCAGACTTAAACGCCATTGAAAATATGTAGAATGACAGGATGATAGCTAGTCATGGACACTCCTCATCCAACTGGTTCCAGATTGAGTTAATGAGTGTGGACGAAGAGGGGAAGTCCCCAAATCCAGATCATCCAAGATGACTCAAAGTCATCATCCTTGTAAATGCCTGCCAGAGGTGGTCTCAAATGAAACTGCTTTTGCAACAACGCAAAATCTGGAAATCATGGCTGCAGCATTTTGTGATTTTGTATACCATGACCTTTGCATGCGTATGAGTTGTCAGCTTGAAAGCACACAGCGTGGGAGTGGCACAATGTGAAATGTAAAGAGACACAAGCTGTGACAGAGTTGAAGATAAGAGCTTGCTTTGTCTCCCAAACTGTTGTTTTGCTCAAGGTGCTGTAGGTGCTGCTCGGAGATATAACTGACTGTCAGTTTCATAAAGGTTTCTATAAGGAAAGATGATGCTGCGCAATCAGCAGCTGGCTTTGTGGACTGAACAATGAGGATTCCCTTTCTTAGTTGATGGACACCTAATCCTCCATTCAACATGCACACAACACACACATTTCTAAAGCACATGCATACACATGAGTAGGCACACTTCATGTAAATACACACATTTACTCTTATTACAGCGGGAAGCTTGCTAATCCTGTCTTTCACTACCTGCAGTTTTATCCTGCTTTTTTTGTACATTGTCATGTTTTAATTTCAATGACACAAAAGAAACTGGACAACAAATGACAGCAATGAAGATCTTTGATGTAATGAGGTATAGATATTGAACCACTTGAATGTGTTGTAAAGTGTGTGGCTGCTGATGTGCGTGGCCTTAGGCTTCAGTCAGAAGGCAATAAGAGGTGAGCAGCTGCAGGAAAGATTTTAAAAGGCTGAGGTACAGAAAGATGAAAGTGGGTAAAGACAGATGTGGAGAGCAGATGAGAAATATAAAACAGAACAGCATTGCTCATTGCTTCGTGACATGCTTTTAGTCATTCAAAAGGAAAATATTCATGAACCAACAGCTCAGTTACCTGCCTAATTGAAACAGGAAGAACTAGTTTGCACGCAGTTTGTAGCTTAAATAGATCTGATTCCATTCTCTATTGTCTTATGCCAAACTAACTTTAATACCTTTAGTGGAGATTTTAATTTGCACCTGTATTAAAGGGGACATGCTTTTTGTGATTATCTGGTATTTATACTGTTATGACGATGGATGTCTATGTTAAACATGGTCAAAGTTCCAAAACTTGAGGTGAACATATGGTAAAATGTTTCTTGCAAGTCAAAAGCCCAGGCTTCAGCCTGCTCTGAATGTTACCTCTACTTCCTCCTCGTGATAATGTTGTTTGCTAAAGTTGTTCCACGGGTTGTTCATATTGTTCACTTGCATATTTCAGATTGGAGTGGACAAAAGTGGACATTTCGAGTAAAGAACGAGAAAAAGAAGTGAAATCCTACTACTATAGTTTGTTGATTTAGCCTCGTGAACAGCCGGAAGTCTGCTGAGGGGAAATTTCTGGAAGCTAACCAATCAAAACAGAGTGGGGTCATCAGGAGGGGAGCTGTGTAAGGAGCCAGTATAAGATAAATAAGCGATGTTTTAAACTGTAAATCATGCATTAGAACCCCAGAATAAAGATATAGATCTGGAGATGTGCATGATACGTCTCCTCTGACTAATTATTGGCCACTTTGGGACAGCCAAAACAAGCTTCAAACACAACACTGTAAGTCATAAAAATTGTTGCAGTGCAACAACAGCAGCAAACAGGAAAAAACATTAGGGGGTTGTCCAGAAACACATTTTGCAAGATATTTTTATGGAACTGAAATAGGAAAGATGTACACATATCTAAAGATAGATTTTTTTGCCTTGAATATACACACATATATGTATATATATATATATATAAATATAAGTGTGTGTGTGTGTGTGTGTGTGTGTGTGTGTGTGTGTGTGTGTGTGTGTGTGTGTGTGTGTGTATACAGTATTTTTTTTTCAGGCTGGCTGAAGGCTGCTTCATAGAAGTCATTAATTACTCTTTAATTAGGTGTTTTGGAAGATCCATGACAGGTTGAAGCAACAGATGATTAAAGTTACTATGGGACCATAAAATAATGAACACATTCTACTTTTCCCTGTAGGAACTTCCATTAGTTTTATGGCCCACACCTCCCAGTTTATTACATTGACCAAATAATGAAAGCTTATTGATCATTGCAAATGGTATTAGTTTTGGGCCTAGCTTGCTTCTTCAGGAGATGAAGAGCAGTCAACCCAGATTAAGCTTGTTTTCTCCATTCAATAGCTGCCCCCAGACACGTTTGTTTTGTCTGACGCTCTACCTGGATCATAGGCAGCTGTTGTGTAGGAGTTTATGTTACTGGATAGACACGTAGGTCTAAGTGTTCCTTTGCTGCTACTTTAAAGTTTGATTTGCTTGACCTAGTTTCTCTCTCATGATCTAAGATAATTTTTGATTTATCTTTCAGGCAGTCAGCAGTTTGCAAACTGAGATTATGTTGAAAGATTGTTTTAATGGGCATCTTGGAAAATAAAACACTGACATTACTCAAAACAGCACGTCGTTATTATGTCAATTCGTAAACACGACGAGGGACAATCTGATTGAACTGAGGTACAGTAAAGTACTTTTCATACTGATATGACACATTGTGTCACTCTATGAGTTTGGTTTTCAACATCGTGACAACTCTTTGCTCTAGGACAACTGACTCTCTGAAGTACTACGACAGCACTGATGTGGCCCAGTGAGAAAAATAACAAAAATAAGAACAGAAGATCCTCACTTACAAAATGTGATAATGTTTATTGAAGCTACTGATTTGTATAAATTAACAAAAGTGCTCATAATGATCTATCATTGTTCACAGTGTTAAAACAAGAATATCATTAGTACAAGAAGTTCTCCTCTTACTTCTTCTTCTTATCAAAGCTAAATGGATTTTTGATTTGGTTAGTTTATCTCTGATGAAACCGAATGAGTGATCTGCTCTTTCATGTTCACGTGATTGTTATTTCATCTTTTAAGTATTTTCGTCTTGGCTTTCATGCCTCTTGATCTTGGCCTCTCTGGCCAAGATCAGCGTCATTGCACCATCTGATACAGCAGATTGAAGCATCACAGCAGATTGAATGCACTGGATCACCAATTAAATATGGTTTCTACGTCCATGTTTTTGCTATCAATTATATTTATGAAGGTATGCCATTTATTAAGTTAGCCACTAACATAGTTCTCATCATCACAGCAATAAAGCCTCCAGTAATCTCACAAAAAAAAAAGATCCCAATGAGTTTTGCGCTGTGATGTATGTACAGTAGATTTTAAATTTGGGTAAAAGAGAGCAGAGGTATTAGATCGGTACTTAAGATCAGCAGATACAAGTGGAGGCATCAGAATCGTATTTAGAGACAAATAGTTGGATCGGAAAGTATGTGAAAATCATTGTGTTTGTAACCAGCAGCTTTTGGATTTGATATTATTTCCCAGATGTCGCTCTACTTCTTATCTGTCATTTTTTTTCTTTCCTCTTGTATTTTATTGGATGTACTTCCTTCTTAATTTCCTTTCACTGCTGCTTGAGGAAGATTGTCATTGATGCTGATGCTGATACAGTAGGTGTAACAAGGTCAGTAGTATGCTTTGTGCATGTGTCTAAATAGACTTTACCGCAGAGGTTCGTTGCTCTCCTTATTTGTCTTTTTGGTGTCTTGCCATGTTTGTCCACAGTTATTTGTCTATCTATCAGTACCTCCATTGTTCACACAGGATTGTGTGAAATGTGCTCCACACCCAAACGTAGAGTTTCTCTTGATATGCAGAATTGGGTGTAGTAGAGTTATTTGGTAACATCATATTTCCAATAAAATGGATAATTTCTGTATAATCCTTTGAAGCTCCATTCATGCTCTTGAGAACAGAATATAAAAGTTACTGAACAGGATATATTTCAGGATGAGCAGACATGTTTTGTGAAGGAAATATTTTTATTTATTTATTTTATTTGTTTGTTTATTTAACAGGGACAGTGCACATTAATAAACATTGCTGTAAATACGCTGTTAGTCAAGAGGCTATTTTTCATCTGTAGTCCCTGGACAGATGTCACAGAGTCACCCTAAAAACTGAATATGAAAATGAGATTGAAATTACAAAGTTACTGAGGTCATTTATAAGCATGTGGAACAATTAATAAAATGAAGAAAGAAGAACATATATAATATTAATAAAAAACATCATTCAGGACATCCTTAAAACATGCAACACAGAGTCATGATACAAGATATGCAAGACAATAAATACATGAAGATATTAATGTTAATAGAAGAGTAGATTGAATAAGACCACATTGAGCTGCATTGTTAGACACTAACTAGAACATGCAAAACAGAAGCACAGATACAAAAAGCATGCACAGTATGTAAAATACCACAATAAGACATGCATGCAGGTTTATTGATTTTGATTTATGAATTCATGAGTGAGTGGGTAAACTTAATAATTGCATCCGTAGGTACAGAAAGAACAATAGGATTTTTGTTTCATACTCCACCTTGCCAATAATATCAGGAGATATATGATCCAATAAAACTTGGCTGAGCCGCAGCAGTGAAATACAACACCCTCACATCAAACAAACCATAAGGGAAGCACAATGTGGTTATCATCTGTTGTTGTGCTGGGGGGACGTGTGAAAGAGAGACAGCTGACATCCAATTCAGTAATATGACCAAACACTCACTGCAGCTAAGAATTTGTTTGATTAAGATTACCTGAGATAGACGTGTGTTTCAGTTAATCTTTTATCAAAAGAAGAAAAAAGTCATAAAATGAGAATTCACTCTCATGCTCTCATGCTCTCATGCACAAAATTAAATATTTTTTGTTGTAATGGGATCACTGAGCAAAGGAAGAATGGGTATTATCAAGGGCGTTCATTCTAGTCATAAATATTCCCTTTCCTGTTCCATGAAGTTGACTTCAGCTGGCGCCAGAAAAGCTATGATTCATGGTATTTTCCTTAAAAAACACTTTGGACCATGCTGTGGACTGGTTGGGTATACACTCATCTATCAGAACTAGAAAACAAATTTATCAAAAACTGATTTGACTGATGAAGTTTGACAACATATCATGAATCACTCTTTTAACTGATTTTAGCTGCATGTGAAAACAACAGAAAGCACTCTGTTTTTCAATTCAAATCCTCTTTGTAATCCTTCCTAGATGTTTTTTCTCCGCTGCATATGATACAAGTGCTCTCTTCAAAGAGAGTCAGAGTACGCAGACAACAGGGACTGAATAATTTAACAAGATAATTGCATCCAGGCATTTGGGGCAGATTCTGTGCTTTGGGACTTTAAGGCCCAGTGAACCCTAGCTAATGTTTACTAGTGTGCAGAACCTGAAAATATGTGGTGGGAATAAGTTACCCACAAATGTCCTCTGCTCCAGAGAGTCCCTCACTGTCCAAAAAACAACCTCAATAACATTGTTATGTCATATATGGAACAACAGCTTAACTTGCTCTGTATAATGATAATGACAAATGGTCAGTCCCCAGATCAGATATTTTAAGTCAATATTTGATATGTGTTGCTCATTTGTGGAAATGGCTGCTTGATATGAAAGAATTCACAGGCTGATTAGAAGGATATTTGTTTGGGGAAAACAAATCAATCAATCTTGATTAAAAGACGTGTATTGCCACGGTTTAGTGGGTATTTTTTAAATAGTGAAAAGATCAATAGAACTTTATTTGCACAGTTGAGATCTTGTATTTCACTACTCAGTGTTGAAACTGGACTGTTTGTCAGTCTGGAAAAAGAGGGTCAAATTTGTTCAATATGCCATCTCAAAGATATATAAAATTTGTTTAATTTTGTTTATACTGACCTTTTTATCGGGAAGTTATTTTTGCTAAGTAAGATCAAGTATCAAGTTTAAGAGTGTACAGCCACGCTATCATCAGCATGCTAACATGCTCAGAATGATAATTCTAACATGCTGAAGCAGGTAATATTTGGTTGTTCAGTATTAATAGCTGAGTGTGTTAGCATGCTAACATTTGCTAATCAGCACCAAACACAGATTACAGCTGAGGTTGATGGGAATCTAATTAATTTAGAAAGTATTAAACAAAATATTGGACAATTTAAGGTAGGAGAACATGAATGTACCAGATTTCAAGGCAATCCATCTAAGTTCTTAAGACATTTCACTTTAAACCACAAATGTCAAATTCATGATCGAGCTAGAGAAAAAGTGAGGGGGTCAACAGAGTCAGTATGATTCATCCTCTGGGGACCACAAGTGTCTGTAGGAAATTTCATGGAAATCCATCGAATAGTTGTTAAGATAATTCAGTCTGAATGTTAATTGTTTCAGAAGCATTTACTTTCTTTCTTGTGCTATTTGGTGCACAATTTACTTAAAATCTTGCATATACTGTAAACAAGTACTGTAAACAAGTATATAAAAGTATACATAATGTGTAATTTATATGTTTTCACACACACACACACACACATATATATATATATATATATATATATATATATATATATATATATATATATAGTGTTTGCCTTTGCTTCTGATCTGCCAGTTGACACCCACCCAGCAGACGGGCCTGGCACACAGATTATCGGCCCAAGCCCAGTGGGAAAAACTCATAGCTGGATGATGACAGAGAGGAACACTGAATATCAACTGTCCTGACTGAGAGATCCTTCAGAAAAAAATTAACAACTTTCAACTAGACAACTTTCCCAGGATAATTACAGAGTAAAATAAATATGCAAGCACAGCTACATGTGTACTTAGCGTTCACTTACACACGCTTGTCATTATCGTTGTCCTTAATTCACATTATCAGCATTAAGAGGAAATGGATTTATTGATTACAGTCTGAATTATGCAAACCTGCACAGCGAATACAGAGTGAAATGGTTTTTGTTACTGTAGTTGTGTATTTAACCCATGGAGTGACAGTCAAATCTACTCCATGTGCATCAGGTGGATTACAAAAAAGTACAAAAACAGCACAACAGCAAACACACACCAAAGTCAGTCGGATTGTTGGGGACAAAATGTTCTGTGTTTAACCAAAACAAATGTTGTGACATTGCTTTCATGTTCATGTTATTTTTATTTATGAAGAACATCATGTTATATTCGTTTTGTGAGTCACCCAAAAAGAGGTACAAACCACATGTTGAAATGACAGATTGATTTTGCTCTGTTCGTTGTCAGTCAGTCTTGGAGAGTCATAAAACTGCAGGCTGGCGGTGTGTGTCATGACTTGTAATTCTTTTCTGTGTCTAATCTACTGCTGATTGTTATGTCCTGTTCCAGTATGTATTCAGTTACCTTTGCTCTGACGCCAGAAATGATGTATGTAGAATCTGAAAATGAAAAGCAGCAGAACATTAATGGCAGATTTGTACTGATTTATTGTGAATAAAATATCAATATCAAGTTGTTTTTAAATGGTTATTTATGTGTATTTCCAGAGAGTATTAAAAAAAAAGTTAATTTATGAATAAATTCCTATCTTAATTGTGAACAGCTCAATTTTAAACTGATATTTTGAAATGGAAAGCAGTTACCCTCAGATTAAAGATGAAACCAGTAACTTTCCACATGTTGATGCACTTTATGATGCTGAGGTAAGGTGAAAGAGAGCAGTGTTGTGTTTGTGATATCAAATCTGTATTATGTGCAAACAGATAAATAACCAAAACAAAATGTCCTCAACCGATATTGTCCTCCTTGATAATTTATCATCTGCTAAAGTGATGAAATTGCACACTCAGCTTTGGGTGGTGTAGATTATGCAATATAAAGATGAGAGATGTTACTTGAACCGACTTGACTGGCAGTGTTGCATATTTAACAAGTTCAACCACAGTAAATGTGTCAGCTGTAATGTCTACCGACACTCCATCATTAAGATAACATGAAATTGCATATTTATAATAATATATATATATATATATATATATATATATATATATATATATATATATATATATATATATATATATATATATATATATATATATCTTAACATATTTAAGCAATCGTTGTTATGAATTTTAGTGTTAAATATGCAAGATACACATCCAGGCACTGGGGTGGAAACTGTCACTTCCTGGCAGATTAAAATAAGACTTAACTAAAATCAGGTGTTAAGCAGCACAAGAATAAACAGACCAAGTACAATAGGTACAAAAAGGATGGTGTAAGCAGGAATAAACATATAAAAATGGGGAAAACTACCCCATAAATCAAAATTTAAATTGATATGTCGATACAAAAAGTAAACAGTAAGTAAAGTAGAGCAAACAGCTGATTTTTCAACAACTTGGCTCATATTTTACAATGGCCATGGTTTTGGCCACCATTACTATCAGTTGTGACAACAGTTAAGTCATCAGCATTTTTGCTGAGATCTGGCCATGGTGACATTGGGCCAGAGCCCAGAAGGACAAGCTGCAGTCAATCAATCAATCAAGCAATCAATCACACAGATGATTAGACAAGTCGTCTAAGGTGGTTGAATCCTCAGTTCAGCCACATAACTAGACTATCTATCTGGAACCGAAAACAAACTTTATATGTCAATTAGATTTTGCAGAGCTACTGTCTGCTTCATGTTGTACAGTGTTTTATTGTTCAGTGGACAGTTGTAATGGACATTTTGGGTACATTAAGTGACTTGGAGGAATATAGAGTTAAACCAGGAATTTATTTGCAGCCCGTCTGGTCATCTAACCTTGTATAGCTTACACAAATAACAAAGTTTTCACAGATGTTATCATGTCCACATAACTCTAGAATGAAATTGTTGTCATAACCGATAGGAATGATGGATAAAACTACAAAAATAAGACCCAGGTTTTAAAAACAGCAGAATTATTTTAAGTGGATGCTGTTAATTTCCAATGAAAATAAGCAGTATAATTTATATTGCTTAGTTCTTCCCACTGTTGGCAAATGAAATGATGAAGTGTACATATGTTTTGGAATTAGGAAAGTAAAGGAGGTTGCCGCCCAGGTGGCACTCTGTGAAAGGATGTGTGTCGCAGCCACCTTGAAATTAAGAAAATTGATCTCAAGTGGCGCTAATAGTGAAATGTATGATAAATATAATAATAATCACTTTAATTCAAGCTGTATTATGACTTACATTTTTTTTCAGTGATGTGATATGAGCATTAAAAAAGGCATTTCAGCTGGCACTAACATCTTTTATAAGATAATTCATCACTGATTTCACTTGTAAGGAATCACCACCAGCCATCGGAAACATGAGGGCGTTACAGTAGAGGTGCAGGTCCCTTTGAACTTTATCTCTGTGGAGGAGGAACTGCAGTGAACGCATGTCTCTGTCTGTTGCAACAGCTAAGAGGTTCTGCAACATTGCCGGTGTCAACTTGTTCTCAAAAATTGACACATATCAGCCTATGTCATACTTCACTTTTCTCAAGTTAAAAACTGGGGTCATCATTTTACAGTAGCTTCCTCTTTGTTGTTGCTGGTGTGAGTGTTTGTTTTTGTGTTTTCTCATCAGCAGTTTCTTTTTTCTGTCATCAAGCAGACAGCAGCTCCTCAGGGCTTTTCAGGTCACTCATGTATGACAGTTTACTCATCAGAGACTATTTTAGTTTTCCCTAAATTCTTCTGTTAGATTACTCAGGAGAAAAAGTGACTGTGACAAAAAAAGAAGATAATAATTACAGAACCAAGACATATAGAAGAATATATCTTTATTTGTTTTGTGTCCAAGTCAAAGGAAGAGTGTCATATGTTGCACAGATTATAACCATCCCTTATATAAACCACCCACATATACAAAACTGATTTGACTCAACATGCAGGATTTGTAGCAGAAGGAGTAGGTGTGCTTGCATGTAGAACGTTTTGTTATGTTGCGTTTGGGTCACTTTTCTACCCAGATAATTGACTGGATCAAGTGTCATAGTGCGGACTGTTGTCTGGAATAGTTTTCTCACTGAAGTCCATTTTGCAAAATGCTGGTAAAAGGTCTAATGGCTCCGTAACTCGCTGCAGCCTCAGGCACTTCTTAAAGAGGAAACTCACTAATGGACATTTTTAGACAGTGTATTCCCCAAATGAAACTTGTCTGAAGACACCGTAGACTGACTCTCTTATGATAATGTCCCCTGGAACATAACACATTTACATTTATGAAGTACATAAATTCAGGAAGCTAGAGATTAGTCATCTGGCATTAAGAAAAGTCTTTAAAAAAAAGAACAAGAATCATGTAAATGCAGTGCACACCCACTTGTTCTTCCTCTCTGAATCTATTTCTGTCTCTCAGGCAACACAAAACACCTCCCCACGCATTTCCAAACCATAGACTGTGGAGCAGTGAAATTCCCCTTCAGTGTAGAAACATGCTACTAACCTTTACATTGCATTTCTGCACTGTATGACTCAGCACCCGCTTATCATCAGCTCCTTCAGTATCTGAATGCGGGTCAGAGGTTAGTGTAGTCAAATAGCCCGGGGACAAACATATATATTTGATTCTTTGACTCTGGTTTGCTGTAATTGCAGAAGCTCGAGGGAGAAAAGGTTGACGCAGAAAAAGCCTGATATTGAAGAAAAGTCTACCTGTAGTCATTTGTTAGGAATGAAGACAGTGGGTGGAAATCCAATCACCTCTGCTGTTCTTGTGAATCCTGGATCAATGCACTTTATTGGACAGCTCCACATCATAGTGTCAAGCAGGAACAAAACACTAGAAAGACATTAAGTACGTGTATAGATTTTTCAAATTGTGTTGTACTTATTCTGAGCCGTACTTTCGGGCTGAGCAACAGAAAATAAAGTAAAGTGACTCATGATTTTAAAGCTAGCGCATAAGCGGAACGACTGAGCTAAACATTGCAGAGGTGTGAACTTAAACAACATTTTAAAGGAAAAGTTAAACGTTATGCCAAATACAATTTTGTTATGTTTTAAATACAAAGCCTGGAGCCTGTCTCACCAAATTTGCAACATACAAGCGACTTGCAACAGGAGATCCTTTCCTCTGATTTTAATTTTGACACGTTTAACAAATCAAAAGAAACATCATATTCGTGACCCGTGCATGAGCATGAGAGAAGATGCTAAGCTGTTAAACCTGGCTTAGCATATGGACTGGAAGCAGGTCAAACAACTAGCTCTGTCTAAAGTGAAAAATATACCACCCTACACCTCTAAATCTCACTTACTATCAAGTTGTATCTTGTTTGTGCAAGATACAACTTGTACATAAATAAAAATGTACGGGTAAAACATTTTTTGTCAACAGCTGGGTGCAGTGCAGCATCCCACGGTCTTGTTGTCACTGTGAGGTTGCCAAGTTTGGTACCATCATGCCTGTGCAGACCAGAACAAAAATTTATGCTAATCTGGAAACCTGCACTATTAACCTTATGTGTTTTAGCAACAATTAAATGCTGTAATGTAATTTTGTCTTTTAACTTCCTGTCTACACCAGAGTGGAAATGTGCTTTGGTGTGAGGGTTAACTTTTGCTGCTTGTGATCACTTTACACCAGGCCATGACTTTTTACTTGTGTTTACTATAGCCAACAATAGCAACTGGATGTTAAGATGTTAAGTAATTGAACAGGCAAAAAAATAGGTGGGACACATAGATGCAGCACAGCAGTTCTGAGTGGATGAATAAACTATTGTTTAACATGAAATAACTCTGATACTGATATGTAACCCCGCTAAAATTGCAGCTCCATACTTAACGCACAGACATGAAATCCTTCAAAAAATATCAAATAAGCATTTTTCCAAAATGTTTAACTAGTCCTTTAAAGACTCATACAGCACTGCAGCATTTCTCTTTCTCTCTCTGCTGTAAACACTCCTCTCTGAAAGGCCTGTAATCTCCACGCTGCCTCCTCTTATCCCTGCGTAATGATCCTGCAGTGAAACAGGATCAGGAAGAGAGAGAGTTAGGAAGAGTCCTCCAGGACCCAAGATGTAAAATAATAGGTTGTAGAGTGTAGACATTGATTACGTGGTCTGTTTCCTGTAAGTCATGGCAATCATCAGCCCCCGAATAGCATCTGATGTGCCTGCTTGAACAAACCTCTGAACATCAGACAAACTGGATCCAGGTACATGAAGATTCTCAGGGTAGTACCAAGAAAAATGATTCAGAGCTGAAGCTATTAGTTGATTTATCATTTATTTGATTGACAGAAAATAATCAGCCAAGCATTTCCTGGTTCCAGCTTTTCAGTTGTGAGAGTTTGCTGCTTTTCTTTCTCTTCTGTTATAATCACGTAAATATCTTCAGGATTTGGAGTATTAGTCTAAGAAAACAGGCATTTTTCTGAAAGAAATTAATCGATTAATAGAAAAAGAATTACGCTGATTAATCAACAATGAAAGTAATTGTTATTTGCAGCCCTAAACTTATTTCTGTTTGATTCTTTTGCTCATTTACGACTGAAAAAGCCTGGATGGATGAACACCAATGAGTGATGAGTCAAGTCCTCATGAAAAGCAAAATATCTTCATAACTAAAACAGAGATCCATTTCTCTTGGACATACAGTTGTAGCTTTAGATTTGAGTCCAAAGTTTGCAGAGCTGCAAATGTTGATGGATGGATGTGTATGTGTTTGCACAACGCAGCTGTCTGTGCATGCATGCATCTGTTTATACAGAACACGTACGAACATATATAACATATATGCTTTTGAGTGTATATGTACCTGAGGTATGTCCTTTCAAAGCTTCCCTGTATCTTCTCTGTTCTCTTCTAAATAATCATTGTTTCTGGCCTAGTTCTTTAACCACAGGCTGATACATTAATATGCTCCTGTTTAAGGAGAGTCTGACATCTCATCAGTTTTGGCTCCACAGCCTGCAGTGCTTGGAGCAGACAGCTGGTGATTTGTGTCCCTCTCTGCAGGGCTTAAGGTCTGCCTAGACGACCATAAGAGGCAGGTTGGCATGCAGGAACAGAAGCAAGGGTGACAGTGAGTGTGAGTGAGTCAACAAGGGCGAGTACGATGACAGGGTGTATGAGGATGCATGTCTGTTTGAAATGTTTCTGGCAACAGTGGATGATAAATAAAGTGTACCATTACTGTGCGTGAAGTACAAGAGACATTTGTATTCGTTAGTGTGTTTCATGCCAGTTAGATTCATTTTTACTTCAAGTATTAATTCAAATAACAAGTTGTTGCCAGCCTGTTTCTTGGTGATGAGCCAACGCAGTTAATGGTGTCATGACTCTTGTAGTGAAAGATGTTGAAATCAAAAAGGACATCTTTCACTGTTATTTTCAAAGCTTTTAAAACTGCATTTGATCCACTGTATTGTGTACTCATAGTGTGATAAAAACTCAAACAAACAGATCTGTAATTTTAGCATAGTTATAATTAAGTGTTTACTAAATGGAGATTTACATGCATTACTAGATTAAAACTGAGATAATTTGAACTAAAAACACAGCTAGGTTAGTAATTGATTTGGTCTTTACTAGCATCCTCATAAATCACTAGTTTGAAATTAGCTAGCAGTTAACAAGAAGAGCTTAGGAAGGACTTCACTCACAAACTTAGAAATGAATTTACAGTATGAGTGGCTGGTGCAACCCAATCCTGAAGACATCCATTACTGTAACTTACAAGATATGTTCAGTTTAATGCCAATGATTCTGCAGATGAATTCAGTAAATGATGGAGAAAAACTGACTCCAATTGCGAAATCTTTGCAGCGGTTTTAAAGAGGAAACATGTTATCCTGTTAAAGGAAACTGACATCACACCTTGTCAATGTGTGTTCATGTCAGTTTTGACTCTGTGTGTGTGTGTGTGTGAGAGAGAGAGAGGGAGTTTCAGAACCGGAGATATTTTCTTTTTTATTTCATTCATTCTTGTTAGAACCTGGCACCTATATTACCCACAATGCAACTCAACCACTGACAGCTGGGTCGGAGATTCAGATGTGTTATGCTAGCTGCAGAGATAAGGAGGAAGTCTATTAGCTTCATGTCTTTCTAACACCGCATCTTCAGATTTTTTTCATTTCCAAACCTGTAGTCTTTATCCTCAAGTGACATCATTTAAAGCAATTTATCAGACTTTGCGGAGCTTCCTTCTGGAGCCACAAAAGGCTTTTTATGCAAGTTTTTCCACATATGAAGTAGTTCTCCCAGACTTTGATGTGTAAACTAGGTTCCCCTTTAAGCTTTACCCTCCTTACTTACTGTTGTTAAATCAGTGACAACCCAACAGTGATTCTGAAAACATCCATTGCGCAATTGAAGAATTTTCACACAACCTATAAAATGATTACTTCCTAAAAACTCAAGAACATCTGGACGTTATTTTGTTCGACTTTAGACTGCGACCGCATCTGACACATCTGAGATGACAAAGCTGTTCTGAGTTTTGAAATCATTGTGCCTGTGAGCTCAGCATCTACTTGGAAGTATAACAAGATAATTGCTGTTGTTTTGAGTTTGCACACAGTCAGCCGCTTCCTCTCCCTATATCTTTCTCATGGGTGTAACGGTTGATCGATATGAGTAACCACAACTGTGTGAGTTTAGACATCTAATGAGTATGGAGAGCACATACTGTCTGGTCCCTCTGGTAGTCTGTCTTGGTCTGGCTCTGGACTTGCTCCCCTCTAGCCCCTCTCTGTCTCTTGCTTATTTGTTTTCAGTCCAGGCCCTAGCAACAGAGAAACATTTACATCAATGAATCGGCACAAGCCATTAATTAGGCCACTGTTTGTTGGATATTTCATGGAGGAAATGGAGAATTGTTGATAGAGACGAGGAGCAAGGTGACAAAGAAGCTTCCTGGGCCAGCTGCTGCCTCTGTCTCTGCCTAGGATGAATAAGCAGCCAGCTGCTGCTGTCTGCAGTCTGTCATACCTCAAAGGTCAAAGCAGGAAAAGGTTGCGGCTTTGTTAGATAACATTGTCTGTATCTGTATTTAGGACACTTTGTACTTCTGAAAGTTAAAGGTGCACTCACCCCAATGGTGATTTTATATGATATAAAGAGACGGATGTTAACATTTGGTAAAGCCTAGCATAACAAGATGAACCACAGTCTCAACTGACACTGATACTAAATACACAGTCATGTGTTCTCATCTTGTTTAGCTGTTAAAGAGGCTTGAATCAAGTTTGATTTGGCTCCTTCCAGCAGACAAAATCTTTAATCTTGTGGGATGATGGGTTACTGAAACGAGTAACCTGTGAATATTAGTGATCATATGTTAAATAATGACAAATCGCCATTCGCCAGAGCCCAATCTGATGTTTTCAAACCGCTCATTTTGTCTGACCAACAGTTCAAACTCAAATGTCATCAATTCATTCTGTAATATTATGGAAAGCTGCAAATACAAAAATCTGACAAAATAACTAGTAAATGTCTGATATTTGGAGATCATTAATCATATCAAAAGGTTTTCAGTATTGTAATGTTTCAGCATTATTGTGAGTCCACATAACTTTTGTCTGTTAGCTCTGGCCTACAGCCAGCTGTAAGTGGGAGATAATGAGCTTTCCAAGCTGTTGCTTGCTCTATGATGACACTAATCAGGAACATTTCAGGGATAGACTGTATGTGTGAAAGGGGCTGTAGGCTTAAGACCATAATTTCAGCAGTCTTGTTGAAGGCAGGACTTCTTATTTCCCTCTTTATTTCATATTTTATAATCTGTAAGCAAAAAACAGCACAAACAGTGTCTAACTCCAACTCTCTCTCTCTCTTCAGATTGCAGGTTTTATTAATGCCATTCACCCATTTAGTGGCGACGATCAAAACTTGACAGCCTTCCGCTTCTACGCCCTCAACCCCATCGTGGATCCTTGGGTCTTCATCATCTGCCGCAAGTCTGTGTTTCGCCACCTTTGCACTCTGCTGAGCTGCCGCTTCAGCAAAGGAGCTGTGAAGAATACAGCACACTGCGCTCTGTCTTTACCCCTTGACAGTCAGATACAGAGCAACCCCCCAGATGTGACAGTTCCACAGACCAACACGTACTCCAGTTTACCCCAGTGACCTACCAGAAAAACTCTGATGGACTGGAGGCTGGGACATTTCTATGTCTGATAAAACATTGGAGCAAAGTTGTAATTGTGATTCACATAAAGAACTCCTGACCTTCACTCACTGACATAAGGCATGAAGACTTTGAAAAGAAGCATCTGTTACAATGGAAATGTTCCACAGTTTCTCTATGAACTTACTTTGGGGGGGGGGGGGGGATGGTTGCACTAGCTCTTATATGTCAACTGACTGATGGAAACTGTTTCAATGTTGCAAGGAGAGTCGTGCCATAAAACAAACAGCACTGTAATTTAGCACTAAGGAACACATCAAACCATATCAAGCCTATGAATAATATAGCCTACTGTAAAATCTGAATATATGCACTTGGGTAAAGCTATATGGGTAAACTATATGCATGAATGTATACCGTCTTCATCTTTTTATCAGTCTTTTCTGTCAAAGACATCCAGGTAACTCTTGATAAAAGCTTGTCCATGTCCTTTGACACTGAGATGCAGGTCATACTCAACTTGATGAAGCTGACCATGCTTGTACACTTTATTTCAGTACCTGTCAACACTGGGGTCGATGATATGTTAATCTGGATCACTTGATCAGAGATCTGACAAAAGAGAGACTTATTTTATTCAAGCAAGAAGAAGTTTTAGAGATATAATGGGTTGATTTCCAAGGCAAGTGTCTATTAAACCATTAGTAGGCCTTAATCTAATCTTTTATTAATGTAATAATTAACCATGTCAAAAAAACTAAGCCATGCCAGCGAGTCTGTGAGGTTGCACTAAGGCACAGTAATGCTTTTAGGTAAACAGTAGCGTCAGCATGCTAACATGCTCACAATGGCAATGCTGTATGCTGATCTTTAGCAGGTATAATGTTTTCCATGTTCACTCTATCTTAGTTTAAGGTGTTGGCATGCTAATGTTTGCTATTTAGCATTATTAACACAAAGTTTAGCTTAGACTAATGGGAATTTCATTAGTTTTCTGGATATTTGGTCATAAACCAAAGTATTGGACAACTTGATATTTTGACCAAATGATGAAAAGTTAAGAGACCACCAAAGTTAAACAATTTAGCATGAGGGGAACATGAATGTCTACCAAATTTTATGGCAATCCATCCATTTGTCAAAATCACAAATGGCCACCCACCATATGATGGTGCTACAGGAAAAGTCAGGGGGTCATCAAAGTCATTAGGATTTGTTGATGATGTACAAAATTTGGTGCCAATCCATCCAGCAGATGTTGATATTTTACAGGACACTGTAGATAAAAACTTTGATCTGCTGATGGCACTACAGGAACAGTCAGTGTATCACCAAGGTCAGTAGGATTTATCCTCTGGGATCAATCTCTGTGCGAAAATCCATGACAATCCATCCAAAAGTTATTTCAGATATTTCAGATAGGACCAAATAAATTGCCACAAAAAAGTGTTTATCTAAAACACAAATCTTGAATTTGGATTAGTTACTTGACTATAGAGTGCAAGTCTGGGTTCCAGCTTTGATGCTTTTACATCATTAATATAAAATGGTCTTGGAAATGGTCTTACTCCTATCAGTCAATACTTTTCTGACTTTCGGTGCTTGTTGGTCTTTGTTGTATATGTGTCCCCCTGACAGACAGCATTAAACTTTTACCATCTACTCCTCCACCTGTGAGACGCTAGGGCTATGAATAGCCTTCACGGGTTGCTAGCACTAAGAAAAGTTACATGAATCTGATCATCTAATATATATATATGGGTAGATAAGAATCTCATATTTTGCTCATTGTGGTCATTTTCAAAAAGAACCTTAAAAATATGGCATCTCTATACCTTTAAAGACATCTGGAAGACTAGCAATTTGATAAATCAAACATACGCAAGAGAAGAGAGAACACACTGTCCTTTAACTTGCAATAAACTTTATTAGTAATCTAATGACGTTTATAAGTAATCTAATGACGTTTATAAGTAATCTAATGACGTTTATTGCAAGTAAAAGGGACAGTGTGCTGCAATTCTCTCTTCTCTTGCCTATGGACATTTCTCTCTACGCACTTGTGAACAAGAAACTGAAGGTGTGCATGAGCCTTTACAGTCAATAAATCAAACATAAAAATAGTCTGTTTTTATGTTAAAGAGTAGATCCGAGGTTAAACCTGCCCCTTCATTAAGTCCTGGTGTAACTCATGTGACTCTCCTATCTCTAAATCTAAGACTAGGCTAAATCTACAACTTCTGTATTCCAAACCATGTCTAAGATTTGAGTTAATCAGGTTTAAAAGGCTTTAACTTTCAGTCCAGAACTAGGTTTAATCCATGTTCCCTTCCAACCCATAATGTCACGGTACATGAACACTTGATGCCATCTGTCCCTCTCATCTTCACTGATTTCTAAACTACCTGTGATGATTGTGAATGTTCCTCTAAGAGCCTCTTCGGTGCTCTTGCTTTTTGAAAACCTCTGCTGCTGCAAAGTGCACTGTGAGAATTTGTCTTTTGTTGTTGTTGTTGTTGTTGTTGTTGTTGTTGTTGTTGTTGTTGTTGTTGTGACTAATAATGCTATAATTGCATTTCAATGTAGTGCATTTATGCCCCTTCACTTTGCTAAGACATTGTATATCCTGAAAAAATTGTGTATGTGTTGGTTTATGTGGTGGAGTGCAGAGATAAAGTACAGTATAGGGATAACAGACAGGGTGACTGTTTTTTTTTGGCTGTGTTGCACATTCACTTTACATTTTGTAGTCTTTCATGCTCAGCCATGCATGACCCAACTTAAGTAAGAGACACATTACCACATTTCGTTCTTTGAGGATATTTGAGTCGTTACGTCCATTACAATGAATGAAAGAATACAGTTTTTGAAAGATAGTATTCGTTCTATGGTACACATTTTGTTCATGTGAAATTAAATATTGACAGAGAAAATAATGTCTCACAACGTATGTCTGTTTATGTTCCTAATTTTGCAAAATGTTTATGGTGATTTCGTGATGTTTAACAGTTCTCCATTTAAAAAAAAAAAAAAAATGCTGTTCTCAAGTGCAGCTCTTCATAGTCACAGGACCCGAGCAGAGACAAGATAAACAGAAAAAGGTTGTGTTTAAGTTTCAATGACCACTTGTTTCTGCTTTCACTGCTACAACCTTAACAGCAACTAAAGGCCTTTGGGGACTTCCAAAGCTACTTCACTAAAACAACTTGGAAATTTTTTAGTTTTTCATTATCTCTGTCAAAATGTACAGTAACTCATATAATTGATTGCCAAATTAATTTCCCCCTAAATGTAATAAAAGTCTTCTTTTTTTTTTGGAGATACAACAACATTCATTTTGTTAAAATGTTTTTCTATTTTTATGTTCCCCATTATGGAGAAATCTTTAAAGGAAAATTTATAAAATTTATAAAGGGCATTGCCTAAAGATCTTATTTTTATAGGTGAAATATTATTGTTACAAATGAATGAACCCTTAAGACATTAGAAATCACGTTGCATCCCAGCGATAGAAAATAGTTTCGATTTGGTTTGAAAACACTAAACTGTAAATTTATGTCAGCATAATTTCTTAGAGGTTTTTAGAGGTGAAAGGCTGTGAATTTCCAAAGCATGAGGTATTACAAATAGTTATTAATGTTTGCTTCATATGATGAGATAAAAAACTTGGAGTATTTTTAATGACTTATTGTGAAACAACTAAACACAGTAATGAGGAAGAGAACGATTTAATCTTAAAACTGACACAAAATAGTTACATTTGAAACTGGTGGTTAATATGGGAAAATAAGGAACGCTTCAAATAAAGATGAATTGAAGAGCTGAATGATGAATTCTTTTTGTATAAACAGCTTCATTTCTATGAACAAATATATGTCATCTTTGGAAACTCACGAATTAGTTCAATAGATCTCAAAGTCTCACACAAGCAGTATGGACATTGGAGAAGCAGAGCTGTGAGTATTGCTACAGCACCACCATGTGTTTACTAGTGTACACCTCCTGAACTGGACATGCATTTCTAGAAAGTTATAGTTTCTCCTCAGACAATCACTCTCTCAGCCAGTGGCAAAAAGTTAAATTAATGGAACCGCACATTTGCTTCCCAGATGACATTCTCTAATCTTGAATTGCTCAACAAGAGATTACCCAACGGTTTGAGGAAATAGCTTAAGAATGCGCCTGTGAGAGGTGGGATGAGGATGTGGCTTGCAATGTGGTTTCTTTTAACAACAGACAAGCGTGTGACTAAATGAAATACCACGAGATTTGGGTTTCATTTTGTTCATACAAGTTCACCTTTGGGTATTTACTTGGAAGTTAACCATGACATTTCACTTCTATGGAAGAATAATTCTACTGCTTGATATTATGACAGCCAGAGAACAAATGATACTACGCAAAATACAGAACCATTACTTTATTTCCAGTGCCCTCTGAGCACATAGTAATCAGCACTTTATAAAAACAATACATTTGTGTCAGACATTTCATCTTGTGAGAAGAAAACAGTTTCCACCTACATCTCGACACAACTGACTGTTGCTGCAACTCAAAAGGCTCTATGAGTAGCTTCCCGCCTCAAACAGTTTGATGACGATGGCTTCATGGGGCTGCAGTTCAAGCGTGTACAGAGATGTCGACCCGAGCCGGTCCATTCCTGTGCTGGCCACAAACACTCCAGCCTGAGGCAGGCTGGGGGCCCATGTAGGTTCCAAGGCATGACGCTCAGGCCCGACGTTTAGCAGGATGAGGAAGTGGACACAACCCCACGAGCGCAGGAAGGCGAGGATCGGGGGAGATGTAGGAGAGAAAAGAGTGGAGTTGGAGTTGGAGGAGGTGTTAAAGGGGAGGAAAGTGAAGTTGCCGTAAAGAAGAGCTTCTTCTCTGGCTCTGGAGTGACTGAGGGAGGTGAAGAGAGCTACAGCTGAACGCTTCATCTTCTCCTTGTCCTGAGGGATGGATGGTAGAAATGAGTATAAGAAGTTAAATACCAAACTAATGATTTCTTTAGCTTCAGCTTTACACAACTTGCATGTTCACTTGTTAAGTCAGAGTGGATATGTTCAGGTATTTCAGCTGGCTTTACTACTCACTGCATGAGATTCTGGTGGATCGCTGTTCTGCTCTCCATTTGACAAGGCGAAATGTAGAGAAACATTCTGTACGGCATAAAAAGGTTTCATTAAGCAACATCAAATTGCACATTGGATAATAAATTCACTAGAAGTGTCAAGCTTGGACTTTACCTGTGTTTGGTCCATCTCTTCATCATATCGGACTGCAGGTGACCCTGGCAGAGTCATTATCAACACCAGGAGTAATTTCTTCAAGTCATGAGATGCTTTACCTCCAACCTGCCAGAAAAGAAAACCATGTTTTATTTGTATTGTAACACCCTACCTAAACCGAAGGGCTATGATATTAGATGGTGAATGAAGTGGGGTGAAAAAAGACTGAATTTATAGATTATGTAAAATTATACCATTATTATACCATTAAGAAGCCCACTCAAAAATGTGTTTTTCTTGTTCCTTCAGTTGGATGTTTGAGCTTCACTCTGCAGAATGATGTATGTACAGAGTTTGATACTAGAAGGCTGTTTTCACGTTAATCTCCTGAAGATGGAGTTTTTCTGTTCCCACTGAAATCTGAGTTTAAGGGGTGTATCGATGATCATGATTTGTGACATGGCAAATAGTTTGTAGCCAATCGCGCTCCAGTATACAAGTACACAAGTGTGATGTGGGAACTTGAAGCCTCCAGTGCACAAACACTGAGAATGGACTTTACAGTGAAGTTTTCATTATTCCAAGAATAAGGTTTTTATATGTCTGGAGTAGATCTTTAAAAAGTTTGCTTTATGGTTTGAAAATGAAACATTTATGATATAAAATTAACAAAACTACTACCTACAAGTGTAGACAATTAAAAGCTTTGGTTGGCAACATTTCTACTTTCCCTTGTGCTTTAAAAATTCTTATTCAGATACTACTTTGCCACCAAAACTATACAATAGCAGTTAATACATCTATCACATGTAGGTGCAAGGCTATTGGACCTTATTGTAAAATCATCAGGTCAAAATCCACCTGATATAATAATATGGTTTTCAGACAAGTCCTACTGAGGAAAGCTTTAGGTCTTACTGTCCAACTAGGCCATATATCTCCTGTTGTTTGCAGACGTTTCTCTATCGCATCAGCCACTTCCTGTGCAGACAGGAGGTGAGATGAAGTTGGCAGTATTGACCTCATGACCAAATCCACCAACGTAACGTTGATCTGGCTGGAGTTGTTAAGAGGAGGCAAAACATCTCCCGTCTGTTTTACTACCACAATCCTGAAGAGGGAAAGACACACACACTCACACTTTAACAAACCTGTAGCTTCATGTTACAACACACAAATATATCGATCCACATAGAACAATACCTTTCCTCCTCCTCCTCACTACTGAACTCCTTGAAAACACTTCTCCACATTAGCAGAGTCTGAAATGTAAATATTTTATTAAGTTTAAGATTATGGAAATTCTGCTTGTGGAAAAAAGAAAAATCGAAACTATTAATGTGCATTGTTTTACCTTTTCTGAATATGCTGCATCTGTGTCACAGATTGAAAAACCTGCCACACCCTGCTCCAACCAGAACCGGATTGCATGCTGTAGAGATGTAAAGTTTTAAGAAATCCGGTATCACTTATACCGTATAATGTTTAGAAGCATCACCAGACAGAAAGCTTTACCTGTACTGTTTCTGAGGGTTTTGATGGCTTGTCTGCTACATCTTGAGGTCCCAACAGATCCAGTTCACAGAAGTCCAACACCACTTTGAGACCTGAAGTACCAGCACGGAGCTCATTAATCATCAAATCAAAAAAAACCAAACACTTATTCTGGTTGTTTGTTTACTCACCTGCTTTGTTGCTCTCTCTTAGCAGATGCTCGATCTGAGGCAACATCCCCAAGCTTTCACCAGTTACAGTGACATTTAAAGGAGATGCCTCCTTATCAAACAAGCCCTCCAGGATTAGAGCCCCTACACCTAAAGACCTGAGGTAGGGAAGCTGCTCACACAGCGCTTCAAAAAAAAGATTAAACATTAGACAGTTACTAACATTTAAATCACAATGTTATTATGCTAAACTTAATCTCCTCACCATTTGTCTCAGTATACTTTGTAGTTACCATTTACATGTATTTTAGTACTTTTTGTTTTCCATGCTTCATTTTGTATGTAACATATGCTCATAATACATGTAGTATTCTGTTTTTTTAAGGTTACTTATCTATACTACGCATTTGTTCTTGTACCTCTTCTAGGTGTTCAATTTCCTTGAGTTGAAATTTTTAAAAAGATTTTCATCTTATATTTCTAAGCACATTAAATTCCAGCATACTGTCAATATTTTCTAGTCTTGTTGTTGACATGTGGTAGCCCACAGCATGAGTTCTGTTTTGTCAGCAAACGACCAGTGTAGTTTGTGGTATCAAGTGGTTTTTGTCCCAGACGCTGCAACTTCATGCTCTTTCATGTGAAGTATGACCAACGTGACCTGAAATAAGTATTCTCACAGTAACCAAGAGTCAAAGACTATCAAAAGTTTCCACTGTGGTGAAGACCGAATGTTTTCTCATGGTGTGAACATGACTCTCTGCAGCATCAGTTAGCAGGTTCTCACAGGAAGAAATCAACATTAAAAAGGAAAAAACAAACCTAACCAAATCTGGATTACCAAGAAGGTAAAGCAGGTGACTTCCTCGCAGTGGGAGGTCACCATGTGTCAACTAATTTAATTGAAGAGTTGTTTAGGAACACCACTAAAGCAACTGTCTCTGCAAATATCAACTGACATAAAACTTTACAGTAAAGTGACTTCATTATTGCCGGATCTTGAAGTATTGTCTTAGAGGGCCCCAGTGTCAAAATCTACTTTTAAGACCTTCATTATTTCAGTTTTGTGCTTATTTCTCATATTACAAAATGCATGTGTTTCAAATTATCACAGTGAAAATCCCGGACCAACACTGCATAGAGTGGAAGAAAAATGGGGGTAAACAGAGGCCCAGCTGACTTTCAGGCCTTTCAGACTTTCTTGCAGCATCTGTCATGTCTAACATGACTTTGTTAACTTTGTTTTTTTTTCTCTTTTCAGTTAAGTGTTAAAATATAATCTCTCCGTGTCTACCAAGAGGCATACAGGTCAAACTGTGTGAATGAAAGTAAATGAAAAATTTGTGTGCCATTCATAAAAAAGCTGGTTGCACATGGACTGCAAATACGCAAAGTGTTTTTTAGGCTAACTACTTAAATAACTGTGAATGGCGATGATAATTATGCAATGTCTCACCGTTTATGCTCCCTGACCCCTCTGTCTGCGCCTCCATGAACATGTCGGGCTGCAGCTGGTAGAAAAGCGACTTTTGCCACCACTTCAGGTGTGTTGGCACCGGCCGGGGGCTCTTCACTACGATGGCGATGGAGGTGGCGAGCATGGCCAACCAAGCCAGCCAGAACATCAGCACCAGGTAGCACCGCACTCTTCTCCACCCCGGGCCCCCCGCCGCGACCTCCAGCTCCTGCTTGCTCAGAGGCCGCCACTGCTGCACCACCTCCGGCTCGGGGATGAGCAGCGGGGCTGACTCTGAGTCGCCCACACTGCTCGACAGCCCGGGTGCTGTCACGCTGCCGTACCCGGTGTCCCCGGCGTTCAGAGGCATCGGGCCTGGCTGCAGGTTAGTGACACATAGTTAGATGAACCAGGTTGGATTTAATGTTTAAATAAGCATGTTTACACTCATGTTATATCAACCAGGAATTCTGGCCTGCTGTTGGTTTGTTTCCATACCGTGCTGCATTTATCGGGTTGTGCCATATGAACCACAAGAATACAGATTGGTAACACAGAGGCTGGGTTTTCTACACACAAGTCTGCAGCAGCCCCCGGTCTTTTTCCTGCTACTACCTGGTTTAAACAGGTGTTTTAATGACATAAATTAACTGCTTCCACTTGCTGCTGGTCAGGTGGTACACCAGTCCTCACTGGCATCTGATTTACTAATTCTGGTGACTGCGGGTCCCCCAGAGAGCTTCCAAATTAGATTTTCTATCAGGCACTCTTCAGCATGGAGCAAATGAGGACTGTAGACTACATTAAACAGGAAGCTCAAGAGAGTCTCTCAACTGTCTATTATGTATATTCGGTAAATAATAAACCAATCCATCCATTTACTTTCTATAAGCAGAGTGACTTGGGACTAATGTGTCCCAACAGGCACTGGATCAGAGGCAGGGTACGGGACTAACAACAATACATGCTGCTCACACAGGTGTCAAAGTCTCCAATTCACCTAACAGCAGATACACTTACACGAATAAATGAATGAAATCAGTGAACAACAGCAAGTTATCTCCTTTACTTTACGTCTTATGCCACTGTACAAAACAGAATGGAAATTAATTGTACTTAAATAGATAAATGAACACATTTAGTCACTAGGTGAAAACCTTGTGTCTCCAATTTTCAAGATTCTCATTTGTTATCTTCTAGACGCTAATGTCTTTACTGAGTGTGTTTTCATATTCCTTGAAATTGCATATTGATTGCTGTTATTTTATCTGTTTTACATTATCCTTTGGATCACATCTCTGCCTTGTTGATCCTTGATTAATTTTTTTCATATTTTACCTGTTTTATTATAAATTTTTGTCATATGTTTGAAATCCTGTCAACCTGTCCTGGTCAAGTGTTAAATGTAGATTGAGACCATTTTTAATCCATTAGGCTCATAAGACCATCAGATAATAATGCAAAAAATGCATCATCCTACCAAAACAAGGACATTTCTATTAGTTCCTATAATCCCTAAATTTGGGGGGCCCTCTGGTGGCCACAGAGCTCTAAACAGCTAATAGTTTGTAAGCCTCAGCATGTCTTTGGGAGACTGTGGGAGGAAACCCACAGGAAACACAGGCAAACTCAGCACAGAAAAGTCCCAGTTGGCCCCGGCAGAGTTCAAACCCATGATCATCCTGCTGTGAGCCAACAGCACTAACCACTTTTTCCACATGCTCTAAATACCATCCAAGCACAATCATTACTCACGTTTTCTCTCTGAGGTTTCTTGCCTTTCCCTGAAGTCTTTTTCTCCTTTCCCACCTCTCCCTCTTTGTCCACAAGCGCTCTCAACTGAGCTGTGCTGCTGCCTGAGTTGAATATTTGAGTGATCGGACTTGTCAGGAGTGAGGAGGTGAGAGGGACACTCTGTCCAATAAAAGCTCTGCGCAGTCAATTAATACAGAGGTGCTGAGCCTTACCACACCCTCACAACACATTCTGAAAACCCATGACCCAAAAAGAGCCCCCTCACAATATGTCCAACATCTGGTCATTTAACTTTAACTTGAACTATTAAGTTTTTATTTGTGGTAGTATTGATAGGGAGAAATAGTGACATGTTTTTAGGGAATTTGCTTTTATTGAAGTTTCAGTCTGTGTGCTAAATGTCCTACACACTTTAAATTGTAGGCTTGTGAATTCAAAGCTAAATATTAAATTTAAAGACATGGCTTTACAGTCAGATTAAATTTTAATCTGTTATATTTCAAGCAAAAGTCTACAACCCAACTTTCTTTTCTTTATGCGAGTAGAAAAACAATGAATCAACAGATTTAGTGGTTAAATTATTACTTGATTAAAACGATGAGTTGATAGAGAGAAAATGTATCTGCAAGTATTTTGATTATCAGTTAATTGTTTAAGTAATTTCTCAAGCCAAAATTGCTTTGCAACATTTGCTTGTTCTACGTTCTCAAATGTGAGAATTTGCTTTTTTTTCTCTTATATTTTCTATTAACTAAACAGCTTTTAGACTGTTGGTTGGAAAAAAACAATTTGAAGATGTCACCTTCAGCTCTGAGGAAACTGTGATGTGTTTTTCGATATTTTCTGACATTTAATAGATAAAAGTAATTGATTAATAGAGAAATGAATCAACATTGATAAAGATTTTTATTTTGTTAGTTGCAGCCCCAAACTGTCTCTCAACAATTTGAATATTCAAAATAATTGGCTCTAGGTGTCACCAACACAAAAATGAAAAATGTTACTAGCTTACTGGTTACTAGTTTACCATTTTATCATCCTCATTTATAGTGTTAATTTACAATTTAAAATCTTTCAAAATCAGGCTGCATAAAAATTTTCTGCATGTGAACAACTTTTAAATCACACAGTGACGTAACACATCACACTTCCCTTCCAAAGTGCCACAGGGTGCACGTTTAATGAGGTATGTGTGCTAGTTCCTGGGAACATGTCATCCTCTTACCCTAGTATAGCCCTCTATCCCCCCAACCCTCTACATCCCCCTCTTTTATGGCACACGTTTATGTTCAAGCTATAACGAGTGATCGTTATGCATGTCACCTTTGCTCCCTGACAGCAAAGTGCAAACTAATTATTTACTGAGAGATACTGCGTTCCATCACAAGACTCTTTGATACATATGCAGTCCATGTGTGGAACACATAAATTAAGTCCAATCAGGGGTTTTTTGTGCAATACTATATGGTTTGGCAAGATTTATTGCTACACATACAGTTTGTATACAGTATCACACAGTCATGCAAAATGAGCTGCCTTATACTGAAGCCTCTAGCATGTACTGTAGATATCTATCAATATCTACCTACTAGGCACTGTATGGTTAAAATATGAATGGTCCTGCCAATAATGCACAATTTTAAAAGATATAGTTCCAACATAACAATAAAACAACACAGTGAATATTTGATCCGACTTTCATTTTTATTGATCAGAAAGCAAATATTTTTTGCCAAAGAGAATTCATTACACAAAGAATCGTAGCTTAGCTTAGTTTAGTGCTAATCTAAAATATAAAGTTTTCTCATTTAAGCTGGTCTCCATGGAGATGGTGAAGCAGGTGATGATTCAGTTTCCATGGGAATGGCTTTAGTTTGAGTCCTCCTCTGATCCTCCAATGTCCTGAAATACCACAAGACAGTACTGTTACTGACACTGAATATCCTGTTTAACATAGATGGCACTTTATTTTACAGTCTAGCACTTATGAAGAGCAGAGAGTACATTCATGTGATTTTAAAACTTTAGAACTTAATTTGTAGTCTTGTACTTTATTTCAAGAGAAATTCTTACCATGGTATAAACCAAAACAGTTAATCAGGTAATCAAGTAAATAAGGTCAGAATAAGCTATAATTAGATTAATTGTGAGTTGCAGCCCTGATAAAATGCTTGTTTGACCAACAGTTCAAAACCCAAAGATATTAAACTTATAGTGACACAAAACAGAGAAGAGCAGCAAATCCTAACACATCTGAGAAGCTTGAACCATTGACTAATCAATTATTTAACTAACTGTTTCAGCTCTAATTACTTCCTGCCTCTAATAACGTGCAATCTAATGACATATGAGTCATGTGGCTCACCATAGGCTCCTGAGTCGTGAGAGTCATAACATGTTTCTGATACGCAGAGATGATACAGTCTCGCCTGCAAAAAGAGAAACAGCAGCACTTTGTCAAACTGATTCCCCCCAAAATGAATATGACTGTAAACATATTTATATGTATTTTGGGTTTTTTTTATTGCTTATCCTCACTTGCTGGTGATGCCTCCTCCAGGTGGAAGTCCGGGCATTTCCTCTGCAGCCAGGAATTTGATCACGTACAAAAGATCAGGGTCTTCATCTCTGGACCTCATCGTCTGGATAATTTCTGTAAAGAGAACAAATCAAAACAACACAGTTATAAATGATATATCTTTTGAGTTTAGTGTGTGTTTGAGGTGAGAGTTTGAAGTAGCGAGAAAATCACCTTCAACTTTCATTTCAATCTGTTGCTCCAGCTCTGCCTCCTGCTGCAGTGCCTCTTGTGACACCTGGGGGGCGCCGGGGAAGCAGACGATGATGATGCTCATGTTATCCAGGCTGCCCTGCAGAGGGAGACAGAGCAGAGCATATTAGAGAAGTACTAAGCCTTCAAGTTGAAATAAACCATACAATGATGGAATATAAGTGAGGTACATTTACTCGAGTATTGTACCGTTTTGAGGTACTTGTACTTGAGAGTTACTAATTAACATGCGAATTAAGATTTCAAAAACATATAATTACTTAATATAATTATTTTATGATTTAACAACCCAGAAGTATATAAAATAGTTTAAATTAGCTTCACCTTAACCATATAAAACATTCATGTTATATCATAATCCAATAGTTATTTAAATATGCGTACTTTTACTGTTGATTATTTTAAAAATGAATGAACATTTCATTGAGAATACTTCTATACTTTCACTCAAGTACATTTTAAATGCAGGACTTTTACTTGTAGTGGGATAATTTTGAACTGAGGTGTTGAAAAAGTACTTAAAAGTTTAAAAGTGCCAATACTTCTTCCACCACAAGAAACAGACTTGTTGATTGGGAGGGTGCCTAGGTCTCTGTCAGGATTTATTTTGGTTAATCATACAGGTGGATGATGTGTTAATAAATTAGCTAAAAGTGATGTCACAATTCAGTACATATAATATACCATGATACTGATCATTTTGTGTTGAATATATTGTGAATTCACTGTTACATGACTAATAAGGTGATTTGCAGCTGTTCACAAACACATTACTTTAGTCTGTGGCTTAACATGCACCTGTGACATCACTGCAGTGATGTAACCATCAACCAACATTATTCTGACGTCACAGAGCTGAGGAGGGAGGCTCAGTGTGTTCTGGTACATGTACAGTAAGCCTTTTCAGGTAAAATAAATAGAAGCCCTCCTCGGTCAGGATAAAGCCTCTAACGCTGCTCCCAACAACTCACTCACATTCAGACTTAATCCATGCCATGTGTAGGCTTTCTCCCCTCCTATTTATAGTGCGAGCTAAGGGCACGTCAGGCGAACGATTACTAACAGGCATTAAGAAGACCTGCAGGAGAAGTCTTCTTACGCAATTCCTCTTCACAGAGACCCTGCCCACCACGCCCCACTCTTAATTTAAAGCTGTCCATTCATAAATCCACCTGCTGTAACACTGTGTGAATCCAATCAGCTGAGTTTTGAGTTCTGTTGAGCTCAGATGACGTGTGATACAGCTTTTGTGTAGAGCTGCAATGAGTAGTCGATCAACAGAATATTAATCAGCAGCTATTCTGATGGTCAATTAATCATTTGTGTAATTTTTCAAGCAAAAATGCCAAAAAGTTGACAGAGAATTGGCTGCTTGCTTTTCGCTTACATTATAGTAAATTTTGGACTGTTGCTCGGACAAAACACTTGATGACATCACCTTGAGGTCTACAATTTTTTACACTGGCAAATTTTCAGTGATTTCTTATGTCACCAAACAATTAATTAATTGGCAGATTAATCGATAATGAAAATAATAGTTAGTTGCATACCTGCTTTTGTGGTAATGACCAAAGGTAGCACAGCATATCAAATTTTAGACTATTTTATTTTGGCTAAAATACTTACTCGTGTTGAGGCAACATTTAACATTTGAGAATTCTGGATTTATTTATTTGGGATTTTATCTGGATTTTAATTATTCAATTTTAAAAAGGCGTTTTGTATAAAATATGTCTATGCTTCAACACTCTCACCACAAAGTCCATTTAGTAGCTGTTCTGGAGCTTTTGATCATATCATACGATGTTCCTCTGCAGATTGAGTTGCCCAGTTGTCACAGAATTGTATTATTGTTCATTCTTGACCTTCGAAACAGACAAACACTCACCACAAGGTCCATTTCATAGCTTTTGAACTTTCAATCTTTATTTTTTTGATTGATTAAAAGCTCCTACTAAATACTACTGGTGGTGAGAGTGTTTTGTCAACTACGAGTCAATGTCAAGAGTTAATTTTCTGTCTCATTGCTTACTCTTGCCAAAGTTCATGAAAATCAAAAATGTATCATTTTGGTATTGTTATCAAAACTCAGGTATCATAATATCATTGGCAGTAGTATCATTAAGTTGCAAACAATACCCATAGTCATGATAAAGCTGTTTCAGCTGCCTTTATGCTGAGGTGCCCATGACAATTTATCTTCTTCCTCATTATTTTCATCAAACATTAGCAAAGTATTTCAGTCTGTTTGCCATTCCAGTGATTCTTTCTTCCTGATGAAATGTGTTAGTATCTGAATCTTTCATCAAACCATCTCTTATATTTATGCTCTTTGTTTATGTACCACAGTGGCGTGGACTTCTCACCTTGTAGAGACAGAGGTCAATGACTTGGGCACAAATCTCTCTCAGGTCATCGCACACCTGCAGACGGCTGCGCACGAAAGCACACAGTTCCTCATTACCAATGGCGTCCCAAACACCGTCACATGCAAGAATTAGGAACTCGTCTTCAGGCGTCCTCTCCAGCTCGTACACTTCTGGCTCCGGTGACACTAGCTGCTCAGTCTGCGGCCTCCAGTCCACTTCCTTGAAGTCAAAGTCCCCCAGTGCTCTGGAGACGGCCAGTGAGCCGTTCACTCTCTGCAGGGTTACTGAGCCTCCAGCGTTCTGGATACGCTCTTTCTCTCTGGGGTTGAACGGCTTGTGGTCCTCGGTGTAGAAGACCACCTGGCCGTTATGACAGAGCAGGGTGCGAGAGTCCCCACAGTTGATAAAGTAAATGTAATGAGGTGAAATCATCACTGCTGCTGCAGTGGAGCCACTACGGTCCCAGTTGTCCTGGCGAGCCAGTTTGTGCATGTGGCGGTCGATGTCCAGGAAGCCCTCATGGATCCCCTCCTTTACCTGCTCAGGGTCCTCACTTGCTTTAACCCCGCCTGTGAGAAATGAGGTGGAAACATTTGGTTTTAAGATACATAGATATAGACCATACTATGTAGTTTCTGGCACTAAGAGCCATGTACTGTCTAACATGTGGCAGTTGTCTTTATTTGATTTGTGAAATACCAGGCTTCAACATTTAATAGCTTCATACTGCAAGGTCAGTGTAATCAGACATCTAGACCATCATCTTTATGGTTGAAATGAACACTGTGGCTCAGATCAATAACATGACAAATACAATGTTTATGTGGATTGTAAAATAAAATAATGTTTAGATTTTGGGTGACCAGGAAAGCCTTTGAGATTAAAAATCTGCTTTTCAGGAGTGTCCAGCCATAATAGGCAGCAGTAACAAGAGTTACAGACTAAGGATTAGAGCTGTCCATGTAATAATGATTGTTAATCTTCCTCTCAGATGGTTAACCAATCAGTTCACAGCTCTAAATGTCAAGTATAAAACTCTGCATGAATGTCAACAGCTGAGCAAATTTGAACCAGCCCTGTTTGAACTTTCTCCATTACTTTGCTTGCTCCTCAAAAGACAAATGCTATAATATCCAGTTTTTTGCTTTGATATGTATATAAGTGTATATATAAATATGGCACACATTAAATTGTATGTGCTTATGTTAACTTTGAGTATACTGTATGTGCTGATGCATGTTCATTTTCCAATGTAATCCTACCATTGATCCTGAATTGTTTAAACTTGATCAATCTGCTCTTAATTAGCTACTTTGCTCTTAATCACAGACTTTGTGTCTCTTAATCAAGTCTATAAGTAAAGTCAATGAACATAGTGTCATCCAGAGAATTGATTATAAAACAGTTTAATATGATACTTCATCCTTGAGTTAAATAATGCGTTGTCGTTACATAATCATATTCATACACATGTGACCTATCTAAGGAATTACTGTAGCAGTATGTTTTCAGTTTAAATGATGATTTTGTTAGAATATGTGACATGTAAATGCACATAAAGGAACAAACAACAAACTAAACAATAAACGACTAAAAGTGTGTTCACTGCCACACTAACCATCTTTAATGATCAGATTCATCTCATTAATCACAAATTTTTCTGTACCTGTAGCCAGGATACGATCCAGCAGGTTTCTGGAGCAGTACTGTGCCACTGTGGAGCCTGCATGTCCGTCAAACACAGCAAAGTATCCCCAATCCTTCAACTCTCCACTCAGCTGAGGCATGCAGGTGTGGGCATCCTCCATCTGAGCCCTCCAGCCCTGCATGCTCGCCACAGCATAGTTCATCCCTGACTGAGAACCCCCCTCTGACACATGTTTCTCCAAGATGGGACGCTCCAGGTAGGGGCTTGGCATCGAGTCGTCCTCGTCCAAATTGTCCTCCTCATCGGGCACTCTGTCCCTGGACCCCCCTTTGAAGAAGAAGGTGACCATCTTCTCCGTCTCTTTCACCAGCTGGCGGAGGAAAGAGGGCACCTCAACATTGCTCGCCCGCCTGGCCGTCCTCATGGCCCCACGGAGCCTGTGCTCAAGCTTCCTGCTGGACCTGACAGCAGCCCGTCTCCTCCTGGTGCCCCTCCTCCGGCCCTGTGTTTTCCGCAGCAGGTCCAGCGCAACAGTTAAGCTGAGTCACTCCAATCAGGTAAACAAAAAGTAACTTTATCAATTAAAAATGTTTTTGTTAAATGAAAAACTGAGTTGGTTTTCTGTTAAAAATGATCAGGAACATTTTTGAATCCTTAGCCTCTCTGTAGAATCCGAGAATCCCCCTTCTGTCCTTTTTTATTTTGCAGTATTGACTATAAGGTGTCTCCCTCCCTGTCTCTCTGTTTCTATGTCTCCCTCCTTCTCTTCTTCACCCCTCCTGTATCAGCCTTGAGCTCCTATTGGCCCATCTATTTCTGTTGATTTATCCCTCTGCTCTGCCCCCACCCTCTCCTTGTCCCTCTTTCCCTCCCTCAGTCTGTGTAACACTGCTGGATAATCACCTGGCCTTCAAGGCAGACCAGATGACCTGTGTCTGCACACATGCATGGATTATGGACATTTTACACAACACAGAGGGGTCCCACAGTCAGTAGTGCATATCTGCATGAGGATTTTATGTCTGATGCAATACATTTTGAATCCACACAATTCTTTCAGTAATTTTGCTCATTTGTCTTATTGAGTGACATATTAGGCTAACCAGTAACCAATACTACAGACTGTTTATTGTGTTGAAAAATGTATTAAGAATTGAGTTTCAAAGTTCATCCTTGACCTTGGAAACCGTAGTTGACAAAACAACTTCATATCAAGGTTCTTTCAGTTATTTTATTTTTTGTATTTTGTATTTTTTGTTATTTTATATGTCATAAAAAATCCCTTTTGTCTCAAAATAATTTGATTGAGGCAAGGCAGGTTGCACATTAACACACATTAAAACAAAATATAAAAGAAACACAAGGCAATATTAATTACAATGAGAGCTGCAATAATTAGTTGATTTATCAATTTAATTAATTAGATTAATTTTTATGAAAAAATATCAAAACTCTGATTTCAGCTTCTCAAATATAAATATTTTCTGGTTTATTTAGTCCTCTGTGACAGTAAACTAAATATCTTTGGGTTGTGGACTGTTGGTCGGGACAAAAGAAGACATATGATGACGTCAACTTTGGGAAACAGTGATCGACATTTTTCACTATTTTCATACATTTTATTGACCAAACCATTAATCAAGAAAATAAATGACATATTAATCGGTAATTAAAATAATCATTGGTTGCAGCCCTATTGAAAATATTACTATAATGAAATTCAAATAATACTATAATGAGATACGATGAAAGATAAAAACAAGCTAAATAATCTGTTGACACACCAACTCTGACTCTGCCCTGTACTGTTTGTGACTTCCGTGTCGGCCTGTTACGACTGCTGTATGTCTTAATCTCATTAGCTTCTGTTTATTTGGAGCCCCTGACCTGGTTTACATGCACTCTTGCGGTTTAATCGTTTTAAGGACTATATGTGTGATATTTAGTTCTTTTCCAGCTATAAGTAGGACTAAACCTGTTATCAGCTGATGTTAGTCTCTGCTGGACACTGGCAGTGTTGCAGGTGAAGCGTGTTTGTTTTGTTTACCTTCATTTATCCAGTTAAGACTGCATCACTGATCCACAGCAAACAGGATCACACAGGAAGTGCATTGCCCTATCACTGTCTTGGTTAAACATGATTTGTGCAGCACAAACATCAATATAGAAATTTTAAATTAACTGTGATCCTTGACAGTGGTTGAGCTGAATTTTTAGCCCATAAGTAACACTAGTGTCATGGATAATGAGGTTTTGCTTCTCAAAATTAAGACCACGTTTCCCATGAACCCTCCTAGTTGTTGTTGTTTTTTTTCAAACAACATTGCATATTTTCTCTGTTTGCCATTTTTAGGCTCTTTGGCTCTTCAGACGTCATCTATGGATGATCAGTGTGTGTTCTTACAGTTTTATATTGTAACGTAATCCATCAGTTTTCTAACAAATCAGACCTGGTTTGTCGCTCCTCTTAGCCTCTTAGGTCATCTAACGGCGGTTTGCTAATCATTCCCAAACTAAATATGTAGAAGAAGAATTTAGATGTACTTGCTCCAACTCTTGGGGGGTAGCTGTAAACATATACTGTAGTATCACCTTTTAAAGAGCAACATGCTGATTTGGGACCCTTGTGAACTAATGTGTGGGGGAATGACATTGAAACAGGATTTTCAAAACAATATATCTTGTCATGGCAATTTTGCAATTCCACTCTGGTAAAGAGGAATGAGACAAAGATCTCTTACAATATTGTCACACTTTAGTACGTGTGCACACAGGCTCAACGTTTGGATCAGGCAAAAAGCAAAGAGGCAGAGAAACACACAGATCATATAGCCACCTAAACAAAAGCTACAAAGCATGTCATCGTTTCTCAGAAGTAATTAAAAATCAACAACTAAACCATTGTCTTGTAACTTATCATTTCCTAGGGACTTTCTTGAAGCTGCTGAAGGGCCTTTAATACATTTCTCTTTATCCACTGGAAGCAGTGGACTGGACACTTTCTCACACTTTCTTATCTACTTTAGCCTTTTTGAATCAGTTACTTCTTCGTTCTCACTCTCAGTGACTAAGATATTTTCACAGAAGTTCTCTTTGTTAAAGATTACATGCTTAAGATTTCAGAATAATCAAAACATAACCAGACATGTGCAATAAAAGATATTCAAACTTGATTATACGTGTTGTATGTATAATTTCCTTCACATTCTATATACTGTATACACTACATTGAAATCTGGACGTGACCAGTAGGTGATTAGTTAATTTTATCAGGGGGGGTGGCTCAGTGGGACCTAGGACCCTAACCCTAACCCTAGGACTGCCGAATTATCATATAGGCCTAGGCTAATTCTTGATATTATAATTGCAATTAGGATTTTGATTTGTGTAGGCCTATTCTTAGGCCTATTCATAGTTTTGACAGTATAAACTCTACCTTGCATTATGTAACTGTAGTAGCTGAACGCAGAATGGTCAGTGCAGATTAATTTCCTCAGTCACATAACCTGCCCCACTCCCAGGTTACATCAAACATCTATAGTAAAAACTATATCTGTAGTCATGTCTCCCCTAAAATAGCTAGTTACAGAAGTGGCTTGGTCTAGGGATGTATTTTCAGCAGCAGAGATACTTCAGAATTACCATAGAAATATTATTGAAATATTATAGGAATACTACAGGCAGCAGTGTGTCTATATGATCCTCTCACTCTTCTGCGACTACATGTTGCTGCTTGTCACTTTGATCATGAAGATGACACTACTCTATAGAGTATATAGGGTAGAATATAGTATAGAATTGAGCATTTATAGTATATAGTTTAGAGAATATTGTTGCTCCAAGACAAAACTGATAGAAGGGCAGGACCAAGGGCAAGAGAAAAAGGCTCAATTACAAATCTGTTTGCTACTTCAGCACCATGGACAGTGGATGGCATCCCCCCTCAAATCGCCTACTGGCCGATAAGACATAAGAGAGAGCGGTCAAGCTAGGTCCACTTTAACAATAGGAAATCTGGATCCCAGCACTAGTTTTGACACTGATGAGGCTGAAAATATATATTCATATGAAAATGAACTACAACCTCATAATTTTGAGTCTGCTAGGCGTCCAAGAAATCTGGAACAAGAAAGATAATGGCTATTGGCAATAAAATTGAGATCTGGTTTCAGAACCAGTGAAGTGTCTTGGTGAATGACCAGTGTTGGCTAACGACACATTCATATCAGCCAACTTGTCAGTAAAAAGTAGCGTATTTACACATCATTTATGGAGCGTCATTATTAGCATTAATTTGGAGTCATGTTTTGGCCACCGGGCGAATGTAGGTCCAGTATTCACTCCTTTTAGCTCTGTTTTTGGTTTCCACTTTCACTGCTAAATGCTAATATTCAGGCAGTCATTAACTTTGTCTGCCCTTTGTACAGCCGTTTTTTATAGCTTTATTGCTGAAAACAGCTGTCACGCTGTGGCCAAAAACAAGCTCTGAAAGAGGTGAGAGTGAACCAAAACAGTCAAGTTGCGTGCCTGAAAACCAAAACAATGAGCTTAAAGACTCCATAAAGCTCTGTTTTTTGCATTTCTTATTTATGTATTATATTCCTTATATAAAGCATGTGATTGCCTTTGTGTATTAAATGTGACACATAAATCTAAGCAGAGGTTATAAAAGTACTGCACCTCCTGCATTTCTTACTCTAACCCTTTACATGACTTTTTTCCATTAATCATGATCCCAACAGTTTGTAGCAGCATCAGTTATAGCTACACACTGCCCCCTACTTTTCACTATTGCACAGGCTTCACTTGTCATCATAAAAAAGCTTTTTAGTTGAGTGAGGCTATACATTATTTATTATCTATTCAGCTTAAATGCTTCATTTTGGTTTGTTTGTATGATTGTGCTTTGTGAAAAATTTGATATGTCTCAAGGTATGTGTAAAATAAATTGATAGACTTCGTTATGAAATATAAAATATAGTAAAGTTGTGGATGAAATATATCCACTAAGCTCACATGTTGGTTGGCTATGGATCTCAGTGGAGCTTCAATCTGTTCTGCCAGTTTTTAAATGCATCTGCTACTTTTCTATGTATGTGTTGTATATGCTCATATCATACATTATTAATGATTTCTTCTCTTTCAGCATGCTCCTATAGGATCCTGAGATGAAATCACATGATGAGGAAGAGAGGGATAGATACACATAGATTAGCTATGAATGGGAGATGACGACAGGCTCAGACAGACACAGGGACACGCACACTCATGCTTTTCTCCCTTTGCTGTAGCATACACTACTACCGCTGCAGTCATAACGATGCAAGAGGAGACAGGCAGAGGAGGGTGCAGAGCGGAGGATGGTGGAGCGAGGCAGGGCGGGGCTGCTGAGTGACAGAGCGGGAGGCAGGAGCTAGAGGGAGGAAGCTGCTCAACAGACGACCAAGAAACATAGGGAGGAGGAAGAAGAGGAGAGAGAGAGAGAGAGAGAGTATATCCACAGGACGTGAGTGTCAGCAGTAAAGGAGGGGGGGGGGGCTTCCAGACTGGATGGGCCCAGCGATGCCTTGATGGAGTATGGGCCAGATTTTAGGATTCTCCCACTGCCGTGAGTCTGCTTTTGTTCCATCTGTCTTTCTGTGTCTGAGGTCTGCATTTGTTTATGTCACTATACCATCGTCACATATGTTCCAGCTCAGCATCTTTTCTTGCTAACTGCTGTGAGCATCGTATATGTTTCCTCAACCCCCCTCCTATCCCCTTCCTGCCTACTCTCCATTCCCCTCTCCTGCTCTTACCTTTTAATAAACACATGGCTGAATGGGTGGATGCAGTGCAGAAGCTGTGTTGTTGTCGTTACCTCCCGTTGATTTGCAGATGTTTATATGCACGCTTTGCTGGCAGTTATTTTCTTTCCTGTTGTGTTTTCATATCTCTCAACATCCACCTGATATTCTCTACAGTTAAATGAAAGGGGTTAAGATAATTTGCATGTGCTCACATACAGTGTATGCAGAGGAGAATATGCTGCACTCATTGCTCTGCCTGGGTTGATTTATTAGCTAATGTCATGCTGGCTATCTAATGTACTAAAGGCCTTTACTGCTACCAGTTTAGCACTGTAAGGAAATGAGTCTGTATTCACTGACCTACACCATGTAGCTCCAATTATCACGTTTGATACCTTTGATCAGAAACTGATGCACACATGGTGTTATGTATGTATGTATGTAATTTTGCATCAAGATTAATATTTGCTGATTATGTTAACTACCAATATTTCAGTGGGAGCAAAAATGACTCATAACAAGGCATTGCGGTGCATGATAGGGCTTTTATGTTATTAGTCACTTCACATAAGTTCATCTGGATTGAATGTTTTGAGAGGCATCATCAAGATGAATGTGAGAGTGCTGAATGAATGGGCTTACAGCACGTAAAAGTAGCAAGAATATGTTTAGTTTTCTGTCTCTAGCAATGTTTTAAGACAGGTTCACCACCAGATTTATGTAAAATTTTGACTTTGTTTTCTTCTAGAGGAATATGGCTCGGTGGCATCCACTCCAGACTCAACGCCTCCGTGCACCGATGGTACGAAGCAGAAACTTGAGATACAGTACTGATATAAACAGGAGTTCCCTGCCTTCTGAAGTATCTTTCTTTTGAACGTAACATTAGAACGAATCCCCCATCGATCCAACACCTCTCTCACCTCAAAATACTAGCAGTGAACATCCACAGGTGAACACAGACATATATTTTGATCTCTGCTAAATTTTGGAGGAGATGTTTATCAAAGAGGGTTTCATCTTTAGATATCACATCTTTACTCCCAGACATCAAATAACACCTCTGGGTGCTTTCAACTGACATGTCTGTTTATTAAAAGCAACATCACACTCCTTGCATGACACTGAACTAATATTCACAGTGTTTGCAGCAGAATTAATTGAATAAACTGCTAAGTGTTGTAGATTGCTCCTCTGCTCAGTTCAGCTATATTTACTGTCTGTGAACATCTCTTTTCTGACTATGCCCCTCCTCATCTAGTGCCTATCTATCTCTGTGTGCATTGGGGTGACCACTTTTATTCAATTTTGTCTCCATTCAGGCGGAAATGAGGAGTCTGAGATGTATGAGCTGCAAACAGCCAGGGAGTGGTCTGACGATGAGGAAGAGAGAGATGGAGATCCAGATGATGATGAGGGACTGGCCTCATCCCCGTCCATCTGGGGCACGCCACGTCAGAACTCCTTTGAGCTGACTTTCTCCTACATTGCCATCGCTGAGGCCGAGGCTGTGGGAGCCTCACGACATTTCCGTGACAGACGCAGGGGCGGCTCGCGGGGAAGTCGTACTCCTCTGATGCGCACAGACACCCTGGAAACACTGTTGGACTCCCCTGATGTAGACTGGGACCCCCAGCTCTTCCTCAGTCGAGAGGAAGATGAGGAAATGTCAGAAAGGAGCGAGCAGGAGAGGGCAGAAGCGAGGACAGTGAGGACAGTGAGGACAGCAAGCCCAGCAGCGAGGAGGGAGCTGCACAGACAAACTGAGACTATTACAATCCAGCCCTCTCCCCAAATCCTGGACCCAGAAACTCAGGGGAGAGATGCAGGAATCCAAAGAGAAGAGAGCAGTCTGACCCAGACTGTCCAGCCTCCCTCTCCTTCCCCATCTTCCCAGCAACAGAGTCCATCACAGATACTTCAGGGTGAGAGAAAGAGGAGAGATGGAGAGTGCTTGAGGAAGTTGTTTTATTCTAGTGGTCAAGTCAAATGTCTCCTAAAGCCATCACCTGATTAAAATTGGAAAAGAAGGTCATTTAGTTGAAGGATTGTGCTTTGTTGTATAAGTTAATATCTAGTTTAAATGGCTGTTTGCGATGTTCAGGAGTTTTGAGAGGTTTATCATTTGAACACACCCAATAGTTCACCTATTGGTCCAACAAGTGTCTGCTTGAGCTCAACTGATTTTTAAAAGATTTAAATCTTGTACTAGTGAGGATTTAGCTTCACTTTCTTAAATAATGCATGCATCAAGCCATGATACACCGAGAGTAAATTATATAGTCTCATTTATGATGATCTTAAATGTCTTTCCCTGAGGTGGACTTGATGTGATGTGGCACAGAGGCAGTCATGTGATGAATCATGATGACAAGTAAATGGTGGCCAAAATTCAGCTGGCCTCTAGGAGGAAGAGGATCCAGAAATGTTTTCTGATCTTTCTAAATGGGAATATAGTAAATATTTCAGTGTCAAATCACCTGGATCTTCATATTTCCCAGTAATTGAAATAGCTGGTTTTAGACCAGACTAAAACAGACCATAAAGCTATGACAGGAGACCCTAAATCACACATATGACACAGGTTTTTTGGCAATGTTCATATGTATAGGTATCAGAACATGAGATCCTGGATGTAACAAACAAAACTGGTGTTTGTTTTTTTAGACTGCTTCAATACTCATGATTTTAGACATGAAACGATACGATGACTAACACGAGGTGTGGCCAGCTAAAATTTTAAGGTATTATCTGCTGTGTCGAATAAATAATAAAAGGAATCCAGCAAGTTTATTATCAGCCTTTTGAGGTGACAATTATTTTACTTTACTTATTATTTCACTCCAAATTCACACTATCGTCAGACTCTTCATATGTTATGGTCTGGCTTTTTTCTAAATTACTCCATGACAATATATAGTTAATGAAAATGGTGATTTAAAAAACAGGTTTGCAGCATCTAATCAGCCTTTAATCATGCAAAAAACATTACAGGTTATTAATAACAGCTTTGATAGTATATTTCCCTGAATTTCCTTTAGGAGTTTCTTCAAGAAAAGTCATAAATAAGGAAGAAAAAGCAAGAAAAATCAAATACTTTTGAAGGGCACTGTGGGATTGAAAATCTAAATTAAATCTTTTGTCGGTAGCTTCACATCTAGCTGAGCATGTGCAACAAGAGGAACTTGGTGATGATGTCATTGTGATAGTGACATCATGTTCTGTTTCCCAGCAGCAGCGTCAGCCTCTCCGACCCCTGAGCCAGAGTCTCCCGTCACCAGGGAAACCATTTCAGTCAAGCTGCTCACATCTGTGCAACCAAGAGGCCCCTCATCCTCATCGCCGGCTGCCATTGGCCTAAACTCTCAGGAACAGCTGGTCAGCGATCACTGGTTCTCAGCTCTTAACCTATCAGAGGACCCGACAGTATGCACCCACATAGCAGGTACAAAATTCACAGTATCTGTATCTTAAAATCATCCTCTGACCTCTGTCCTTCCACCTCTTCCATCTCTCTGTCTTTGTCTGGCTGCTGAGTGAGATGCTTTCATTCAGCTCGTTAATCAATACTTTAAATAAAGAAAGTATCAGATTTCGCTTTGGACCTCCAAGAGCAGGCAGACAAAGATAGACCCCCCCCCCTCCCCGGAAGTCCTGGCTGTTCATTGTGTCTCCATAGTAACCCTCTCTCGGGACTTCAGGAATAATTGGCTAATTGTGGGGAAAGCATTCTTGGCATTGGCTGACTTTTTGGGCACACACACCATCACCGCTGATGTCAGAGTGTATCACTGTTTGACACAGAGAGAAAGAGAGGCAGGTGTGTGTATGTGTGTGTGTTTATATGCAGGTTTGTGGGAGTTTGTTGACACTTTAAGAGTGAGAAACAGAGAAAGGGAGAAAGGGAGAGATAACATCCTGTCTTTCAGCTTGATGGCACTTTAAGTGGACTGTCGGTCAGAGTAGAGTTCAGTCTTATTATAGTGGATGTTAAGGGGGCAGCAAACCCTCAGACTGTTGATGAATGTGTGGACAGGCTGATGACAGAGTTTAGAGTGTCCTGAATAAATAGCACACATGCATCATATTTCTTCTGGTTTTATTACCTGTTTTAGGGACTACATATCAAACCTCCATACTTTTTTGGCAATTGAAATGTGTCACTAGCACCAAGTATTGAAAACTGTCTGGTGCAAGATGCTCAAATTTGTTCTCTTTTTTTAGTTATTGCTAGACCAGACAGTTTCTGATTTAAATGGTAATTTTGCTAATTTTAGACTATTCTATTTACAAAGTAGAAGTAAAGACCATCGCACTCAACCAAAAACAAAAAGGGGGGCTGGGTGTGTGCAACCAGCATCAATGTTCAAAGCACAAAAAAGGGTTCGCACACCTTCAAGCACCTTCACCTTCTGCCCCTTCAAGGTAAGATATTTAAGTGTTGTTTTGGTATCTGTGCTAAAACTCATAACGTAACTGAACATGGTATATCTGCAGTATTATCCATGAATATATTATAACATGTTTCAGCCGTTTACAGACTCAAGTAAGTCTTCTCCAAATCTACATATAAAAAGAACCACCACTTTGTTAGATTTAGACCTCTAAATCACTACCTGCATCTCCATTTTTTTCAGCTATTCAAGTAAATGAATAACGAAGTGAAATGAAATGGAAACTCAGTCTGATTCACTAGCTATTAATTTGTTGTCAGGAATACAGGCTTCTTCTTTGGAATTTGTACAATCAAATAATATTTATTTTGTGGCAAAAGTGATCTTATCCCCAGATATTCACCCTCATTAATGGAAACATTTTAATCATTCATCTCTTTAGAAAGGTTAGACTTCATGACATAACAGAATATAAACCCTGGTTATCTTGTTTCAGGTGCCAGATGACATATAAATGCGAACACGACTCTGTACTGTATGACCTTATCTGAGTTCAGGCAGGAATACCATGAATTTATTCTGATTCAGAGTGGATTTTTATTTAATGGAAAAAGGTTCAGTGATTTTTCAGAAGTATTTTGAGATTGTTTTGAATCATCTCTTTATGTGTGAACCTCTTAGAGTCTTGAAGTGGGGGTGGGCGGTGCTGTGGACAAGATTATTTTGGGCTGTCAGAGCTTTGGACTGCTGAGCGAGCAGGGGGGTAGCCAAAAACAGCTCAGAGGGGCGAGGGGGAGCACAGCGGGGCAGAGACAGGGACAGAGGGTGTGAGGGGAAACAGTGGAGCAGCAACCAAAATGGCCAGCAAAGGTGAGAACTTGGGCTTAAAGTGAGAATAGGATCATTTGTGGGATCACATGTGTGGGTATTGAGTAGTCAACTACTGATTTCACTTACCAGCAGGGAAGCTACAAACTCAACTGTGAAGGGGTAGACTCTTGTAGTCTAGCAGTGGGCTGTTTAGAGTTGTGACTTTGGTATAGTGGAGAAAAAGGCCTGTCTGTCAGGGGACCGAAGACAGGAATTGAGTGGATTTCTTGCCTCTTTTTAATCATTTCACAAGCAGCGTCTCCAGAGACACCTGCTTCTGTCAGCTAGAGATGTGTTTGGCTTTTAACTCAGATGTAGCCGGGTGTTCTCCTCATTGTGACTATCAGTTGCCTTAATTAAAAGTAGCACCAGCCATTCAAATGAGTATCATGAACTGCTCTGTTGTGGTATGTTGTTAGCAGCGTGTTGTCGTGTGTAATAACTTGGCCAGCTGGGTTCTCTCTTACATTTTAGTATTTCCTCCTTAGGCTGAAGACCTGGCATAAGCAGGGACATTTCAGAATGTAGTAGTATGAGATTCCTTGGACATATGTAATTGAGCTGACCTGTGCTGGGTCAAATGAAGTGGAAACTACTTCAGGTTAGAGGACAAAGATTGTGATTAAGCCATATGTTCTTATATGTTGTACTGTTTTGGGAGGTTTTTTGGTTAGTTGACTGGATGGTTGCATGATTATTTAATTGCTTGACTGGATTATTGATTAATTGTTGTGTGATTTTTACACTAAGATTAATTTTGCTGCTTTGATTAATTTATTGTGGCATACAGAAGCCTGTAATGTTCTCCACAGGTGAAAAGTGGTGGATAGTGGGTGCAGTTGAGTAATAATTTCCTCTAATCAAGAGGCAATTATTGTTAATTTATTACTAAGTAATTTATTGTTGAGTGTCTGCGATTACTATGATACACCTGCGCATGAAGGACATTTAATGTAAATTAAAGTTAGTACAACACACCCAGTTGAGGTAAGTTATAGCTGGCAATAGAAAGAAACAAGATTTGAAATGTTTAGAGTCCCCCCTAAGGGCACTTGAAGGCTGCAATATTTATATTATATTTATATTGCTATTTATACCCAACAAAAAGTGCTGTAGAAATAATAGCACACTGCAGACATTTTAGCTGCCTATTAAATTTATAAAATGTATGTTTCTCTGCCACAAATTATGTATAATGCTAGTTGATAACGTGTATGTGACAACTTCTGTGGGGTTTAAAGAAATAGTTCTGGGATGGGATATTTTGTGAAATATGTTTATACACTTTCTTGCAGATAATTAGTAGATAGAAAATTAATACCGTTTTTGGTTGGATAAAACAAACAAGATACAATATGTTAGTTAGTAAGCTTTAGACATGCTGGTAGGTAGATTGTGTTACTCTCAGACAGAGCGAGGCTAGCTGTTTCCCCCTGATTCCAGTCTTTATGCTAAGCTAAGCTAACTCGCTGCTAGATGATATGTCATATTTAGCCTACAGACAGAATGGTTTCAGTCTTCTCATCTAACTCTCGGCAAGAAAGCAAAGTGTATTTCCCAAAATGTTGCAGTAAAAAAAACAAAGGTTTGGAAATTTATCATGTCTGCATCGATTCCAAGGCTTTAGGATCCACTCAAGCCATCTGTGATGATGCATAATGATACGTAAAAATGTAGATATAATAGATGTCTCATTTGTTACATGCTTCTTATAGTGTTACTACATAATAGTTGTCCCACTACAACATAAAGAAAAAACAAGTTGAGTAAAGGATAAATGCAGGATGTAGCGACATCCATGTGTACTTCATGTGTATGTTGTAGTACAAACAGCTTACAAAGCTGAGATGCTGTCAGTACTACAGTGTTGGTTTCATATAATGTTATTTTGAGATTGAATAAGTCATCTTTTCTGAATCCATGTGCTGAGTAACAATGTCTCAGAGTGATGGCAGCACAAACAAACACGTTGGACAGGTGTGTTCCAGGGGCATCATGGGTATTAATTGTTTGCAGTGACATTTATAAATAACCCACCTGCTGTCAGTGCACTCTATTCAAAGAGGCTTCCCTTTATTCTAATGCTGAGGCTTAGCATTACACTGAATCACAAGCACAAAGACCTACGCACCACACAACATACACTGTAATTTCACAACACAGAAACGCTGCTTTAACTAAGGGCTTTGTGCTGTAGTTTGATCATTGATAAAAAGTTAAAGCTAGCTGAAAGAATCACATATTGTACTGTATATTTTAGCAAAGCATCACTACAGACGCCTCAGTCTCCACGGTTGCTGTTGCTGGGTGACAGAGAGGGAAACCAACAGGGTGTGGAAAAGGGGCTGCTGACGGCCTGACGTCTGTCAGCAGGTGCTGTGAAAGGCTGTATTTAAATTCTCTTCGACCGCTTGCTTCCTTCTATCATCCGAGAGCTAAATTTAGCTGGAGCCGGAGCCTGACATGTCCTCGTAGCTGTTGTATGTGTTCTCATGCTTGAGGCTGGAAATCCCTCTCTGCCTGTCTTCCCCTACCTCTTCTCTGGTCTCCCTTCCCTTATTATTCCTATGTCAGAACCACTGTGTCCTTCTGCCACTCTTCCTTTCCCCACTTCCACCCAAAATTAAAAGCTGAGAAGCTGAGCGATGATGCTACTCTGTTTCCAGGAAGGATGCAGCAACTCACAACTTCCTTTGCTTTCAGCTGAGTACAGCTAGAAAACCTGCTTGAATTTGGGAAGCAACTTGTTTAAAACTTGTACATACATCTGACTTTCTGATCATTTCTGGTATTATTTGGTCCACAAGTTTGGTAATTGATACAGTACCTACAGTGTGTAAATCATGTCAGGCTACTGTCTCTAGCCTGGTTCCAGGTCTCTGACCCACTGCCCAAAAGTGAAAACGAAATGGAAATTCATTCTGATTATCAGTCTATACTGTCAATAGCCACCTGTGCATTTTGCTTCCTGCTTTATGTACTGTAATTGCAATGTCTATAGCTATTGTGATTACCTTCATCACCTACCTTCTTCATGTTACACTTTTCATGTCCTTTCTTCTTCTCTTACTGTGAGTTCAGACATAACGCAAAGTGAATTGTAGATGCGGCACAATTACATGCAAAGTCAATGGAAAGACAGAAATTCGCCTGGGCTGAGCGAATTGACACAAAAACAAATTTTGTGCACATAATCGACTTTTTAAATGTACAGAAATGAGAGGAACAAGGAGACAGACTGGAGGGTAATAATAGAAAGAACCAGTTTCTGGTGAGTTCTGACTTCAGTTAGAAGCTGAACTAAACACAAACACACACAGTTGGTGCGTCCGTTGCTAGCTAGCTTACAACTAATACATACTGTATACATGCACAGTTGGTATTTAGGCTGTCTGGGGCAAAGAAACACAAATGGTCCAGCAGTCAAATTCACTTGAAAATTCGCTTCGTGTTCTGCCTGGACTCACCTTGAGCCTTTCTTCTCCTAGTCCTTTTAGTTCTTTAGGATCTTTGAGTAACTTGAAAAGCACTGTATAAATACATTTCATTATTTCTTTTCTATTGACTTCTCTTTCTGCTCCCTTCCCCCACTCCACTCTCCTTGTCTTTCAGTGATGGACCTGATCTACTGGAAGGACACAGAGCGAACAGGCATGGTGCTAACAGGGTTAGTAGTGGGCCTGCTGTCCCTGTTCCAGCTCAGCATCATCACTGTGGTCTCCACAGTCTCCCTGGCTGTCATGTGCTTCACCATCTCTGTGCGCATCTACTACAAAGTCCTCTACATCCTCAGCTGGGGTGATGGAGAACACCCCTTCAAGTAAGTTCCCACAGTTTTCTTCCCTCCTTTTCATTCTTTTCTTTTTCCAGCTTTTCTAAAAAAGAACAAAAAGAGCGGACAAAAGAAGAATGATAAAAATTGCAGAACAATGAGAGCTTGATTCACCCAATTCCTCTCGTTTATGCAGATTTTCTGCATTTTAAAGATCAGCTATTGTTTGTTGTGCTTACATCCAATAATGAATGTGCAGTAGCTACATTTTAGTTATCAATGGTGGAATATTTATTGTTATTAACGTAGCTGGGGTTTTGCTGAGATTCAGACAGTTAAATCTTTGTCAACATAAGCAACATGCTATGTCAGTGTATGTGTGCTTAAATGCAAATATGTGTCTGAATGCAGTTTTTTCTAGAGTCGTCTTTAATAAATAGACAATTTAAGTAATTTCTTCATTATTGATTAATCATATTGCCCACTATGTAACAAATGGCAATTGCTTCGACTAAAGAAATCATAAAAGGCTGGTGGTGACCCAGCAAATTGAAAAACAAGGGCCTTTTGACCTCTGGACAACAACTGGAGTGACAAGAGGGGATTTATATTTGGGCATGAAGGATTGCAGCAAAAGAGACAAGAATCACTGTGTCATTAAACATCTTTTTTTTTCGTACACAGTACAAGAAGGATGACTAAGAGGAGAGTTTAAAAAAATAAGTACTAGATAGAGAGGCAAACGTAACAAATGTTTCTGTCCATCTTCATTACGTTGTCTTTTCTGGTTTTCTTTTTTTCTGCCTCTGATGTCCTCCTTTCATTGTCTCATTGTCTCTCAGGTCATACCTGGACCTGGACATCAGTTTGAGTGGAGAGCAGGCTGACCACCACATGCAGAAAGCCATCGTTATGATTCTGTCTGCTATTGACAGTCTGAAGAAACTCTTTTTTGTCGGAAACCTCTTTGAATCTTTAAAGGTGAGCAATGCTGACTAATAAAGCTGTTCTTACATGATTTACATGTGGGCGTGTGTGTGTATGTGTGCAATTCAGTCTCGTCTCTTAATGACCTGTCCTCAAGGATTTGCTTCAGCCTGTCCAGAACCTTCCCCTCATTAACCCCGGCATCAACCCATCTCCGCATTCTTTCATTTTGCTTGAACATCGTCCTCCCTCCATCATCCCATTTCCCTCCATCACTGGAAATGACAGCATTGCCATGCCAACCGTCTCTCTCATTATGCTTGCTCAGAGCTGAATACTCAGCTCCTCAATAAGGGCAACATCATTGATGGCAACTGTCAGCCCCAATGACATATCTTTAGTAATTATGTCAAAAGCAGTCCTTTTGGAGAAAAAAACTTTCAAATGAGTTTTAATTGGTTCTAACAGAACAAAAAGAAGGCAGTGTATGTTTATCCAGCCTCTGGGTAAGCCTCTCTTGCTAGCAAAGCCAAAGCATTATGTTAATATTCATCAAGCATAAATAAATCTGTTAGTACCGCATGTCATCACCCATGAAGTATGTTGCCACAGTCTACATGCTCCTCACATTTTTTCTTTGTATCAACAGCATTGACTGCACAGTGCTTAAATGACTTTGGATTAATGTTGTTTTTAATCAGCTTATGATGACGCATATACACAGTGAATTTCTTGAGAAATACTATAAGACATTAATCATAGGATTAGTTGTTTGTCCACATTTTGAGGTAGACAAACCCTAAAACCTCGGCCAAATAAATGCACTGCAAAAATGCTGAGCATGAAATACAGTATAATATGTATATTTGTACTACAACTAATGTGTATATATATACTTTTTTCTTTTGTTGCTTTTAATTGTAATATAAAATTAAAAGACATTCCAGGAGTGTTAAAGTCAATTGCATATGTTATAATATTGTACATCCAAAGAATGTTTGCTTAAACTGCCTCTTAGCACTTTATATTTTCTCATCTTTATTCTTCTTGTTACTCTTTTCTTTGCTTTTTCATTGTCTGAATGTGCTTTCATTGGTATATCAGGCGTAATTTTGAAGGAATTTGTGCTCATCTCCGTACGTGATTGCAGATACTTCGAACAAGTGTTTAAATCAGGATTTAATGCAAATTATTGGTAATTGAATATCAGCAAATATTCCAGTATCAAACACCTCTAAAATAATTATGCCATTTCAGTGATTAACAGCAGCAGTTTATGAAGACACAGACTTAACACATTTACAGTAAATGGTAAGTCAGTGCGAGCTGACTGAGCCCCTAAATCCCAGTCACTCCCAGTCTCAACCCTGACCTGGCCGGTATGTGACATGACACACAGGAGGCCGAATGCAGAGACACCCCGGGATCAGCCGGAGTCTCTTTCCATCTGAGACAGGGGTGTCCCATATCAGGGCAACGCTGAATCCCCTACATAGTGACTGTGACACTGTGCGATATAAGAGAAAACACTCTAACCCATATTCATGTATTTGGAGCACCTTATTTTCTTTATCCCCAGTGCAGAACATAGTACAGTGCATGTGTCTGTTTTACTTAAGCAACTGTGAAGCATGATTTACTGCTTTCTGAAATAATTAAAACTCCATGGAGCAGTGTTAGGGGGTTTCTAGACATCTGCACAGATCATTGAGGGAAGTTAAACTAATTCTCTGCAGCTGTTCCTCTGTTTTTTTTCTCTTGGTCTTAGTTCCTGGTTCTGATGTACCTTGTGACATATCTGGGAGACCTGTGCAATGGCCTTACTCTGCTCATCATCAGTAAGATATTACAGCTGGAAAATATGGAATCCATTGACATACTGTATGATTGTTATGGTAACTCCTCTAATTTTCCTTCTTTTTCCCTCTCCAGGTGTGATCGCTGTCTTTTCTCTGCCACTTTTCTACAGACAACGTCAGGTAATACCTTTTAACTGCTTCAGTTCATTCTTTACTCTGTCACTTTCATTTTGATACTCAAAAACATGTCTTTGGGGCATCTCCATTGTGTCACAGGAGCAGGTTGACAGCTTCATTGCAAAAATCCAGGCCAAAATCAACAACGTCAAGGACATGTGAGTATGGCGCCATCTTCTGGCGCAATGGTGCCATCAACACAGGTTCACTGAGGCAATTAGTGCTCAGCTGATACCAACTGGCCCACACTTGTGATATTTTGGAGTATTTCTGGTAACTGCCAAAAGTGCTAGTGAAGACTGAAAGCATGTAGTGGTTTTTCAGGACTCACTGACACACACCTGGTTAACAAGGCCATCCTGTTGCCTATACAATACAAATACATGTCTGTTGGTTTTATTTTATTTTCATATAAAAAAAACAAGTAGGCTAAGTATGATTACAAACAAATGACAGTGAAATATAAAAACACATTCAAGTAATGCAATTGTTACAAGAATTAAATTGGGTTAACTAGAGCAGTGGTTCCCAACCTTTTTTTCCTTAAGGGACCCCTATTTTACCCTAGAGTACACCAATGACCAGTTGGTTGTTTTTCCATTAGCTCTTCAGTTGTTTTAACCACCTGCTTCTGTAATGCAGGACTAGGCTATTTAACAGAGCATAAAGGCTCTGTGAATATGACCTATTAAAATCAAGAAAGCCTTGTGACTCCCCCATCAAGCTTTGGCAATCCCTAGTGGGGGTCAGGACCCCCAGGTTGGGAACCAGGGATCTAGAGGCATGTAGGTACATGAAAGACACATAACATGATATTTTGAATGGTGTCATCTGATTATATTTTCAGGGAGAGAATATATAGCATCATATGACATTTAATATTTATTTTTACCGTGTCAGATATGCAAGTTTGTTGACCGGCACAAGTACTAACCCCCTTCTCTCTTTCTCTCCTACAGTCTGCAAAGACTCGCCCAGGGTGGTGGCCCTCCTCCTGACCCGACTCCCGGTGGCGCCAAACCCAAAACCCAGTAAACACTCATGGACAAGAACTGAAAGAGAAGCTACCAGAGTTACAGGCTGTCACTCAGATGTCTTACCCAGCAGTCTGCGCTCAGAGCTCCAGAGACTGGGGAAGGGATGGGACGTTATATAAACAGACGACAATGATGGGGATTACGCATGGTACTTAACACGCTAACTGTATCTAAGTTATGGGGTTAAGAGGTCAGGGTTGGGTTAATTCTTAATAAACGGTGAAATCAAGGTGTATGAATGCAGGATGAGACTGTTGCTGCTCACGTCAGAGACGGAAAGATTCAACGATGCATCTTGTCATGTGTGACCACCTTTGGAAATGTTCACTGTTTTTAATATCTAAAAATGACTTGTGAAGTATTAGTTGAAAGCTGTAGTCCAAATGAGGTACTAATGACCAGATATTACCACACCGACAGCTACACACCTGAGAAAAGGGAACTTAGTTATTAAGGTAATTTATGTGCGAGGACAAAAAAAAAGACAGGGGTCATCATTATTCATGGCAGCATACAATTGGCAATTTGGATGCATGTGTCTATGCGACTGCACATGTACATTTCTGAATGCATATTCATTCTCATGACTGTTTTATCTGTGTGCGTGCAAGTATGAGACGAGTGTGTGAGTGTGCGTGTAATTCCTGACACACAGCTTCGCAGAAATGAAACTGTTACCTACAAGCAATTAAAGTCACATTTCTTCTTTATTTTCCAAACTTTCTGTTTCTTTTCATCCGCACAGGCATTCATTTTCATTCAAACATTTATTCATTTTCACTCACACAATTATTCACTTGAGTTTTTGATTCTTGTCCATGTCTTTTCATGTCACTTCACCACATATATTGAAATAAATGGAAAGCTGAAACATAATATTCAGAGAAATAAATGGATTTCAACAAGTTCAATAATTGAGATGTATTATAGATGTAGAGGAAGTTCCTCATTGACGGAGCATCAGAAGTACTTAAGGTGTAAGGGATGTATGATTAAAAAAAACAAGTGCTAAGATTTCAAATAGACATCCTCTCTGAGCTCTTAATGTGTTTATCTTCAGCCTCGGAGGAAACTTGTAAAGGAATGTGGGAGTAAAATACAGCAGGTGCCTTTCTAACTGCAGGTTATAGTGCATGATCTGATTCACAGTACTTACTGTTGACAACAGCTTACCGCGACTTCTCCTCCCATAACAAGCCACTTCTCATATTTACCTGACCATTGCCTTCCTGAGAATGGGGTTTTGTACATGTACAATACTTGTGTGATAAATAGATACATGTGTACAATGACATGGTATCTTACACAGAATTGTAAGTAGATCAGTTTTAGGAATAATAAAGTTATTCAGGATACTCTGCAGCAAGTCCATATTTCCCTTAAGCAGTTGCTTTTGAGCTTGCACCAAAATGTGTCTGTTCCTATGCCTTATTAATGCATAATTTATCTGTGTCCTGCACTGAAAACCTTGTTATAACAGACATGATCCAGGCCCATCAGCCTTAGACATCCTCTGCTGATCAGTATTGGACCTACTATAGTTGTACACACTGGCCTCTTGTAGTAGTATACTGATACAAATGATTTTTTCAAACAAGATGTTAGAGATAGCAATGAAATTAGAGGCACTAGTCAGTGATTCTCTTCTTCTATCCACACAGCTTGGCATATAAAAAAGGTTCATTCACTGAGGTCTGTCCTGTCAAAGTATATTTAAAGAAAACTGCAGTCAAACTCATCATTTAGTCTCACTTGGTCTTGCCTACGACATACTTATGTTTTTATACATGCTGTGTGGATGAAAGACTTGCAGTGAGGAAGAAATTAATTCCAAACAGGAAAGTAAATTTTAGTTCCTTTAAAATAAGTCAGAATCGGTCATTACATACATTATAGTATTATGCTGATTATTTTGTATTCTTAAAATAATTAAAGTTTTAATCTTGGAAAAATAAACACGCTGAAAAGCTAAAAAAAAAATAAGTGAAGTGTGACTTTTTGTGATAGATACAATATGGCAATATGGCTCAAATCTCCAATACTTGCCTATGACATTATTATAGTCGTGTTTTATATTCACAGTAATGTGAAAGAGCCTGGACTGAAATGTTATTACTTCAGTAGAGGCTGTAAATGGGGTCCACATTTAGAGAAATTATATTATACATTGGCCCCTACTGTGGATTTTGCGTTTGTACCCCCAGAGATGGAGCCTGCAAGGGTTCAGATAAATTACTGTCAGACCACAAACTGTAGCTACAGTAGTCATAGGGGTATCATATTAATTAGAGCAACAACAATTAGTCAATTAATCACTTAGTCATATGACAGAAAATTAAGTGGCAACTATTTTCAAGCAAAAATACAAATCATTCCTTTTTTTTAGCTTCTCAAATGAGAGGATTTGCAGCTTTTCTTTTTCATGTTATAGTTGATCTGAGTACCTTTAGGTTTTGGTTAGTCAAAACAAGCAATTTGAAGGTGTCAAAAAGAAAACTGTACAGGCATATCTTGCTATTTTCTTACTTTTATAGTCCAATTAGTCAACACATTAATTTATAGGCTGTGTTGGATGTTTCTGAAACTTGGTACCTTGTCTGTTTGTCGGTCTTGGGTTTCTTATTTACTTTTGATTTGACCTGTATGGACACATTTGATTTAAAGTTAAGATGTTGCAAATGCTTTTACAAATGAAACTTGTTAAAATGTGGCTTTTGGAGCCATATGGTGATAATGATATGCACTACTTGACCTACAGGTACAGGTTTTGCTGTTGCTTCTAACCACAAGGAGGCGACAAAAGCCAAGACATTATTTCCATTATTTCCATCCCTCTTTCCAAATGTCCAACTTGTCTGACTTTCCACTGTACAGTTTGAAAAACTACCCATCAGAGGAACAATTACTTTTAAATTAGTAAATTCCTTTCACAAATTTCACTATCTTTTCATCTTGTACATTCTCCAGTAGCTACAGTTTTTGGCCACTGGCTGTTCCTTCAAGGCTCAGCTTGCTACCAGTTAAAGTAGGTCAGGGGGTCTGAGTGGGTTTGAAATGTCTGCACTTTATGTCTCATGTTCAGAATGGACATCAAGGTTGTCTTTTTCTTACAGGACAGGATAAGTCTGGACTTGCCTACACTGGGTCAAACTCAATGACCTCACAATAGGTTGGCCCTATATGACACAGTTGGTTCTGCTGTGTAGTAGAGATAAATGTGATACATAATACATTAATAAAAGAGATTAAGGGTGTATTTTACAATATTATTTTCCATTGTCTCCTATCATTTCACAAGTGTCCGGTAACTTACAAGTAATCTTCAAAATGCAACAGTCTCAAAAAGGATAAACATTTGGTTTGACATCTTCAACCTGTGTCTGCTTGGCTCTTCAATGTTGGGAGGTGAAGTGGGTGGGATTAGTCAAATCAATCTGGCGATATAATGCCTTGGACCCGCCCTCGCATTGTAAACTGCAGAGAGGCTGTGGTTGTGATAGTAATCTGCCACAGTGGCTTTGGCAGCGCGCAGGACCGGAGGAGGGGTTTTACGCACGAGTCCCACTCACGACCATAAGCATTTGACAAACTTGTGTAAGAGAGGAGAAGCCTGTTCTCATGGTGGGTCCTTCATCTGCCCGTCGAGGACACCGCTGGAAGTGAAGTGCTGGCTGATTGAATGTCACCTCCAGTCACCATGGATTACGGACGGACCATGGCCCCTCCGGTGCCCCCGCACAAACCCAGTCCTGCCCTGCCAGGGCAAGCGCAGGAGCGGCTGCTGAAGTGCGTCCTGCTCGGCGACGGAGCGGTGGGCAAAACCAGTCTGGTGGTCAGCTACACAACGAATGGCTACCCAACCAAATACGTCCCTACTGCATTTGATGACTTTTCAGGTAAGCAAAGTGAAGATAATGCTATTTTAGACTCTTTAGACAATTTGCATAATGCACAAATAATCTAAGAAAATAATGTATAGTTATTGTCTAATACAAGAAACAGCATCTCTGGTTTTCCTAGAGCAGATTTATTTTCCACAAAGCCCTGTCAGTTTTTGGAAGGATTAGATAGTAAGACCGAATTGCATAACTGTGTAGATCGGTGTATTGAGATTGGAGCCTAAATTGGGGTGAATTCTGGTGAATTAAACTTTAATGACATTAAACAAAGCTCTGATGAGCCCGTATAATCCTCTTTGTTTCCAATTCAATTCACTTTGTTCCTACCTGCCTGACAGTCTCACTTAATTTCCCTGAACTCTCCTTCAACTTCACGTTCTCAGAGCACCCGCCCATTCTGCCAATTCCTCCGTTATTCCACTGTTATGATAGATGTGTTTGTGTTTCCTATTATCTGTCTTCCATCAGTGTTAATGTACATGAGTTATAGTCCCTGATGTAGCCAGGTTTCCATTTGGCCTGGTTCCACTTTCCAAACTGTTTCACTAGTCCCAGCAAGACTTGTTTACTGAAAAATAAGCAGAGAGAACAAAATCCTTCAAAGGTGGCACTTTAAACTGATCAGTGTTCACATGAAAAGAAACACCTGTGACCTTTACTGCTTCATGATCACATCCTCAGCCTAATCCACCTAGACAGCCCTTTTGTAGCTTTTCTATTTGAAAGTTCAAAAACTTTACTTTGTTAGATGTTCTGTCTATAAATGCAAGAGTATTAATATATCAACTTTTTTTATTCTTATTTGGTATTTAGGGATGAATACTTGACTTTGCAACCTGCAAAATGACTTGTAAACTTAAGCATTTTTATCATTAACATGTTTTTTTCTCTGACATTATGCTAATGAGTAGTAAAACTAACAACTTGGCTAACATAAATCCCATAAAACAGTCCCTGGGAACACACACCACCTTCAGATGAGCCATGGCTCAACCTTTCTGTACAGAGCAGAGAGTGTCTCTGGTTCACGGGTTTTGGATTGCACAACTCTTTCTATTGTTGTCAGCCTTGACCCCTTGAGCCCTCTCAATCTATACTGGAATGGGCACATCTGTTGCAATGGCTCTGAGGCAGAGATTGTCTTTCGCTCGGCCTGACAGAGAGTAATTGTGCAGTTGGGGCCCTTGCTGGTGATGTCATATCTCGGTGCCCAGAATCAGAGTGTCCCCTTGAAAGCTGACTTCTGAGCATTTACGCAAAGGCACAGGTGGCAGAAACACAGAGAAGCGGGAGGCTGGAGAGAGGGGACGATGAGACAGAGCAGAAAATCAAAGAAGTATTGTATGTCAGGGATTAAGAAATGATTACACAATGGCAGCTCGCTCTCATTTTCCTTTTTTTCCCCTCCTCCCTCTCTTTTCTCCTCTCTTTTGTCAAAGCTTGGTGCTATGATGCCTGTCCTACTACATGAGTAGTTCCAGCAAACTCTTTGATCAGGTGGTATGACCGACCATACACTCCAGGCGTATTGTAAATGTTTCCATGTGCCTGCTGCTCTGCATTGTGCTCACTCTTCTGAAAAGAATAAATGGCCTGTAATGAAACTCGCTGTAAGATGACTCATCCACTTTTCCACCAATCTGGAAATGAGGCCTATTGGAAGAGAGTCACTGAGCAAACAAAATCAGCTTTGTTTTTACCCCCACCATTAGACAACGTTGGAATGGCCTCTGTCAAAACACAGCAGAGAACAAAGCTCACCGAGTGGTCCGAGCGACAGTAAAGTGTTATGGTCTCAACAGTAACTGGCAGAGTGGGTGGGCGAGACAGAGCAGGCCGTCTGCTAGCTGGAAGAAAAGAGCAGGGGGTCTTTGTGTTTTCAACTGGCAGGCTTTTGTTTATTCCACAGAATATTCTGGTGGGTCGAGTGTGTGTGTGTGTGTGTGTATGTTAACTACCAAAGTGTCAGGTGGGGGCTTGGTATACAGTTTTAAAGTTTTTAAGTCATGTTGACAGCTGTGACTTATTTTCTCTGTCTGTTTCTGTGTCCACAGCTGTGGTTCAGGTGGATGGAAACCCAGTTAGACTACAGTTGTGTGACACTGCAGGACAGGTGAGTTTTATACACACACTGACAGACACACGCATCACCTCTGGATTACATTGCATGTCGTTGTTACACATAAATGTCATATTTTAGCAATGCTAGCGGCTTTATGAGTGGTAGTGTCCTGTGACTGAAATATCTCAACAACTATTGGATCGACTGCCATGAATGTTCCTCCAAAGATGAATCCTACTGACTTTTATGATCCCTTGACTTTTCATCTAGTGCCACCATGAGGTTGACATTTTTTTATTTTTAGTTACATGTCTCGACAACTATTGGATGGATTGCCATGAAATCTGGTACAAATATTCATGTTCCCCTCAGGACAAACCCCTTCATTTTTCATCTTGCACAATCATCACGTCAAAAATGATACTTTGGTTTATGACCAAATACATGCGAAACTAATGACATTCCCTTCAGCCTCAGCTGTAATTTGTGTTTAGTGCTAATTGGCTAATTTTAGCATGTTAAAATGCTCAACTAAGATGGTGAACATGCTTAACGTTATACATTCTAAACATCACCATGATAGCACGCTATAATCAAAGCGTCACTGCGTTAAATACAGCCTCAAAGAGCCGCTTGTTATATTGCATTTGTGAATTGTTTAAGCCTTTTTCAAATTAATTGTAAACCGAACACCTTCGAATTTTGGGCTGTTGATCTGATGGAACATGTAATTTAAGGATCACGCCTTGAGCAGTCAGTCTTTTGTAATTGTTTTGATTGAGAGATCCGTAGCGGCAGAAATTACATACTGTGCCTTTAATAGATTAAACAAATAATCAATTAAAATAGATTTTTAGCTGCAGACATACTGTTGTTGTAGTTCACTCAAGTTGTCTTTGCTTTCTTTTTTTCCTTAGGGCTTAATATGGGCCTCTCACTATTATTTCAGGTAGTTCACTGGTGTAGAAATAGTAGAATTCCTTGTCTCTACTGTCATTCTTCATCTGGAGTGGGAATAACACTGCTCTATAGAATAGGTTTAACTTAGAGTGGTGTAGTAACAGGGTACTGAAGGAGTGGGAGAAGCCAGTGGATTAGACCGGAGGTGATATGATGCATAAGAACGTGAAAAATGATTTCTTTCTGCCTGTGTCTGTTAAGGACATGGTGGTACATGAAGCTTCCCAGGCAAAGTTCATGACTCATTATTATGTTGGTAGGGACATCTTTGGAGGAACAGGTTGTGAAAGTGTTTTTCTCTCTGGGGCATGGGTGGTTGTTTCATAATCCAGCCCAACAGAAGCCTGCCCTGGGAGCAGCATATTTGACATTCACAAACCCTCCGAGGGCACTGCCAGTTCTACGCAGAATCAAAGACAATTTGGCTATAAAGTGGGTTGAGGCATTTGAACAAGCCCCTAATACACGTAAAACCTCACAGCATGTTGCAAGCTGCACACAGTGCTACAACTGCACGCACATATACACACACACATACAGACAAGCTTGGGCAAATATGGACAGATAAAAGTCATCAAACACTTACTGTACTGATGCAATTTCATAAGAAGGAAACCCAGAAATGGGTTGGGTGTGCCAAGAAAAAGAGATGACAGAGTGAGAGAGAGAAAGCCGAAACAGAAAGACTGAAATGGTCTGGAGAAAAATGATAACAGCTGCCGCCAAAGCTGATAAACAAAGTTGCTCCTTACTCAGAGATGTTGATATGTCTGTATATTCTGCAGATGGACCTACGTCATCAGATAGCAAAGCAAAGCCAAAGCTTGTGTGGGAAACTCACAAGTTGATTAAGTGTCCACTGCATTCGCTGAGCCTTGAACCCACATGTTCGCAGTTTAAATTACTGATTGTTTCTGCAGATTTGGCCTGCTTTTCAAAATCAAAAGGTGCTGGCGCAGAGCATTGTTTAGGCATAGAGGGATTAGCAAATGTGTGCTGGAAAGGAGAGGGTTAAGGCAAAGAGGGAGAGGTTTATGTCGAGTTTCTGCCAACTTTAATCTGTGTACTCAAGGATGTGGGAGGCCCTTGTTAGTTAAAGCTGTGTGGCTCCATAGTGTTAATTTAAGAGATTTACTGTAGATGATATAAATGAGTAGGCAGGGCTCATGTATACATTAGCACAATATAAACACTATTTAGACAGTTTGTTATTGAACAGTTTATTGGCACAATTCCCTTCCTTGTGATGCTATGGTGCTGAGTGTGAGTGTGTTGACCAGTGAAGGGCTTGCTGAAGTAAAGTAAAGTAAAGAGCTAAATATAAAATGTTTGTTTAATGTTTTTTATTAAATCGTGAAGTAGGAATACAGGAGAATTTTCCTTTGCAAACACAAAACCACATTGCTCAGTATCTGTCTCTGTCTCCAACAGGATGAGTTTGACAAACTCCGCCACTTCTGCTACAGTCGGACCGACGCTCTGCTGCTCTGCTTCAGTGTGGTCAGCCCAGCTTCCTTTCAAAACGTCTGGGAGAAATGGGTCCCCGAAATCCGCCGCCGCTGCCCTCTCACACCCGTCCTCCTCGTTGGCACACAGTGCGACCTGCGGCAGGACGTCAAGGTTCTGATCGAGCTGGCGAGGCGGCGGGAGAGGCCGGTGGCAGAGGAAGACGCCAGAGCGCTGGCAGACAAAATTGGGGCAGTGACGTACGTCGAATGCTCGGCGCTCACGCAAAAGAATCTGAAGGAGGTGTTTGATGCAGCTATCGCTGTGGGGCTGCGGCAGTCTGACAGGAGAGCCCGGCGGGAGAGGAAGGTCCGCAGCACAGCTGATAAGATGAAGATGCTCTCAAAGTCCTGGTGGAAAAAGTACGTGTGCGTCCAGTAGGGAATGAGAAGACAATCTTCCTGTGTCCGATGATAAAACTGGAACTTGTTCAGGAGGACTGAGTTGGATATAAGGACTTCTGTTTTCACGCTCACCTGGACGACCCCAGATGTGTCCAAAAATTACTTTGATCAATGGAGCAACAGTTCAACAGAGGCAGAGCATTTCCTCTGGGCTGTAGTGGTTGCAGGTTGGGCAGAAAACATCCCTTCCTGATTTCTCCTGATTTCTTGATGCCTGAAAGACTGAGAGGCTGTAACCACTGTCTGCTCCTCAGAGCCAGTTTGAACTGTTAATATGACTTTGACCAGCATTCAACCAAAAATTATGGAGCTAATAAAATTTTATGGCGCATGATGGAACTGCATATCATACTGGACTTGTCCAAAGGAAATGTGAGCTGCCTTGGAGGGGAGGTGTTCAGACGGTGATGTTATGTACTAAAAGTATACTCCTCCTTTATGTCTGGTTTGGTACCATTCTTTAACAAAGTATATGATTTTATGTGTTCTACACTGTAATTCAGCCCCCACCACCTCTGATAGATATCTTTATTTCACTGAATTCAAAACATGAAGTTAATATAAACTGATCAGCTTAAATGCTCAAATCAAAGATGCAATTATTTCACTGTAGAAAATCAAAACCAGTCACACAACCTGTTTTCTTAAATCAGAGAAATCTCAAATGACAAAATAGTAAAATCTGCATCTGACCAGATTTATTTTAACTTGTCTTTTGGATTACAATCAAATGTATATGAGTATAAATTTTTATGAAATCTATGAGGTCTTGAGGATGTGTACGACTGGTTTGAACAATGCATGTTGTACTTCTTCTTGTAGGGATTTCTCTACACCAGCCTGTGTCTGTGCCACATTTGTAAGTGTTGATACAGATGTCACATTGTTAGTCGAGCCACACAGTTAGAGGTCTGCAAGCTCCTCACCAATACACACCTACTGGATTGATACTATAAAACGTTAATGAAAAGAATAAAATTCCTGCACAGGATATTAAACTAAAAAGATATCTGCTGTAGGTTTTGGCAAACTGAGACATTTCAGTTGTTCACTTTGACTGAGTTTTTCATAAAACATTGTCACTGTTACAAGGTTGCAGCAATAAGTTGCATGGTGCCACTGTACATTGCACTTATCACACACAGTCCAAACACATCACTGCCATGCAATGGCCTTTGGACCAGTGGTGTGAAAACTTAAGAGTAGGGTACACGATGAGTGTTTACCTCCTGAATTTTCCTTTTAATAGGTGTCTGAGCAGGTAGAGCATTAGCGGTGCTGGACTTTAATCAGTAGCAGAAGTGGCTGCCTTGCACTACACCACTGGTTTGGATGATCACAGGGTCTTTCTTTGTCATTATAGTGAGGGCCTTAAACAAACAATTATCCATTTTTGTCGGTCAGTATATTGGAGCTCTCTCCTCTTCTGAAATTATACAGTAAATGAGGTGAAACCACCAAGGAGACTGATTCTATGTTTGCTTCTTATTTTTCAGAAGCCTGTCATTCAGCTCTGTCTATTTATCTGTTCCTTCTGGGCCAATAACTGATCATCAGCAATACAGAGCAGATGTATGAAATGTCGTATGTCATTATGTATGTTACATAGTACTCATTTATGATGTTTGTAATGTCATCAGGATAAATCTGTGTACATATATAATTGACTCAGTCATGTCCAGTGCCTGAATGGTACTTTATGGTATGAGTGTTTCAGTTGATGTCTGAGCAGTTTGCTGAGCTGTATGAGAGGAACAAAATAAAAATGTGAAATATTTAACCGGTTTTCATTGTCTTCCATGGAGATATCTTATCTTGTCCATCACACTGAAGAGAAAATGATTAGATGATTAAGAGTGGAGAAGTGCTTGTTACATGCCTTGTTTCTGAGGTCAAAGGTTATTAGACTATGAATATGTTAATTGACAGAGCTTATATGCTTTGTATATGTAAGAAAAAGGAACCAAGTGACTTTGTGTGAACTTCATGAAGACAGAAATTTCTAACCAAATGTAGGTTAATAGTTTATTGTCAAATCTGTACCTGGTGCCTTACAAAACTTTAACATACTTAAAGCAGAGAAACACATCGAACTTTGTTCATAAAGATACACTATCAGCAGACTGAAGGAGATCTCTGAAAGAGATCACTATCTACTATATAGACTGCTATTTCATTTTATGTTTGCCATTTTGTACTGTTATCTGAATGTCTATTGAGAATTATTATACCCTATATAGAGGACTCAAATTACCATAAAGAGCAATGTAAAAAGAAGCATACAAACAACAGTCACTAACCAAGAGTTACAACTACCATCATGAACTGTGAGGACAAAAATAAAAAGTAAATGTAGATGACTGCTGGACGAGAGTAATGACCTGAGTAGTGTCCAAAATAGTTTTTTGATTTTGCCATGTGACTCACTGTATAGTCCTCTATATAGTGTTCCCTATGCAGTGAATAGTGAATTGTTAATACGTTAACAATTTCAGATGCAGTCAGTTTCTAAAATTGGGAAAGGGTTAAATCTGACTTCAAAGATTTAACCTCACAGGTTTTGTCGGCACCAAGACTTGTAACTATGCTGGATCAGATGATTATAATTGCCCAAAATAGGCTTTTCCTCCTATTCATAGTTACATGTCTACACCACAGTATACAACAATGGGCAGAGAATGACAGTTAGCTAGGTATCTTGTACTTGTTTAGAAGCGCTAATGATAGGGTAGGCAGCTAAAAGAGACTTTGTGTTGTCTGGCAGACTGCAGATGATTATGTTGTCCAGCCTCAGAGTGGGTGAAACTACAGTAGGAGTGGTGCCAAGTGGCTTAATTATGATAGTCACATTGCCTCCGCTTTCCACCAATATTTTAGCAAGAAACCCTACTGTTGTGTCTTAGCAAAGCAGCCATCTTGTGAAATGTCCTGTATACTGTGCCTGCTGTATCTCTGTGTGATTTAGCTGTGTGGTTTGTGTGTGTTTGACAGTAATACCTACCTGTCTACTAGAAATACAGGTTATTGTCTGTGGCAGGAACCTTCAACTGTCAGTCATGAAACCAACGGACAGGAGACATAATCAATGAGCCTGGAACACCTCTTAAATCTCACAGTGAGATGATTTGACTGTGTAGCTATGTGTAAGTGTCTTTCCACTAATTTAGACTGCTCTGCTTAATCCACATACCAAAACTATCCCCTAAGGTGCAAAAGGGAATTCACTACTTTAGAAAACAGGTGTGCTCAGTGTTAAGCAAACATACAGTATGTGGGTGTATCTGTGCAACTATATGTAAACATAAAACATGTCAATGAGCCAGCATCACCAAAAACCCCAAAGACTGTGGAACTGACAAAATATTATCATTCAGTGGTGATGTGACTGTATGCAATGGAGCCATTTCATGGTCACAGGTTTATGGGGGTGAAACCAACATGGCTTCCACTTTGACAGATTTAGTTCAATAGGGCTACACAGTTAAGAAAAGCTGTAGCTCTAGTTTCTGTCATTATTTATGAGGTCATAAGTCCAGTTCCTAAAGAACAACTCTGCCCACTTAAATTACCCTGCCACCAAGAAAACTGTAAAATTTAAAAAGATTGTTTAAAAAGAATCACAAATTCACACTATTTAACATGTGTAAATTTTATCTCCATACATTATGGTCTGTTTTTCAGTCTTCTCTATCATTTGTACGCATGGTAGAGAACACTAAATCCATTTTATTCTGGTTTATTTTGTTTTTTCCTAAAAATCTTAAAGGAATATGTTGACATTTTGGGAAATATGCCTATTCTCTTATTGCTAGATAAGCGTTAGATGAGAAGGTCAATACTCCTCTCTATGTGATAGTGATAGGATCAATCTTCTCAGCAAGAAAGCAAAAAGCATATTTTCCAAAATGTTGAACTATTCTTTAAGGATATTTAGTCTAAAAATATTAAAATCAGCCTAAAATAAAACTAGTATGTGTGTAATTGAAGAATGTAAACTTCGTGTCATCAAACCTCCAGTTCCCATAGACACTGACATGACCTCATCGTCCTCAGAGGTAACTATGACCCTGGGTGCTGAATAGTTGTAGATATCCCTTTTAAATGAGTATTGTTTGAGGAGATAATGGTATTAAATGGGTGACCCAGTTGGTTGTAACCTGCTTTAACTGTAAAATGTCAGATGGTTGTTGAACTTCTCCCTCCTGTAAAACCACTTCCTTACATAACTTCTGAGAATCATTTAGGTAACAACTGAACTCTGACTCCACATGAAAGAGCAGCTCCGTAATCAGTTTTGATGTCTTAAAGTTGGTGAAGGATTTCTCCGGCACCCCTCAGATAATTGCCAGCATAATGACTGGAGCTCAGCCCACAGGGCGGGATTAATGCAGGACATTAACTACGTGGGTCAGGTTTGTGGGGTGGGAAGACATCCAACCAGTAGACTGTGGTCCACTTTGTACTTTGTCTTTAGGATTAACTGTTGCCCAAGCTCTTGTAATGCGATGCAATATGTCTGGGGCCCTGATTAAAAGACAGCCACATATAGAGTTAACCAGCAATTGAGTACAGTTCATTATTCTTGACAGAAATCAGCTTTCAAATTATGCTGAAGACCCCAGACTCTCTCTCGTAACCTTCCTGGAGCAAAGTCTTTTTACTTCAGTGACTTGTTCTCACGTTCTCATATGTTCACGCTTAGTGATTATGACACATCAGGTTTACTAAGAGGTGAGAATGGTGTTAAGGTTTGTGTGTGAGAAATGAACTAGGCCATTTGACATGTTCATTTTCACACACAAAAAAAAAACTATGGGCAATTCTGTAGGTCTAATTGAATTTATTTCTTACTTATATTCTTGTACCTCTTCCTCGGTGCTTATCCAGGTAAAGTATTGATGAAGATGTTTTAGTGAGCAGACACAAGTCACATTGACACCCGCCATGCTTTGCATCAGTCAGTACTCCTGAATAACTCCACATAGGTGGTGAGGTGCCAGTTTACATAGATAAGTAAAATTTTCATTCAGATACTCTTCTTCCCTCTGTGCAGAATTTGGTGCGCATGGAAATAAGATCCATCCAGTTGGGTGGATGGGGAGGTAGCGACCAGCTACAGTGGTACAATGTTCCTCACTCCACTGTGTATTCCCAAATCCACAACCATGATATTATAACCACATTTCAGTATATTCCCCAAGGGTTTGATTATTGGGCCTCTATCTGTACTGTATATTCTTCCTCTATTGGCCAAATCTGGCAAAACATACGTAGATAACATGTTCATGTATCATGTTCTTATAATAATATAGTAATTTGTGCTCCTTTGGTTTTTTATTTTTATTAAGATTTTTTTTTTTTGCCATTATCGGTCAGTGGGCAGAGAAGAAGGAAACAAGAGAGAGAGATATGAGAGAGATGACATGCAACAAAGGTCTCTGGCTGGAATCGAACCAGGGATGTTGCAGTTATGTAGCATGTACATTAGTCATTCAGCTCCTTTGTGTCTGTTTTCTAGGCAAAACACAACCAAATAAGACGAAACCATGTTGAACGAAGCAAAGAGTTTTAAAATTGTGGCCTCAGACAGATCACATTGCCTCTATTGCTTCAATCTATAGTCAGCCAGTGTCACAAAGATTTTTTTCAGCATTTCTAGGAACCATTTGTGCCCTGATAGACAGACATATTGCTATTCCGATTTATGGATCTTCCTTCTGTAAGAAAGCAAACCTTTAAAACGAGCTTCTGACAGCTTCTGGAATACTGAGTAAATATATAGTATGTTTGGGAGAACTTCTGTATAATGTTCTCAGTGCAGCAATGAATTTTGTTCTGACATTTGGTTGGCTGCATACACTGCAGGTGTCTCTCTCTCTATACACACGCCTATAAACACAAGAAGTCTGCAGCACTATGTTCCCATTCTCTTCGCTGATCATGTACAAGTTAATAGGTTTATACTGCAAAATCTCTTAACTCATACAAGGCATACATTTTGTTTTCACTCTTACAAACATCTGAATATGGGTCATTGGTGGTCTTGTGTGACAGCAGCGTATTATTATATGGCTCACTGTATGTTTCAATGTAGTTCTCACCACCTGTATTATACTGTAATTATATAATGTTATGTAATTATATAGTTATACTGTAACAGATGTGGGGAATACAGAGCTTCTATACTATTGAACCAAGACAGGAAAGATATGAGGCACAGTAAATTGAAGGTCATTAATATCAAGTGTCTAGAGTCTATTAGGAAAAAAAGTGAAGGGAACAGAGATTACTTTGCAGGGGTTAGGTTGGTTTTATCCCAACAGAGCTGAAACATTTATTAATAGAATTTATGAAAGAATATTTAATCAGAGTTAAGGCTCTCTCCTTCCCTCTGAGGACTAAAGCTACTAACCTGCTGTTAGCTAACACTGTGGTAGCAGGAGTGGCCTGTCTGGCATGCTACAGTATGGCGTTGCTAGCAGGATTATGTTTTAATAAGCTTATATAAACACCCCCCACAGTGCGGTCTCATTATGGGAAGCTAATTGAGTCTCTCTGTGCCGGGGTCAGCGGGGCCTCTTTGAACAGCTCAGTGTTTTGCTATAAAGAGGCCCATCTCTGCCTCAAGAACATCTGTCCTGTGGTTTGTGGAACATGTGTCTTTCCTTCAGGCGAACTGTTTGGATGTCCACGTCGTTGCACTTGCACATGCAAATGTGACCGTTTAGGTGCTTCAGCTGTAGCCTTGATTTTCATCCACATCTTTATTATGAAAGTTACTACAAACTGTGATACCTCAAGCATTTTCTTTCTGAAGTAATTTTGCCATTTTGTCAGCCTGACATAGTTCTTTGTCCGTGTTTGAGTGCTCTCACACCATTCCTCTATTCCTCTGAAAGCGCCCATATAATGTGCAGCACCAATGATCATGTGAATTTTTTGCATGTCAGATTGTGCACTGAAGATTAGTGCTATGATGTAAATAGAAAAAAAGTATATGAAAGCAGAGGCACAACATCAATAGGTGTCATCCATCTGTGCTGCTTATAAATGAAACAAAGTCACACAAACTACTTTTTTGTTTCAGCTCAATCATTTTGGTTTTTATGTACCATGGACATTATGGAGAACGAGTGTGTAAACTTAATTTTTTTTAAAAACGCACTTACAAAATGTCCCACCAGCTAGTGTGTTCTGTGTCATTTCATGTTGTACTCTGATTGGTTTGGTCTTGGACATGGGGTGTAGCAGAAGTCATATTGGGAGAATTTGGTCTTAAATTTGTGTCAGAACTTTGCGGCTGTCTTTGGTCATCAAAGCTCCACATCAGCTGTCAGTGCACATGTCTCACAGTGCAGTCAAAGACCACGGTTTTGGATTGACAGCCAAAGATTTCACCACGTTTTTCTCACAAATGTCAACTTTCATCCCAGAAAGCCCAAAATCGCAAGGGAGCCTTTAGTTTCCTGTAGATTTGCTTGTGGTTCGGTCTGTCCTAATGCTTATATGTTAAATTTTATTGCTTATTATGTTTATCCACACTAGCAGCGTGGCTCTAGGGATGGTAATATCTCTCAAAATATTTTGGATGGACTGCAATTTTGTGATCCCCTGATGTTACCTCTAGAGCCATAATCAGGTAGACATTTAGTTTTGAGTCAAATATCTTGACAGCTATTGGGTTGATTGCAATGAAATTCAATACTAACATTCATGTCCCCCTCAGGATGAATTATAACTTTGTTGATTCTCTGACTTTTCAATTAGCCCCATCATCAGGTTGATATTTTAATCTGTCCAGTACTTTGGTGTATGACCAAGTCCTGAAATTTCCATCAGCCTCAAAATGCTAAATTTGCACCTGATAGACCTGGTAAACATTAGACCTAATGTATTTAGCTCAAAGCAACAAAAAAAAAAAAAGAAAAGAAAAATGCTATATCTCCATTGTGATTTCTCCAGTTGTGGATGTAGAGCAGTACTGTAAACAACGTTGTCATTGTGGTTCATGCAGTTCATTGCTTCATTCACACACAACTACATGTGTGTGCTTATCACGTATGGCTTTTACAATGTATTGGGTTTTTGAAGAGGTAAAGACAGAGAGAGGTTGTATAATTACATTCTGTTGTTGGCTGAACATACAGTTTAAAAGATAATTAACCTGTTTTAGATACAATGTGATGACAGAAGTGGCTCCATATCTGTTCCTTATCTCCAGCTCTGCCACACAATGGAAACTCTTCTCCAGTGAGGATTTAATTTAATCATTGACTTGAGTTATGTCAGAATTTCACACAAAGTCTTTAAGGTTTCGTTGGTAAACACTTTGGATTTATATTCTATGATGTTCAGTCATTAACCAGATGCTCTGTGCTTCTTGATAAGGAGAGCATCTGCTGTTTGCAGAGCTTCTCAAGTTGCCTGTTACTGTACTTGGTTTCGGCATTTAGTGCCAGATTGTATCTGGGGAATGAAAATGAGTCCTTCCCTGACTCCAGTAAGTGATACTGCTGATGAAACTGGAGCGTAGGAGTAAAGACTTTAGGGTCTAATTCAATAAGGTTTTGATTGAGAAACCACCTTTTTAATGTTTTTTGTACTTCCTCAGTGGATATTCCCTGGTTTGAATCCAACTGTATGTCTGATGTCACTAACTGAGATTGTGATTGGCTCACAGCTGCAGCCCACTTGGCTGATGTTATCTGATTGGCCTCCAGAGACATACATTGTTCTCTGTGTAGAAACGGCTCATGTAGTGACCTCATTTACTCAGGGACATATGTGAATATTTTTCTCTCCTTTCTTCTTTGTCTCGTTGTCCTTTACTGTTTATATCTCTTTACTCTGTGCTTCCCCTTTCTTTCTGTTGCCTCTATCACGTGTTCTCTCTTTATCAGTTTATTTTGTTGGCGTTCCCTCATTCTCAGTTTTATCGCTGACAGCCCGCAGTGCTTTGATCTCTCATATGGGACAAATAAAGCTACAGAGGGTGTGTGTGTGTTTGTACTCTTGTATCCATATGCATACACACATTTATGTCCCAGCCTTGATGTTGTCCCGTCGTTCACCACTGTTTGGACTGCAAATCCAATAGCCTTCAGTTTGACTGATTTACACAGGACAAAGGCAGCTCAGATAACACGCAAGTGACTCACAGGGTTTAATATTGATCGCACACTGTGACTGTTTCCAAACCTCAGAGCAAAAATTACATTATCAAGAAAAGTGCAATTTTATTTCCAGAGTAAACAAACGCCAATGAATCAGTCTGCAGTTTTTGTGGTTACTGATAATGTTGGAGGTGGAAGCTGATTATTTACCCACCCCTGTGACTCATTAGTGGACTGACCAGCTCAACAGGACCAATGTGCCAAAGTGTACCTTGTTGCAAAAGTAAACATTGATAATTTTTTTCCACACATGCAAGATTGTGTGAGCTTGTGGTTATCAATTCTTACGAGAAATGTTGTCCTCCCAGGAAAAATGAAACCATCAGTTGTTTCAGCTAGTGTGCAAAAACATTTGTTTTTGTTCAAGTGACAAAGCCCTCTGGCTGCCCTAGAAATGACAACTTCTTTCCATCAGATGCAAAAGAGGAATAAGTGTGACATTGTTACAGAGCCACAAAGCCTGCAGAGGGAGAAGGTTGGGGTGGTTGGATGGGTCGGACTTTGACATGGGAGACCACTGTTTGCTTCCTGTTTCCTTCCGACACTAAAGGTTAGTTTCCTTTATCCAAGACCATGATTGTTCACTAATCTTAAACAAAGTATTTTTTTAACAGTGACGACAAAGGTCGCCTAACCTTAACAAAGTAATCATTTAAACCTAAACCACAACGTTCCCCAACCGTAACCGAGTCGTTTTCTGTGCCTAAACCTAACCTAACTTCAACCATAGCCATGTCAGATCATAAAACACTTTTATTTGTGCAACAGTAATGGTTTTGGAAGACGTGATGAACAGAAAAAATACCTATATGAGTGTCTGAAATTGCAACTATAAATGATATAATTTGTGGTTTAATTTGCACTATTTGTTGGAAATGTTTCTGATTGGAACAGTTTATCTAGAGAAAAACACTTATTAGATATTGCAGGTTTAATAGCATCATATTTCCTTCACATCCATCAACTTTTCATCTTGCAGTGATGCAATGAAGATATAAAGTTTACCTTATGTTGATCCATTTTAATAACTGGTCAGTGTCTGAAGCTGGGAAATGTTACATTCCCTCATCATTTGTTTCAAACTGTTTGAAATGAATCATTAATTAAAGAGACTGTGGTGTCTTTCTCAGTTCTTTGGCACTGGATCAACACATATGCTTGGGCTGAGGAGATGTATCTTTACAGGAAACAGAACCACTCATGTCCAGGGACTCTGTGTCCTCCTCTCTGCTCTAATAGACACATGAAATCTGGATTTGGACCCTTAGAGGCTTTAGCACTGCAAGCCCAGACCAAGCCAGCTGTTGGCAGTTACAGGGCCAGTTACGTAAGCATGTCCCTCTCTCCCTATGCAGCCCCGGCTCCTTGCCTCACGCCACGCTGTGCGCAAAGCTCTTTATCAGTGACTGAGATAACACCTGCAGAAGTGCTCTACTTCCCTGTCCCTGTGCAGTGGAGCAATTTTACAGCCCATTTGAAAAACAGGATTCAACTTGTACCTTTTACGTAGTTTTAGTTCTTCCCCGCTTTTTCTTCTAAACGTTTTATTACAGGTTCTTTTCATTTGTGCTCTTATGAACTGTCTCTCTGCCTCTTTGTCCTTCTTCACTCTTGGCAGTCTTCACTTGTCTTCTTTTGTTTCTTCCACACCCACACTCACTCACTCCCTCTTTTCACCCCCCACTTCACTCTCTTTCCAGAGTTGCCCTTTATCCCACTTCTGAATATCTGCATTCACTCCTCCAATCGAATACAAAACACAATGACTTATTCTTCAGACCCTGGCCAGCAGAATGACCTTTACCTTCTTCTCTCTTTGCTCTCCCAAGTCCCTTTCTTTTATATCTTTTGATCACTCTCCACCTCCAAGTTACACCAACTTTCAGGATATTTTCTTTATCCAGTACTTTCTAGTCACTCTGTGTGGCGTTTCTTCTATAAACTTCATTTGTCTTTACCAGTCCACCATTCATCACCACTATCAAAACTACTAACACACACTCCTGAATCTGCCAGACCTAGTCATCTCTTATTCCTGACAGTGAGCTCACACTGAGACTGTGTTTGTCCACTCAAGTCAAAAGCAGCGCTGCCCTCAATGATTGATTGCTCTGTAATCCCGCAGTAACAAAACAACAAACAAAATCTCTGTTTAAGCGTGTGCTGCACTGAACAGTAGGTAAGGAGCCCCAAGAGACGGATCACATGACTGGTTGTCCTGATGATCATCACTGTCCCCCTCTTTCACCAGGGGATATAAATGCTTCCATTTTTAGTGTTTAATTGCGGAAGCATTACCATCATCCACAAAGACACAGCAGCCCTAACTAGAGCTGAACTACCCACAGTGACCCCGCGACCTCAGCCCCCAGCAAGCTTTGAAACCTGAGAAAGCAGCGCCGACCTCTGACCTTCAGCCTACCACCTCCCACGGTAACAGCAGCACCCCCCCTTCTCCCCCTTTCTCCCCCTTTGGACAGGATGTGACCTATCAGGAGGGCTCTGTAGGAGGGCCTTGACCCCAGACACTGTCCAGACTAAGTGTCTGAGACTGGCAACCTGACAGCAAGATGTAAGAGGTTCAGATAAGTGTTGAAAGAACAATAAAATAAACTGTTTATTTAATATTGCAGCTTATTTACTATCAATTATGTACACTTTAAATAACTGCTGATCACTTTCCAGATTATTTACTTATCTACCTTCCAGACTTTTTAGATTGCCATCTGATTCCCTATGTTACTTTAAAATAAAATCCTTCTATTTTGGTCAGTTATGTTATTGTTAAGTAGTTAAGCAGTTGAAAGTGATAGATGTGAAATCGCTGCACTGGGCCACAAGGCAATGATAACGTATCTTTGACAACAGACAGACATGATGTTAACTGTGATGGATTACTGATCTCAAGCAAGTTTCAAGTGTCTGCAAGTTGATTTTCATAACATACTGAAAAGAATGGAAGCAAATGGCTGCCTTGCATACAGTAAAAAAACATGCAGACGTCCACTGCTTCGAAGAAATGAAAAGTCTATTTGATTTGTTATTTGATTTGATTTCAAATCATGGATATTCAGTACAATTTATCAAGCACAGATTCCCTACAGTGCTTGAGCCAAAGTTTTTTTCCAGGTTACTTACTTTTTTACTGGTCCCACTTTTTACTTTTATCTTTTTTTCAATTGTTATTGTTTCTATTCTTTTCAGTGTCCTCTTCTACCCATTCTGTGCACTCTCCCATCCTCCCCTTGACATTATGAATGTGTCCAGTCACTGCCAGTAAAGTTTATAAGAACAAACTCTCTTTGTGATGCCACTGGGCAAAGTGAATCCACATCATCCATTTGCTTTTGTCTCTCTGTTTAGCAAGGGCTTTTCTCAGAGTGCACCAATGAAAGGTAGTCAAACCACCATCCAAACTTCCCTATTCATTTCAGAAAATGGCTTTGATGCTTTTGATTGAGGTGTTTTTGTCCGACTCCTTTTCAGTTTCGACTGTTGATTCCTTTCTGTGTTGGTCTGCAGAGCATCAGCCAACAAAACATCAGGAAGAGCTGAGTTGTTAAGAACAGGGAGAGGGTTTGGACGCGTTGGGAACAGGGTCATGACGTCTGGTGTGTGTCAGCAGCAAAGCTGCTTTCACCAGAAGAATGAGAACAAAGACCTGCTGGAGGATTTCACAGAGTCTAAGTACCTGCAGTTTAACAACGTGATTTGTTGTTCTGGTAAATGAAAAATTACCGGTTCAGTGGTTTAGTTTTTTCCTGCAATTCTCATTATGAAATGTCCTGAAAGTGGACTGTTCAGTAGTTTTCTGGCTTAGTTTGTGTACATGCACATTTTAGCCAGCTGAACCTCTGAGATGAGTTAAGGGAAGTTATGGAAAAGTAAGCAGATCTACTTAAGTACTGAACTGTTATGCAGTAATTTAACTTGACTTCAGTATTTACATTTTATATATGTTTATATCCACTACATTTCAGAGCTAAGTTTCAGAGCTAAGTTTTGTACTTTTTATGCCTCTACATAATTTGACAGTTATAGTTACTGTGTTGAGTTAAAGGTACTGCTGAAGTTATGTTTATATTCAGTGTTTCTCACTAAAATACGGACTCATAAACTGGGACAGGGACAGAAACTATTCATTGTAAATGAGACCTGGCTTTACAGTCCAGTGACACCCACTGAGCTAGAGAGATGCAGAAAGCACCCAGCAACACTACAAGGGAAAGTTGAGAAAAGCTCAACTTTATGTCTTCTGACGCGGTGCCAGCGACAACCAGCAAGAGCCAATCACACTCGTTTTGATTCATGTGGAGACGGAAGCACAGCGTTAACTAATCCACTCCACTATGTGAAATAACTCTAAACAAAACAGAGGAAAAGCTGATCATCACAGTCTCTCGTTTTTCTACAATGTGTATTTAACGAGCTGCCAAGACCCTTAAAAGAATGACGATGTGTGGAAACAAATCGCCAAAATTGTTGGTTCATTAGTATGGCAGCTACCTCAGAAAACAACTGCCCAGTCGGAGTAGAGCATGTAAATAACGTGCTCAACACAACACACCCACAGAATTACAGATTCATGAGAGACCAGACTGCCTACAACTTTGTATCCATATGTGTGAACACACTGTTAATAGCATGTTAAATGCATTTTTCCTTTTTGCATGCTGTGTTTTTGTTTTCCTCCTTGCTTAGGTTGGCACATTGCTACATTTCTGACCTTTTAAACCACCACCAACTGTTGATCAGTGCAATGTTTAAAATCATCAGCATTATTGTGTATCACATCACCATGTGCTAAAGGTAACAAAAAGGTAATCCACTCTTAAGAACATTGCTCCACAGCACTACTAGTGGTCGAAACCTCCACAGGATACCTTTAATGACCATATTGTACCATGCCAGGGAATAGGCATGTGGGAAAGCCTGCCAACATGTACTGCATTCTTACTGGTGTTATTGTAATTTACGCTGTGTTCTGCAGTGTTTTCATGTACTTTTTCACGTGTCATCTCCTCTTATACAATTAGTTCCCAAGTGATGTGTGCAAGATTGGTGACGTTCTCCCTGAACTGTTCAAGTTGAAAACTTCTCTTCCCATGTTCGCCACAATACGAAATACAATGCAGTTTTATGCGTTAAAGTAAATTACCTCTCAACAGTATATTAAACAGTTAAGATTAGTTTCACCTCAGTGAACTACAGACAAGACAATGAGTACTGCTGCATTTTAAGTGCTTGACTTGTTTTATGTGACATTTAGCGGGTATAAAGGCTTAAAAAAAACAACAACAAAAAAAGATATTTTTATTGTAACAGACATTGAATGAATTTGAATTCTTCTTTCCAGTTGGGAGTGAGAAGGATGTATGTCGGTAAGCTGATCATGTAAATGTTTCCCTCAAGCTTTACGTCCAAAACAATGACAAAAAGAAGGATTGGATGTGATGTGTGTTTTACTTTAGTAAAAGTTTGAATGGAAGACTTAAACTTGTACATACTACCTAACTAAGATATATTGTACTTCTGCTACCAGTGGTTGATAAAGTGAGTAGGCAGATGTTCAGTGTCTCAGCCAAGGTTGAACAGCACACATGTTAATGGACACATGCTGGCCACTATGGGAATCAAACTGTGTGTGTGTGTGTGTGTGTGTGTGTGTGTGTGTGCGTGTGTGTGTGTGTGTGTGTGTGTGTGTGTGTGATCTCTCATATGGGACGCTGGGATGATGGGAGTGAACCAGAGAGAGAAAAGGAGGGAGGGAGGGAGTGAGGGAAGGACAGTGAGATACAAAAAGTCTGGGAAAAACAGAGGGCGGGAGAAAGAGAGCGTAGTTGACAGTGAGGGAGTGTGATGTGAGTGAAAATGAGAGAGTGAATCGAAAGTGGTGCCATGTTGCCCGGCTGTGGGAAAAGAGTCATATGACAGCTGCAGCCAACAGCCGAATCCAAGGAGAAGCTGTATTTATTGTTTTTAAGGTTTTTGTAAAAATGAGGATCAATTCCAAGGACAAAGTGAGGCTTTATTCTCGAAGGGATTTGAGAGGGATGGAGACAGAGAGAGATTAAATACCTCCTTGCGGCAGCCTCCTAATTGGTCTCATTACTGTGTAACTTCCTGGTGAATGCAGGCCGTTCTGACCTTGGCCTTTGAAATATAGACCCATGGCGTCTCAGAGCTGCTGGCCGAGGGAGGACTCGGAAGAACAACCACTCTCTCTGTCAACCAGTGTGTGTGTGTGTGTGTGTGTGGATATATGTGAATGAGCATGATGTGTGTGCTTATGGGTGTTATTGTGTTTCTTGCCTTTTGCCCAAGAAAGAATAGGGCATATGTGGGAGTTATTTGTGATCCTTCTGACGCAAATCTGGTATACTGACACAGAATCTATTTCCATGTCCAGTCTGCTGCTGATATGAATACTACATGAGGTCTGAGCCCTGGATTAGACAGCCAGTGAGTTTCCCAGATTGATGGAGGCTGATGAGTGTTGACGTACTCTGTGCTTAGACCTGCAACTTGTAAATTTCCCCTTTTTTTTCTCTGCACATTCCTCCCCCCTTATCTTTTCGCTTTTTCAGCTCAAACAGGAGCACTGAGGCAGTTTTACGATGTTTTTCTCTGCTGTCACACACAGTGGATGCTTGTCACTTGTTTGAGTGAAGGAGTGCAGGGAAAAGTCCCTGAGGCCAGTCGATGTCCTGGCTCATACACAACCCAGCCTGTTTGAACCCAGTATGAACAACTGTTCTATAATTGTACATCACTTACACCATTCTTCTAAATCACAAAATCCATCCATCTTTTCCATCTTTAGTTTAATGTTCTGTCACTTTCTTTTTCACTGCCCCTAGTTCCCTCTTTCTTTAAATTTCAGTCATTTCAGCTGCTCTCTATTAACCTACCATTATATTCAACCTTAGACATAGTTGTGGTAAATTTGAAGAAGTGATGTCTTTTACTGTATTGAAACTGAAATGGTCTGTTCTTGCAGTTTTTGTACATCTACAAGAAAAATAATTGCGATGTGGATTATGTTCAGTGGCAACATTTTTCCAGGGAAGGAAAGTACTACGATTTCTTCAGGTGCATGATGTTGACTAGATTGAATACGTTTCAGCAACACAAACACATTGTTTAAGGTTAGGGAAAGATAGTGGTTTTGGTTAAATGTTACCATTATGAAGAATACATGGTGTCTCATACTTCAAGTCACTTTTGACTTTTTCAATATATAACCAAGAACAAAGAACACTTGCACGCTAAATAGAGGCTCCCAAAAAGGCAATTTACTGAGAACAATTACAAAGTTTGGACTTCATCAGGTAATATTCAGCATGTGGCCATGAGGTCCATATATAGACTTCACCTGATTCGACCCAGGTGTGGATCACAGGTTGAGTCAATCGATTACATCGACATATAGGGCACATATCAAGCTATTTACAATATTTACAACCTGAAACTCAAAGCTATCAACTTCATATCCACTACAAGGGTACAATCAAATTCCCTGACAGAAAGACCATCTGAATATAGTGATGGAGCAAGTAAATGTTATGGGTTACATCTTATATCACCAGAAGGAATAGATCTATTTATACAAAAAGACTGCTGCTATAAACCCACTTAACCCAAAAATATATATAATGGTATACATGAGCAACCGAACACAGTAGATGATGAATCATCAGAGTAGGAGGGTTAGGAGATACAGTATATCTCCCTTTGGAGGTTTTCTTTCTTCACCAAGACCATGAAATTTCCCTAACCTTAACCAGGTGCACTGAGTTCCTAAACATAACCATAAAAAACATGAATCATGCTTTAGTCCCTATGAGCGGATATTGTTTGAAAGATTAGATAATGTAGGGAAAACAAACTAAATACTGTATGTTGTCAATAATCATTCAGCCACTTAGAGAATATGTTTATTACAAATGTTTTATGTGTTGACAAACTGTTGTGTTGACAAAAAAGGTAATTTATGTGGCATTGCCTTTCTGTCCACTTCTTCAGCTCTCTTTTATTTAAATATTTGCATTCTTTATTGCCCTCCATTTTTTAAAGAGATGAGCACTATTCCGGTCATTACTCTCTGTTTGCTAAATTATAATGAATTATGCAGCACATTCTACCTCATTTCACATTCATTTCCCTGTTTGCCTTAACAGTAGGCTTTACCTCTCCAAATATCTCCCCTGTCATTCACCAAAAAGCACACACTCATTCTATCTATTCCCCCTCTTTCATTTAGACATCCTGCCATTCTGTGTAGCCTAAAATGAATGTTTGCCTGGTGACTGTGTTGGCCAGCTGCTGCAGATGTCTCAGTGGGCCTATAGATAGACTCTCTCTAGACTGGCAGGCCAATCTCCGAGCTGAAATCAGCTCATCAAACTACACACACACACACACACACACACAGGGGAAATGTGGCACGGTCAGGCAGCACTGCTTTCAGTGAAATCCAGATGGATTTAAGGCTGCAAGACATATCACACAATACAAAAAAACCCAGCTTGAGTCCCTGTTGCTTGATATTCTATAATATATTCAAAGTGGAGAATAGAAGCAGTTTTTACATGGCAGTATATCAAATACCGTAGTACCCTAATTGTAGTTATTAGTATCACGTTGCCGCCGAGTGAGTTAAAGTTGAGCCAAAGCACTGTTAGCCATGGAAAACTTGAGTCCAAGTGACACCTGACATCTGTTTAAACAGTGTTGTCATCAGGGTGTCTGTCTGCTGTTTCCACCTGGGTCTGTCGGAATAACAATGTGTCTTTATTGTACCAAACTGGCTCACAATCTCTTATCTAAAATAATACAAGCCCTGGGCAATCAGCTGACTGCGGAGACTGAACATTCAGTGCAGTTAGCTTGTGGAAAAGAAACCAAAGAAAAACTGCACGCTCCTACATGTTATTGAAGAAACATGGGTGGGATGCTATTTATAAAGATATTATACTGAGTATGTTTGTGTTTTTGAATGGATTTTTTGTTTTGTTTGATGGAGGTGGAACACAAATGGGAACGTTTGGGGGGTTTTGGGGGGGTCAGCTGGTGGGAATGAGCAGCAGGTTGACGAATGACACAAAGTCTATCTGTGTCTCTGTCAAAGAGCCTTATTTATGAGTCGTGAAGCGTAGACGCAGATAAACAAGAGGCGGCATTCTCCTATCCCAACATGTCACAGCATGGAAAGACAGTGTACTGTATGTCCGCCCTTATGCATTACCCCATCCTTCCATCAACCACCCCTTGTTACATAACCCACCCCAAACCTCAGCACTGTAATGTACTATTCATCCACACACACATTCACACTCCAGTGAACAATGGACTAACTGATAGGCACACATGCACACAACCCACAGACCTTTGCAGTCAAAAGTCCCATATTTACTGTACTGAGCAGAATTTGCACATGATTTAGAATCCCCCATGCACTCTGTGTTTTATAGTCTAAATCTATTAAACAGACTTCTCTCAGACATTTATCCAGCACTCGCAGCTGCTTCAGACCCCACTGACTGCAGAGTGAATCACACACTAGAAACACCCAGTAACATAAATATAGTAAGATAAACACAGCCGACAAGCTGCTGGATGAGGCTGCTGCGTTATATAAAGCTGACGGCCTATTTAAGACATGGTGGCTAACGCAAATGCTGTCTCATCTCTTCGGCTGAAATTAGACATGCAACCGTGGCAACTTACACCTTACTACCAAAGAAAATATAGAAAAGATGTCATACCAACAATATAGTAAGTGATATAGTCTGTGAGCTGATGGAAAGTGGGCAAGGTCGGATGAGTGCTGTTTTATGGCCTGTTGAATGACAGAAGCCCCAGGCTGCAGACGGAGGGTATGACGTAACAAGGGGATATAGAAAAAAGGTAAATGATGGGTGCAATGGTGCGACTCCAGGCAAGACACTCTGGGGGGAGAAAAGGGGTGTTTGAAGAAAGGAGATAGTGGAGGACACTAGGGGGGTGGGAAGCAGACCAGAGGGGGCATAAAGAACCGATAAGGAGGTGGGAGTTGACATAAAGTTTAAAAAAAAAAAACAGTGTGGAAAGTTGGAGAAGAAGAAGAGGAGTGGGGGAGAGACGTTATCATAAATCTTTTGTTAGTGAAACAGATACAGGCCATAAAAACTGTCCCCAGAATGAATTGCTGTGAAATATACACTTGAGCCGCAGAAACACTCATCAGTATCTCTGACGTCAGAGTCTCTCAGTATAAGAGGGAGAACAGTAAATATCAGGCTGGTTTGGAAAGTGGTTTGTGAGGATTAGGCCTAACAAAGGACACCTGCTTACCATAGCTGCCGCTGTGAAAGGCGGTAAGGCCGTTTACTGGAAGTCAAGCACACACACCCTCTCTCTCTCTCTCTCTCTCTCTCTCCCTCTCTCTCTCTTTCTCTCTTTCTTTGAAGGGTTATTATGGTGAACCTATAGTGGACTTTGTTCTCCTATGTGACAGAGGGAGCCCCTTCCAGCAGTATAGATAAGGCTTAAGAGGCCTGTGTGTCAGTGTGATCATGGAACCATGTAATAAAAACAGCTCTGGAATGCCTGTAGATGTTCATGTGTTTATTTAAGTCCACTGACACACACACAACACACCTGAGCGGCCACAGAGGTGTGGTGATGCAACTCAACTTGACCTGACTAATGCAATCAACCAACTCTCCACATAAACATTATTAATGTACTGGGTTTGTGTGTGTGTCCATGCATGTCAAACCCAAAATGTGTGTTGTTAGGATAGAAGGGTGATTCTCAGGTGTGACATGACCAGTAACTAAAGGCCGACGTATTCTCAGGTTTGAAGGACCTGTCAGTTGACTACATCTAAAGGCAAACATGTTTATAGCTGTTCCGAGGGGTATAACTTCACACACTTGCAGACAGTCTCTCCTGGAAGGTATTATTGGCATTGCACTCTGTTGCACACACAAAACGTGACAAAAGATGGCTTCCCTCAAACATATGCAACTGTGGAATCTCTTCTTCTTCGCTCTATTTCAGCTGCCAAACAACAAAACTGAGTCACAACCAACATCTGGCGAACGGTTAGACAAACACAGCCCAGTAAACATTAAGTTTTTCCCTTCCACTCTCTCACTCTCTATCACTATAGCCAAATTCACAACTTAGTGGCTCTACTAAACTGGTTATTTCTATTGTCAGACAACTTAAAAAGCATGAAATAGTGATTTGATCACAGCTCATAAATGATACCTGTTAACCAGACAAACAGTAATTCCTGCATTGAAATTAATACAAGTTAATGACAACAGCTGTATTGTGTGATTGCTATATTAATATTTAAAATGGGTGATCACAGAGTGGGATAGAGGTAACAGAAATAAAGCTGTCCCCTATCTTTACTTCACAATGTCTGTCCACAGTAAAACACAAGGTATCCATTTTCCACTCAGGAGAGAAAAACAAGCAATTTTTAAAATTTAGCCAGCTTAGTGTGGACATAGTCTGATATACAAAACATGTGATGGACATCACTCTGTCACATTTGTCCCCTGACTCCCTTGAGAGGAGGAGAATATGGACAACGAGGGCTGGAGAGAAGAGAGAGATTAAACACCCCTGCCGGGCCAATGAGGGCAAATAGGGGGCATGCATGTCACACTGCTGAGAGCAGAGCCCCTTTAAGCCCAGTCGCAGGGGTTTATCTCACAGCTCAGAACTGTAAACCACATATCAGCCTTCATGCCAAATATCAGATTTAAGGCTATATAGAGCATACATGTTACTTAGAATACTTCTTTAATGTTTTTGGCTCTCATCACTCCGAATCTAAATGTGAGTGTCAGCAAGGTCAAGTTATATCAACACTTTCTGGTTCTTTGGAAGTTTCCTTTATCCAAAGTGATAAGAACTCAGTGTTGGAAATGTGTGTTTGGTGTTTAATAAATAATATCCCCTATGCTCTACATTGCCTTGAGTCTCATGTTTGGCCTAAACACAGACACGTGTTTGATATGAGCCAAAACACTGTCGCTGTTCAAATATGTTTTGGATTTACTGAATATCAATAAATTCTTAAATAAAAAGTCAGGACACATCAAAAATGGTCTCAGTACTTAGAAAGAAATAGGTCGTCTATGAGATTTTCAGGTTTCTAGTCCTGGAAACATTTTGAATGCTTATTTTCCTGATCTCTCCCACTCTCTGTCCCACTGTCTCCATCATCCCCTCCAAACAAATAATCTCTATGGGACACATTATTTGCTCAGTCAGTGGACTGTTTGGAAAACAAAGATTTCATCAGAACCTTCCTGTTTGCAATGTGACCTCAGGACCAGGACACACACACACACACACTTTGCATTCGTGGAAACACACAAACACGGGCACGTGTTGACGGGCACACACACAAACAGGGAAACAGAGGAGAGACAGATGCAGGAGTGTAATTTAATGTTTGTAGTCAAGCAGTATGCTCAGGACAGCATGAAGCAGCATTGTTGTGGTTGGAGTGCTGTGAATCATCCTGTTCAAATTCCTGACATTTAACATGTGCTCTTGAGGACACTAGTGTATTGATTGTCCACTTGTGAAACTGCCCCTCAGATATGACGAAATTACTTGCACCTGATTCAAGCGCAGAGGGCAGTTAAGGCTCAAACTCGGATCCATCATCCTCACAGATTTAGCGTGGGAATCTCGTGACAACTGCTATCTCTGCGTTAGACATCTGCCCCTGGACACTATCATGTGTCACATATGTATGCAACACACATAACATATGCACATGTATGAAAAAACACACACATACCATGTTCCCCAGCTGCTGTGGGTCACTTGTTTTTGTCACAGTGACCCATGTCTTCTGTCACTTGGGAGAAAACCAGAGCTCGTCTCAGGTTACGCTCAAGCATCTGCCACGTTTGACGCATATCTTACCCTCTCTGTCTTTCTCTCTCCCACTCACACACACACACACACACACAGGATTTATCATACTAAATGACTGCAGTAAAAGTAGCAATTCCACCTTTTAAAAATACAAGTAAAAGTTATGAATTCAAGACAAGACTACAGAGGTACAAGTACATTGCCAAAAGTATGTGGACACCCAAATCTTACACCTAATTCATTAATTCATGGGGATTAATTAGCTACTATAACAGTGTACGCTCTTTTGAGAAAATTTCCACAAGAAAGTAAAGTAAAAGTACCTAAAATGGTTCTTAAGTACAGTATTGGAGTACACATACTTTGTTACCTTCCACCTCAAGCCCCATTGTGATTGTGAGGGTGAAATTTTAGCTCCTTGTGCCTTTTTTCTGAGTTGGAGAGATTACTCAAACAAGACACAAAGGGCCAAAACATTTGTTTAGGGGGATTTTGAAACCTGGAGTATTTACATAGTGCAAGCTGTCCTCATGACAGAAAATCTAAATCAACTCTGCCTTAAAATTGAGAAAGGAAAATATCAGAAACACGATATCTTTCCTGCTGCCAGGCTGTTCACCAAAATCCCCCTCATTTCTCCAAGAAAATCTCCATTGTGCTGATTCCCTAGAACAACCCCACCACCCTCCCTTTACTTTGCTGAAACTGAATGTTTCACTCACAGGGACTCATGTGATATGAACCATTTAGCCTTGTACACGATCATCATTACCTGCCTGGCTAAATGAGATGTTTGCGCGTAATGAAGAACACATCCTTACATGAACTTCTCTCTGTATCTGTGCCAGCAAATGTTTTAATCCAGAGTCTGTGATTTAGTGTAATTAAAGAGCAGGCAGAGCAGCTCATTTGAGAGAGTTATTGCATTTTTTTAAAACTTTTACTCAGTGTTCATAGAAACCACACAGGTGAGTCAAACACTGGTGTTTATTTTCGAATGCATCTGACACAAGTCTGAAAGATCTCCTCCCCACCTTATCTTTGTATCAATTAATCAACGACTCATGTCTGTTGCAGACACACAGACACACATTCCAGCGCTGATATGAATAGCAGCCATTGATGCATCTCCCTTTGAGGCCTGCTCCCAGCATGAGTGTTGTGCTGAGCAGGTAAGTGGTGGTGGGTAAACTGATCTACCCCTGGGCTCTACAGCACCCCACCTCCTGCAACCACATACACACGCACACACACATACACACACACCGCTGCTATTGTCCCTCCCTCTATGTTTTCCCATGTCTCCCTGCTTCCTGGGCCCCTACGCTACCTGCCGGCACATTCCTGCCCAGCCGTGTCAAATCTCTTTATGTTCACACTCTTTGTTGCTCTGTTTCCACTGTCACTCTTTTTTTATTACCCTGTTTGACTGTTCCTCTTTCCCCGCCGTCTGCGTGTGTGTTATCTGTTATGCTCTGTCCACCGCTGACCAAACACAACATGACACACTGTCAGGACAACACGGCAGTAGGTGTACATAGACTCTGATCAAATATGACCACTTATAATTTAATTTCATTGTATTTCCTGCTAACACAATCTTGATTTACCATCATTTGACTTTATTTTTTAAAAAGAAAGGCCTATCACTTCTGTGACATTGAACGCTTTACTCATAATATTTAAAATATTTAATTTTGAAAATATTTTTACTGACACAACCTTGTAAAAATTCATTCATGTTGTATGATTACTGGCATTTGCCATATATGTTTTTTTTTTTCATTGTGAAATTTGAATGTAAAATGAATTTCTTGGTGTGTTGTGAGAACCTTGTGAAAATACATTCATGCCATAGAATAACAAGCGTTGACATTATTTTAAAAGAAAGATTAACTGTTTTTTGGAATTATAGAATTTAATTGTAAATTGATGGCAGAAAATCTAAAAGCAACTATTAACTGTAAATTTATAGACATTTAACAATATTCTTCAAAAATGTGAAATGCAAGTAAAATGATGTGAAATTTTACCATATTGTCTGTAAATTTACATGTATTTTTTTACAGTTAAGATCTATATTGCAATGGTATATTTTTAGGGCTACAGAGGTTTTCTTAAGCTTATAACTCCCTCATGTAATCTGAATTCACCATGCATTGCAATGATAAATACATAATTTTCAATTACATTTAAATTGTCATATTTCAAATAATAACATTTCTCAGTATTTAAGTGCCAAAACCTTGTGCTGTTTGTTTTGAATACTTAAGCCCATTAACTTTAAATTGTGTAACTTTGAGTAATAAGCACACCATTATGATTTTACATTGATTTCCTTCCTTCCAGGCAGCCATTGACTAACATTAATTTCAGTAAGGTATGAAAATCTTAAAACATTATTGTTTTAAGATTCTTTTCCTGCCGACAGTCACAGAGGGGAAATAAACTGAAATTGCAATTTATTTAATATGTGCATATCATTAAAGTGATATTTTGAATCCATTTTTTAAAATCACATTATTGTGTGGCCATGCATTTGTTACCATGTACATTTTCAAAACACTCCTTGATGGTCTGACATCTGAGAATTATTAGTCAGCTGTCAAAAGCACCACAGTGACGAGTGATGCTGTCAGAAAATCAAATCCAAAACAAAACATTAATTTCAAGAGAGAGATACTGTAAAGTGGAGGTTTTAGTTTCTTGCAATAAATGGTTGCTGTCTATCTGTAATCAAATACTACTCACAACATGATCACACAAAAATAATGTAACTTTGACAAAAGGATATTGGTGAAAGGTGTCTGACAGTGCCTACAGTAACCATTCAGAAACACTAGTGAGACTTTACAGCCTGATGATGTGCTGGCACAATCTGGCAGCTTTATTGGGGGTGCCTTCCTGCCTGGTGAATGCCCTGGGACCATTATTTGGTAGGTGATAAAGAGAGATTTACAACTCAGGGACAAAATCAGTCTATCTTCACTCCATCAGTCCTCCTCACTCCTGCACCAATGTTATCACTTCACCCTGTAGCACCAACCATACTTCAATCAGTGAGGTTCTTCATCTTTCTGATAGGGAGGAGCAAAATCACACAAATCAAGTAAGACCACATCCTCAGGTGAGGATAAGAGAGATACCAGTTTCAGTACAAGCATATTCCCAGATGTCAGTGTTCAGTGTTTCCCTGTCTGTCCTTTGGTGGTTTAATGAGGCACTAAGTGACCCCGACACCCATTCACAAAGTTTAAAGCCCCTTTCACCCCTCCCTCCCTCTTTCTTCCCATCCTCCGCTCAACTCTAAACCCCACCACCACCAAATACATGTCTCTGATCTTCTTCCCCTTCCCTAACCTGCCATAATGCTGTACCCTGAAGTCATAGCCCCACACCCATCAGCCATCTTATCCTCAGGGGGCCCCCTAAGAGCCTGACTGGGTGGTCCCTCCCCCCTAGCCCAATCCAACCCCCCTCTTCAAGGTCAGAAGTCAGAGGTGAACCCCAACAGTGTGTGAGAAACGTGCTGCACCGTGTGCTGTGCTGAGCCAGGCAAGGAAGAGAGGAAGGAGTTGAGGCTGCCCCGTTTCCTCCCTGGCCCCTACGAGAGCCAGTTAATGGGGCTCCTGGGGTCAGCGGGACAGAGAAACACAGGCGTGGTGCTGGTGTTGGTTACAGATTTGATTTATAGGACCAATTTCTTCTCCAAACGTGAGTTTGTTTGGGTTGAGAGGGAGGCAGAGCAGACTGGCTTAGGCTGAGGGGATCAACAGAGACGCCGTACAGGATGATGAGGGGAGATTGTGTGTGTACTTGTCTCTGTTCATGTGCTTATGTGTATAAATGTGTCTGATGTCTGTATATGTGTGTGGCAACCTAGATCCCTTTGCTGAGTGTGCGCTAACTTGAAGCATTTATTAGGGACTGTCTAGCCAGTGCCGTGTCAAAGGAGCTTAAAGTGATTTATTTGAATGGCTAGTAGAAGCTGGTTATTTAACTGGCAAATTGCTGTGTATTTTATAAATGATGGCCTTGATGCTGTCCAGCAGAGGATAACAAGCCTAGCTGGCAGGCAGAACCTATGCTGAGCTGGAAAATCTGTGATAATAACCGTTTCGGATGGATAACTGAGATAATATGAGGCCACCTTCAAAATATTTCTAAAAAACACAAATATACAGACTGGAGGTGGAGGAATAACTGTGAGGTTCATGTATTACACACACATGCCAACATGCAAATCCATGCATGTAAGCATATTAACAATCATTTTAAACTGAAGGGGTGTAATTATACACACATCATGTGCAGTAGGTGCAAGGCTAATAAAAACGGCATCAACAGGAAAAGAGTAACGCCTGCACATATATTCCAAAGCCACAAATATCTTCAGATTTAAAACATTTCGATCCAAGTTGGATCTCTGTCAGATCAAAATGTTTTAAAAAATACCAATAGGCTGCCAGCCTATTCGATCCAACTTGGATGGAAGTTTTTAGATTGATGTTGTCTACTTTCATAAATTTATGGCTTTGGGGTAAGTATGCAGGCGTTGCTCTTTTCCTAACAGTAATTTTGGAACAATAATACACAAATTTTAAAAAAAAGAAGAATACCTTCATGTTCTGTCCAATCAAAAGGAAAAGTGTGTCTATTGGTAAGAGGAAGTTCCTTGTCTGTGGTCTTATTAGACAGTTTGAATCATGGTTTGACAGAGATTCATTTTCTGGATTTTGATTCAAAGTGCTGAAAATGTCCACAGTTTTAGTAATAATCAGAGATAATAGATTGGGACAGGGTCATGAGCTACAGAATGATGTTCTGCCTGCGTGACTTCCAGCACTGGTCCAAATAAGGCCCATTATATGCAATACCAGCACACCATTCATATTATTAAAGACATATTAATTTTAAAAAAGTCAAATACATGTATTTAAAGCTTATTTAAAGTATATATATGAATATATGTTATATATGACACATCCCTGTAATCTTATAGGCTTTCTGGCACTGATTCCAGTGAAAATTAAAAGCGTATTCAGCTCTGTGTTGCTTTCAGCCTCTTTTAGCTCATTGTTTTGGTTTTCTGGTCGATAAAGTTGAATTATTTTAGCTCTCACAGATCTCAACCATGAAAAGTAAATTCAGAACATATAAAACTACAAGAAGCTGCTCTCTGCATAGAAGGCTACTACTCAAGGACATTTTTGCGGCCTTTCCTAGCTAACTGCCCAATTTTAAGCTAGCCAAAAAGATTCAGATATTTTTCTTAGGAGTGGGTTTACCAGAGTGAATATCAGACTTGTTTTAATATCAGATACATTAGCTAAGAAACTTAAGAAGTTGCTGTATTATGTCTTGGAACACTACTGTGTTTGTTTAAGAGTCTTCTTTCTGCCCTCCAGCAGTTAATAAAAGAATACTGTCTCTATGCAGGTGTGTGTGTGTGTGTGTGTGTGTGTGTACAAGTACCTGTACCTGTAAACATACTTATTATTACAAAACACATGCCTTCATTCAAAATCCATATGTGCTGACAGATCTGTGTCAGTCCACAGTTGCATTTACAAAAGGGAGCATTTATGGCTGTGAAGCTCCACCTCTCCAGTTCTGCACCTTTGTTTACGGGAGCCCTCCGGTGATTTCATCACTTCTTCCCAACATGTAAGGAATATGCATTGAGTAAGTGCAGCATGATTTAGTAATGGATCAGAAAATAATCACATTTTCTGTGATGTTTTGTAGAAAATGTGTTGTAAGCATAAAATCATCCAAGTTGTTGATTCTAAGAAAACAATAGTATACAAGTAAAGTAAACCAGATGAGTGATATTCACATTATTTTACCAATGAGCTCAAAATATAAGAGGAGACACATTTAAATACAGGGGACAGTCATTTTTGTGTATTCAAGTGATTCTGCAACAGTTTAGTTTCTGAAATTCACTTGCACAACCTCACACCCACAATGTTTCATATTGAAAAGTATTATATTCATATAATAGTCTTCATTGATGTGATTATAGGTGTGACCCATTTAGATTGAGGCGTAAACAAGTAAAAAACAATAAATAGATTAATTAAATTGGATACATTAATGCCTAAATAAATGGTGGTATTTTTTAATCAAAACAAAATTGCTTTTATAAAAGGAAATTACACAGATAATTCTTCAATTTGCATTTTGATTTTCAACTTTACATTTTCATTTATTAAGTAAATGATTATTTATGCTGCACGCTGAGATCTGTGATTTATTTGTACATGTTGAAAGTTTAGTCTGAAAACAAGTACAGGTTAAAACCAATGTTTTTGTCCTATTAAACATAAATCAATAAACTTTTGGGCCTTTCATACTGAGTTCTTACAATCCATTGTCCTGTGGACCTGAATCAATACAAAACCTTGAAGACAAACAATCTGTGGAAGCCAGAAGCAAACTTCCTGAGTTTCACTAACAGTCCCTCTGTCTCCACTGAAACCCACAACAACAAACACTTAAAAATAGAAAGATGTTAGTCACGTGTGTGGTGTTGTTTTGTAGGCTTGAACTTTAGTCAGTCAACACACCGGTAATGTATGTTTTGATCACCAACTTTTCCTTTACATTGTCACACTTGAGTGCTATCATCCATCTTATATGAACATTACTAACTTTAAAATTGCAAGTAAATGTTGAGTGGAGCTTTTTAAATACAGGTTTATAATAGTTGTGTGTGTTTATGTGCATATACGTGTGTGTGTGTGTGTGTGTGTGTGTGTGTGTGTGTGAGGGGATTCTGAGAGGGGAAGTGACATCATGGAAAGTGATTGCTGTGCAAACAGAGGCTGCAGCCCCCAGGTGGGCTCTATGATTAAGAGATTAAAGAGGAAATGAAAGAGCTTCACATACACACACACACACACACACACACGTGCATACACACATGCATACCCATGTCCCGATGCAATAACTAACCTGGATGTCTAGAAAGTACTGGAAGTTTGTTTGTGTGTGTGTGTGTGTGTGTGTGTGTGTGTGTATTTATGAGTCAGAGTGTGTCTAGAAGGTAAAGGAAGTTAGGTCATCGGGGTTGCCTGTCCTGGCCTGCAGCCACTCACAACTCTGAGTCAAGAGTGGAGGGAGCTGATTCAGCATGGCTACAGGCAAACAAATCCCAAATAAGCCTCATCCTACATCCATTCATACAAATTAACACACACACGAAGAAAGATACTGTTTCCAACAGTGATTTCATTCTTCATCTTTGACAGTTAAATTCCATCTTCCACACAAGCACCACCCAGATCTAACATTTTCCACCTGAGTGACTTTGTTCTGCAGCTTCACGTGCTGTGTATACTCTGTTGCCATTAGTTACATGTGTGGTGATCAAAGTGAGGAGCTTACACAGTTTCCACTGCAATCACAGCATCGAGGCGATATTTGGCTTGGCATCTAATCAATACCACATTTACACCAGAGAGTAATTGCGCTCTCATTGAAAACTTTACATGTAAGGCGAAGAAGCAGGCATCTTGTGAGGTATATGCTCCATATGTTGTCCATATGTTCTTATATTGTTTACTGTATGGTTAAGTCACACTTTAAGCGCCAAAAGGTTCTCAAGTCTTCTCCATGCCAGCCTTCAGCTGCTGGACACGGGAACGTGATCAGCAGCTCTGCACCGCTGAAGCCTCCTGCTGAGCCCTAGTGGAGGTTATTTGTTTCTGCCTTTAAGGGGGACTGGGGAAAGGGGAGTGGGTGTTCTGGTAGGGGGGGGGGGGTCCCTATAGAGAAACTGTCACAGCCTGAAGGTCTGCTTTTGTCTTAAGTGATGAGCAGGTTAATCAGTAATTAAGCATGTGAGACCGGGGGGAGTTCATTATGGGGAAAAAGTGGATGAAGTGGATTATAATGTGATGCATGTTTATGCTTGTGTGTGTGTGTGTGTGTGTGTGTGTGTGTGTGTGTGTGAGAGAGAGAGAGAGAGAGAGAGAGAGAGAGAGAGAGAGACAAAGAGGGTGAGACATTGTTGTCACAGTAACTAAAGAAGGGATCGGCTAAATTGCCACTTTCCCAGGTGAGCTCAAAAGGCCTTCTGACCCCCCTTACTTGGCCTCAAAACTTGTCACTTCCACAAAAGATAATGGCTTTGCTCCATTGTGTCCTGTCCACCCACCATTCAGGCCCCTGGACAGAGTGGTGAGACCAGCTAATGTAAAGCTGGGCTTCTAAAGGTCTACTGTTGGGCTAGGGTTTAACTTTATTAACTGAGGGTCCTTTGAGGCAGACAAGTCAGTCCTGATCCTTCAAGGAAATGAGCCTTTATGAAATAATACAGGAAAATGGTGACAGAGAGGCTAAAGAGAGAGAGAAGCCAAGATTAATTGAGCCAAGATGACAAGTCTGTGGGCTGTGTTTTGCGGCGGGGACACAAGGCTCAGAGAGGCAATGAAAAGAGAGGAGGCTCAGTAAACACAGAGAGGCACACTCCTGCTTGAAATGAGAGACAGTTTTGTTTGCGCAGACCCCGTCATTTGAGGTGAAGAGCACCTGCAAGTGAGAGGAAGTAAAGACAGGGCAGCAGCTGGACTACCTCAAACTCAGAAGACAAACTCGTCATCACCACATCACCACAATAAGATGTTTTTTCTATCCTCAACTGACCTTGGAATTTTGTTTAGACTGTTTTATTTCTATAAGGCAATTGTCTCAGTCAGAAAACTCACCCACATCGAGGCATCGAAGTTTTGTCTCAATGCACTGTTTCATAGTTGATTTATATTTTACTATTGATTGATTATTTAAATAATCCTTTTAAAGTCATGTGTTGGCCAAATCGTTGCCTGAGACTGCCAAGCAGCAATGATATATTTGAACAGAGAGACAAAGTTCAGCCTCTGCAGTGAGACTTTATAAATTACTTCTGATAACATGAAACTCTTTTTTATATTTACATTGGTCCTGCTTTTTGTGGTTGTTTTTATTGTTTTAGTTCTCTGCTCTACCATAGTTGTATTTCAAAATGTACTCAATAAATAAAGTTTATGATTATTCCAAACCATACAAAAATCATAAAAAGAAAAACATTTCCTTCCTTCCTATGAACAAGTGACTATGAATTCTCTTCTCGTTCTTTCAGTTTGATGATTGAGTGCACATAGAACGATACTTTATTGTCCTTGGATGTCTGCACGTCTAGTAGCTCTATTGGCAACTAGTCCATTACATATTGAAACAGTACACATTCCTCTGCGTGAGAAGAAATGAGAAGAGTAGAATAAAGGGGAATGGCAGCATGAGGCGGGGCTGAGTTTGTGTTTGGAGCTTTTGGAGGGGATGTGGGATAAGAACACAATTAGAGGAGCTTAAAGGAGAGCAGCGGGGGGAGCAGAGCAGTGGGGAGGGAAAGGGGATGAGGGTGAGCTGCACACTCACCTGCACAAGCGGTCCGACCAAAGCACAGGTGTTGCACACCTGGGCCTTTGGGTGTCCCCATTAGCCATAGATTAACCCGTCTCACTGAGGTCAATGACCCTCTCTCCTGTTACAAATAGAGAGGGGATTTTGTGAGGTGGAATTAGGACACATTAACAGGTTCAAGCTTTTGACAGCTTTTCTGTTTACCTTTATTACATCAAAGGCTGAAATATATGATTATTTTTTGTTTTGGATTAATCTGATAATTATTTTTTCAGTTAATCAATGAATCATTTATTTTATAGAAATAGTAAAAAAAAAAATGCCCTTCAAAAATCTCAGGTTGATGTCTTCAGATTGCCTGTTTTATACCAACAGCCCAAAACCCAAATGTATTCAATTTACAATGATATAAAATAGAAGAAAGCAGTAAATCTTCACACACTTAGTTGACTAGCGAAATCTTGAAAAAACAGATTCATTTTCTGTCAGTCAACTAATCGATGAAGACTAGAGTTTTCAGCATGACTGACATGTTTAATGAATTAAACCTTACTTTGCATGTTTGTTTGTGTGTCACTGGTTCAGAATTACAATGGAAAGAGTCAAAAACAACTGAATCAAAAACATTTCTTTGGTGAGTAATTCCAACTTGAAATTATTCCAACTTTTTCAGACACAAAGAGGATGTGCCCTGACATCTCTTGATTTGTGGACACATGGGTGTTGTGGTCAGTGATGTCATCCATCACTGCTCCTGACATCATCCTTAGGGGGCGACTGTTTTCTCTCACTTGACACATTGCTGCAGGGCCGACCAAGGGCATGCATGAACTTGGGAGAGCACACAAATGAACCCCACGGCTTGGAGAGAGACTCCTGTTCGCATACTCACATTTGGATTTCATTACAGATAAGTTCCACTGACCTAGATTGTGGCTGTTATCCTAGGATTTATTATATCAACTTCAGTATGGGATTTGTTTTAGAAACGGGCCTTCTTTTACTGCTTCAGTGTATACCTGTTAAAGAATTCACTACATAATTATCCCTTCAGGCAGGGATTTGTGTAACATTTGCATTTACGTGTCACATATAGTAGGGAATCATAGAGTAAAAATACATAAGTTGTCTTTACATAACAAAGTGAGAGAGTGGGATATGGGAGAGATATGAGATTATATCTGTCTGAAAAGGATAAATTCTTAGGCTTTCTGACAGGTGTGAGAGGAAGGAGACGGCTATAGAGAGGTGTTGGGTATATATGTGTGCCTGGGGGAGGTATATGAGCTCGCTGTGACTCTGTGAGAACGTGAGAGATAACCTTGGAGATAGGAGAGTTAGTGGCAAAGAAAGCAATTCAAGGAAGGAAAAGGTAACATCAAAGACAGATTGAGTAACTAATAATTAGTGTGATGTTTTTAAGTTTGTTTTTGCTCTACGTACATAGATACCATATCCTGGAGTCAGAGAAGATAGGTAATGAGGATTTGTGAGCAGCAGGGATTTCCTCCCTCCTCTGCACACACACAAATACATACAATGTAACGGAAAGACCCTTTTCTTCCCAGCAAGCATTAAGCTTTGTGTATGTGCAGTCTGGCATGTTCCTGAAAGGTTTGATGTTTTCTGGAGGGGTCTTTTCAGTTAAGTGTGCGTTGAAAGATGAACTGACAGTCACATTTGCAGAATACCCCTGAATGAAGAAATATGAGTTTCTGTTATTTGGAGTGGGAGAGAAAACAAGCACTAACAGTCAGCTACAGAAAAGGGGAGATGTGGCACCTTTGGCTACCCTTTCACTTTTTATCCCTGAGGAGCTGCAAGACGATCTTCGCAGCAGTATGAATTCCACACACTGTGAATGACATTATGCAAAGATTCCTTAACAAGTTACATCCAGCAGGCATGCACTTGGATCAGATGATAAGATTTTCCATATGTCAATATGTGTCATAACATGAGGCGAAACACTGTGATTGGTTAATTTAATGGGGCCAAGAGAAGACAGGAACAGATCAGGGCATGTTACTAATTGAAATATCATGTGGTAATGTTTATTTCCTTATGATTTCAGCGATGGTGATTCCAAACTTTTACGCAACTGTGACTGATGCAATATTGATGTTAGCTGAGATTTGACTGAGCCTCTTTGGAGAATGCACAACAGGAACCTTTAGCAGTAACATGGTGAGTAGGACAAGGATTATGTGTCTTCCTTTAAGATGTACACTGCCATTAATTTTCCTCAATAACTTCTACAATGCTCTTTTTTACTTTCAGCTCTTATTTTGACATGAAAGCACGAGTTTTCTCCAGATAGTACGGAGTGAAAAGTTAGCAAATGCCACACTACTGCCGTCAGGCTGTAGATACAGGACTCTAAAGAGCTCACTTTGGCAGGATATATACATTCCAGACTCATCTGTGAGTGCGTGTGCAGGCACATGTGTATGTGTTGGGATACAGGCAGGGGAATGAATGTTATGTGTTTATGTGTATGGGTATGTTGCAGTGTGGTAACATGTATGTATGTTTCTGTGTGGAATATGTACAGGCTGTGAAAACAAATTTCCTGAGGGATAATAACGACTGTACAGTAGGAGTCAAAAGTTTGAACACACCTTCCCTTTCACTTGAATGAGAAAGTGTAAAGCAAATTTATTTTCCGTAATAAAAGGTTGAGGAAATGTTGAAGAGCAAATTAAAAAAAAAAGATTCCAGATATATTAAAACTATGGCCAGTTTTGAAGACAAGGATTAAGTCTAGTTTCAAACAGAACAGACAGACATTTTGACTTGTCATAGGAGGAACACAGGCGTTACTAATGATGTTAACAATGGCTTCTGTTCAGGTGTCCCAGTAAGCCATGACAGTGTGACAGTGACCCAGCATGCACAGTACCAGAACCTGAAACTGTAGCAGCCAAATGGTTCAGCCATCATTAGTTTTATTATTTACACGTGTGCTTCTCTTACAACGACATGTCAAAATGTCTTCTTTTAAAAAGGACTATTATTTTAGTCTAGGACGAGGCTTAATCCCTGTTTGGGAAACTGGCATTATGTGTTTACACCCACAGATGCAGAAACATTGGCTGTTGGTAGATTTGAATATGTTTCTTTTACTCATTTTACTTCGCAGTGAAAAAAACAAATCAGTTGTAGCTCAAAAACCTGCCTGCTCTTAACACCGGACCACAAACAACATTTGGCTGCCCTCCCCGCCTCCAGGCTGTGGCCTGACAGTGTGAAAAGCGGAAAGAGACCAGAGTTAGTGCTGTGGAAGTGAGGAGAGGTGAGTTTGAGCACTGATAGCAGAAGATGATTGAGTGTGGAAAGTATGGTTGATGCTGCTGGGGTTTAGATAGTGATCTGCCGCTGGAGAGGTCAGCAGGATTCTTTCTGCTAACACAGCTGGTCCTGTCCATGCTCTTAACCCTTGACCTCCACTAACAACATCTCTACTTTAACTAACCTAAGTCTTAATCACAAAAACAATATTGGTTAAAGAACCCAATAAACATATTTAATCTGCCCTTAATAGGGTGGACAAAATATAACTAACACCTCTCAATATAAATCCTCCAACATGGCTATAAAGTTGAATCAACACCTCTTTAAAACAATTTAATAAAAAACTGAACATTAGTTCCTCTTTACTTTGATCATTTTCTTATTTTACACTATATACATATATATCTGACATGTGTGTGACACATTGATCTTGTTTTGTTACTGTTTTATTTTTTATATGTTTGTAAAAATAATAGAAATATAATAGAAAAAACTGAACATTATAACCTTTGTTAATATGAAATTTGTTGTACGGCTGTTGTATTAGACTGCATTATTTTTAGTTAGGTGTACCTAATAAACTGAGAATTAGCTATACTTCAGAAAGGCATTTGTACTTTTTTGTTTTGCTGCAAAATCCTCTTAACTCTGTTATTTGCTGCAATATTCCTTCATACTTTTTCATTTAAGTGGTTAAAGTTATATCATTTTGGCTTCACTGTCACTTTGCCTGGGCAACACCTTGGTGTGACCCTGTGGTAAATGTGGACAAACTCTATTTGACTCTGACTAAATGGGTCATAAATCCTTGGTTCATTCAGGCAACTCATGTGGAATGGATTAACTATGTGAATACTAAGTACATAGCTGATATTTTGTGTCTAGGCTCTGACCTTGTCACTTCCTGCAAGCATACAACAAGCTTAGCACAGAGGAGATAGTGGGGGGGGCTAACATGATATTATGATATCCATGTTAGCCTAAGCAACAAGTACAGAGCTTGTCGAAGTGAAGTAGTGACCCCACAGACACAAGCTCCCAACAACACTGACAGAAAACTGCTTTCAGCTTGAATTGGAACAATTATTCTTCCTAAACACTGAGCTAAAGTGACATGGTCAACCCCTTAGCATCACACTGGGTTATGGAAGCAGTGGTATGAGATGCCTGCGTTGTTGCCGTTCTGGGTTTGCTTAGACCCTTGAACTCATTGACATTCTTCTGTTTCTTTGGTGCTTGGTCTCACCCCAGTGTCTCCTCATGTCTCCTACAGAGACAAATGAGCACTCAATATGTGCGAATATCTTAATGCTGCAGTTCAATCTGTAGTTGAAATCTACACCAACAATGTCATACATGTTGTAATGTCAATTATCTGATATACAGTCACTTAGTATAGACGTGTGCTGCATTCAATATTTATGAGATCTGAAAGATATGAATTTATGTTATTGTGTAACTGAGAAATTCTAAATGGCATTAGCAGTAGCTGTCTTCTTGTTTGTAAAAGCACAAGACGCATGTCTTTCCCTGCCTGGTGTAAACCAATAGGTCTGTAGGTCTCTGGTTCTGTTCTATTTTGGACCTGTCTGCTGTGGCCTTAAAAGAAGTTGGTTTTTAGTACGTAACCTTCACGTCAGAAAGACTTCTTATGAGGAGAACAGTAGACGTGACCACATGCTAGCCTTCCACCCTAAACCAAACTGAAACAAACATGTCCAGATTTGTCTGTCGTCAGAAATGTTTCATGTCCCTTTTTTTCCCTCTTTTAGCAGTGTCAGAACAGACAGGTGTTTAATCTGATCAGAATAATATTAATGATTTGAACAGCAGTCACACAAAATATGAAAAATAAAAACATGACACAATAAAACTATATTATAAAAATGATACTGGAATGATAAGATATCCGTCTTTTTTATGGTCTTGTTTTCATAGATAAAATGAAATGATTGTAGAGTAGACTGTTGTCTATTTATAGCTGACTCTAGGGCATCCACAGCAGCACATCTCTCTTGATAAAGATGAAAGAGCACTGAACTATGAATAGCTAAAAGGAACCTGATATGCCAGACCTTTCTTTTTTTATGTGTGACCCCCAGTATTACTTTAAAAGATGCTCTCTAATTATTATCCCGCATTTCTTGATTTCAAAGACTGCAGTTCTCCTTTGTTGACGTGTGGCTCCCACTCCTTTACTTACAGTAAATCAAATAGCCTGGGGTGTCTGTGCTAATGTGTAGCACTCTACTAGGGGTTTACTGATATGAGTAGTGCAGGGTGCAGTTCAGTAAGGTGGGGTAGAAACTGAAGTGGATGCCCTGGCTGGCAAACAAACAGTTGCACAAGAGCTACTGTGTAAAGTATGCACATAAATACACCCCCTCAGTCTGAATCAGAGCTGTACTATTTGTTCTCAACCCCAACTCACATGCAAGTCTGTCTGAATGCCCCATTCAGTTTTAGACAGTAGGTTTTGAGATTTTTTCAGTTTTTCTGTTTCTGCAGTCACAGTGCCTCTGTAGTTGATGCCTGTTAGCTGTAATAAAACTCTTCTGCCAAAAAGCCCTCACAGAATTCTCATTAATGCATTCACACCTCATGCCTATTTTTATAGCGCTGTGTGTCTTAATAGCCCTTACTTCATAGAATCCCTTTGTTTCTGTATATAAAACAGCAGGTCATCACAAATCCCTCTGTTTTACTGTATGACCAATGAGTCATGATGTGACAAACACCTTTATGTTTTACAGCGATGCCAGCCAACTGCAGAGCTCACCTGTCTTGAGAAGTGAACCGCTCAAATTATCCTCTGGAAAATGACTCATTGTTTGTTGTAAACATTGTGAATGTCACTTGGTTTATGTGGGGCTTCCCTTATATGATCATCATGAAAACATTTCTTTTGATCTTGGTTTGAAACTGTCTGCAAGGGGCATTAAAAGGGTCTGATTCTCCCCCCTCCTCCCTTCACGTGTATTTGTCTCATGCCTCTCTGAAAGTATGCGTGAGTCCATCAGTTCTACCTGCTGTTAGTCTAAACTGGCTGTTAGAGACACAATAGTCCAAGGTCAAAATCCCCCAAAAAACCCACACACAAGCCCAAACAAATATCTGCTCTGACGATGACACCTGCAACGGACAAGAGGACAAGAAAGAGAAGAGAAACAATGAGCAATGAGACACCCACAAAGGTAAGCAGGGCAACTAACGGAAGCAAAGGCCTCCCTCTATTCTTTCTGCCTGCCGCACACCTTTGAGGTCATCCTTTCTTGCAGCCCACCTTAGGAAAACATCCGTGCCCCCACACGACGCTGAGCCTTGTGTTTCCTTCTGTCTTTAATCTCAGTGAAAAGAGCTTTTAACAAGGCCGGGGAGGATGAGGGGATCTGCCAAAGCAGAACAAAGGCAGGGAGGAACTAGGAGAGATAGTAGCAGAGTGGAAGAGCTCTGTAATTTATCACCTGTTGCCCCTGGGCGGCCCTGCACTCCACGCCCCGGGCTCTGTGCGATTGTGTCTGTGTGTGTATGTGTATGCAGGTATGGAGAGGTGATGAATGAATAAGCAAAGAACAAGAAAACAGATATTCCTCATTCCTCTAAAACCTCAAAAGACATTGCTTTGAGCAATTATCTTCAGGGGAAAGTAGTCATCTGCTTGCCAAAGACACCACATTTATGCATAATTCTCTTTGCCACAGATTTTGTATTCATTCATTCATTCATTCATTCATTTTTGACAACGCACATTTATATTGTGATTACAATATAATTTAAAGAGAATATCTGATATATTTCCCCAAAATATGTAGCGGTACAAGCAGTGTGGCCAATAAATCAGTTTCCATCGCACATATCTTGAGTATAACAGTGCAAAAAAGAAAAGAAAAAGAAGTAAAATGATAAATACAAATGACCCAAAACTGTATATCATGTTATGTCACGTCATGTTGAGGCTTTAGGACTTGCAGACTGTACAACTGCTTTGACTACATCTCGCAGTCTCTAGAAAATTCAGTCCTCAAGTCACTTTATCTTTGTCTGCCACCTTGTGGCTTGCTGTTAGACGTACACTGCAGACATGTGATACTGTGTAAGTAAGGTTTAATTTTAGACTATAATATTAATTACCGATTCAACTAATTCTGACTAGACTAACATTGTGTTTTCTGAATAAAACTGTTTTAATTGATAATGAGAAATGCCGGTAATTAGACTTGAGTGGTAATGGTGCCTTCAAATTCTCTAAGTGGAGACTTTCTTTACATTACTAAAAACGACTTTTCGTGAATTTAGGTTAATTAACAATAAAACAAAATGGAAACTGTGGTATAATAGTCTTTTGTAATCTTTTGCTTTACTTAAAAATCCACGGGGACACAGTTTTGACAAACGGAAGGAAACAAATGCCAACTTAATAATAAATTGTCTAATTCCATCTAATTTTATTGTTGATCTTTGGGGGTATTAATGAGGTATACGATATAGACTCAGAATATGATATGTGTACAAACCAAATCTCATCAAATTCCTGTTACTCCAAAGAGACACCGGCTTATTTTCGACCATTTTATCGGGTTTGTGCCGTTGATCATGAATTAAAAATTCCAACATGGCCAACGATACGTGAAGGCAACACTAGATGACGAATTACGTAGCACGCAGCCGCTGTGTTTGGTTATGGTCGGAGCGAAGGTAGCTAGGAAGGGATCAAGGAAACCTCTAGCATCGTAGATAAATACACCAAAGAGGTGTGAACCCAGCGATCACAGCTGTCACAACACCGAGACAACAGTAAAAAAAGGTCCGACTGAGTCCTTAATACAGCGAGGGTCAACATGTCTGAGACATACGGTATGTTTGTGCGAGGCGGTGGACTAATTTCACGCTTGCTAGCTGTTACATACACTCAGCTCTGTGGTCTGATGTGACAGCAAGCTAAATGAGTAGCTTAGGTTAGCTGCTGGCTAACCTGCCACCTCATCATGTCTGATTGTTTTAATAGTGATAACTACTGTTTGCTGCTGACATTTCATATGAGTAAACCGCCGTAACTGATGTGCTTCATGTGTATTAATTGGCACATCTATCCTACGATGGCGGAGCGCAGTGCTTCCTGAAACGGTCAGTAACATCAGCAAATAACGTTAGATGGTGATTCATTTCCAGGTAAAAAAAAAAAAAAAAAGTTAGGACAAACTTCAGACACAGAGCTGCAGTAACATGTCGATACTTGAAGGACGTGTACACAGACGCTGAGGTAACCCGAGCTTGCTGAAAGTGAAGCAGATTGGGTGACCTTGCAAGCTGTAATAATGTTGCATGCAATCATAGGTGCTGTGTATTTTGACAGAAGTAACGTTAGCTATTTAGCTGCAAGGCCTAAATGAGGAAGTTGGGTAGCTGTGGCTAATCATCCCTCAGTTACCTGTCGAGCAGTTGCAAGAAAGGCGTGGTCTCCACCACATCCTCAATCCCTGTAGCTTCACCTCTGTACTGCAGACAGTCTAAACTAATGTTTATAAAAAAAACATAGTTTTACCTGTCTGCGAGCATTGGCATTATATGCGAAACCACTAGTGCTACTGACAGGAAGGTATTTCTATCCTGTATAAATTCATTTAACACGACTCTGTTTGATAGTAGGAGTTGCACAATAGGCCAGACACTGTAGACTGAGTTGTTTTGAAATGTCACACCATCAGTCTGTGCTGTTGCATCCCCCCCCTCCCCACCCCCCTCCATCTCTCTCACACACACATACTCTCTCCATCTGTTTCTACTTGTTCCCTGTATCCCTCATTCCTTGTATGAAACTTTATCCCAGTGGGCAGTATTTATGTAAAAGTGCCAGCGCTAATGGTAGCTGTAATAGCCTTTTATTGATTTCTGTCTCAGTCTCCTGTGCTGTCTCCTCTCCTGGAGGGCCAGTAGTCTGGCCAAAAAAAATATATATATATTACAGTAAGTACAATAAGTACATGGCCACAATAAATTTTCCCAGAATTTCATTACATTTTTCATTCTTTATGTTTTTGTTCCTTCAATAGTTTATTGTATAGTTATAGAATTTTTTTTCTAAAAATCAAATATTATTATCTGATAGATTTTACCCACTAATGTATTAGAAGTCATTTTTCAGAGTGATTCTGAAGTAAAGCTCTACATGGATACTACTTTGATAAAACAAAGAATGTTTTTTAGCATTTGTTTGGTGTTATTGTTTAGTCTGTAAAATGTCAGAAAACGGTAGTTGATGTTGTTTTGATCAACAGTCCAAAACCGTGAATATTAAATTTATTGGGATATAAAACAGAAAATAAGAAAATCCTCACATTTGAGAAGCTGGAACCAGAGGATGTTTTGTGTTTTTGCTTCAGAAGTTACTGAAACAATTACTTAGTCATCGAAATTGTTGGCAATTAGTCATTTCAGCTCTATTAACATCATTTAACATCATCTTGCGTATAAAAAATAGTATGTTGTGTTGCTTTGCATTAACTTTAACCATTAGTACACATGACATTTTGTATCATATTTTATTACTAGTGAAATTAAATCTAATATCTCCAATATCCATATTTGCCTTCTGTCTTGGGCTGCATTCATGGATGAAACAGATGCATATGCAATCAAGTGCCCTGTGCACCAGACATAAACCTTAGGTAGATCTGGGCCTGATTGTGTTAAATGTTGTCACAGTGTAAGTGAATGCACATACCACTGATAGTCTGTCTCCCTCAGGGGTTATTTAATATTGATGTGTAAAAGAACACAATAGCCTGAAAGGCTGCCATTGAGGAGGGCAGCGCTGCACTCTTCTCTCCATATTGCTTTGACATATTGACAGCTTGATTGTTGTATGCAGATCTCACAGGGGAATATGTGATGCCTGTGAAGACGCCAAAAAGCTGAGGCAAGCTTTTAAAACAGAGCTGTTAGCTTTTGATCCTGTCAGTTTTGCTGTCACGGCCATTGACGACGCGTGTTTGAGATGTTACACTGACTGCTGTTGCAGAAGAAAACTCAAAGTGCGTGTTGGCACCTTCGCTTTGCTGCCGCCACTCTGTTACCATGTATTCGACCTCTAGCTCGTGTTGCTTGAGAAAACACCTGCTTCAACAAACAAAGGTGCACTATAAACTGTGCTGGCAGCGTGTGTGTGTGTGTGTGTATGTGTGTGTGATAGCAGATGAAGGTGGCCTCAAGAGCACCAGCATAATAAGTTTAAATGTCACACAGGAACAAAAGATCAATCTCATCCGCTCTCCCTTTTTTCCTAAACAACTGCCTCTTCTGTTGACCTTGTGTGGAGCTGAATATTCACAGGATGTTCACCTGGCTGCTAATCTCAACAGTAGTCACTAATCATTTGCTAGGCCAGCACCCCTGCCTGCAGAGCCAGCGCTTAAACTTAAACCGAAAATTGCTTACTGTCCTTAAACTCCAACTGAAGCAGGCTCTCTAGAGGAAAGGTGTAGTTTGCAATCAGTATTTTCTTAAACACACCACCACTCTCGGATTTCCTGTTATTCTTTTACTACCTCTCTGTGCATTACTCACTAACACAGACTCAACTTATGTGTCTCCCACCCATACTTTTCATCTCCTCAATCATTACATTGTTTAATATCTCATGGATCTAGTCGGAAGTGCGGCATAGCCTACGTATGTAAATGCCTCTTGCCCTATCTTTAGTCACAGCACACAAAGACTGTCTTCACTTTGGATGGCCTTGCATGTCAGGGGCCTTAGTCATTTGGGCTCTGGATCATCTGTGTGGGATGGGTTGTACTCTCCGGAGCAAGGGCCCACTCTTCACAACAAAAACAACATCTGTACAACCAGCTGGCTGTGGTCATTGAATCCCTGTGCAAGTCAGTTACCCCTAAGCCATGTTTAATAACTCTAATACCTTGGCTTTGCTCTAATGACATGTATTATTAAGTGCTTCTTCAAGGTTTCAAACACGGTCATTCTCCACCTCAGACAAACAAGCAATTAAATTAGAATCGTAAGCAGCATGTTATACTGATTGCATGCAATGCCAGGTGATTAGAAGGCTAATTTGGGGTTGTTGGACACTGTGAAAGTAGTAGCTCAATGGGATTAAAAGGATTGTCTCTGAGGATGGAAGAGCACAGAGCAGCAGGTTTAGATTCATTCCTGACATTGGTGGTGTTGCATTGATCGCTACCTCCTCTCTTCTGCTTTCAGACTTCCTGTTTAAGTTCCTGGTGATCGGCAGTGCCGGGACGGGGAAATCCTGCCTCCTCCACCAGTTCATTGAGAACAAGTGTAAGTTCTCCTTCATTAAAGCCCATTAGTCACGCCGGGGATCTATTACAGTAAATATGTAATTGTATTGTTACACAGACACAGAAATTGAAACGGCCATGTAATTAGTCATGTTGATTTCATAAGTCGTTTCATGCCGTGCACAGTCAAGAGGTGACAGAGAAGTCGCAAAACAGTCACTCTCACTCTCTGCTGTGAGGTTGCACTCACAGTTCCTCCTGAGAAAGTCATTCTTTCACAAAGGAGCAGAATAGTTTCGCGTCTGCCCAGATTCCTAACGTTAACAGACAAACATAAGGCATGACGCCACGATTCACTGGTTCAGACTGTTCCGGACATGCAAGACCTAAAAATAAAATACTTTTCAGGATGCAGAGATGAAAATTTATCAAGCTGCACAGTTAATCCTCCGTGGTGGTTTGTACTTTCCATCCACGCCCATATACATACACAGCTTTCAGTATGAGCAGTGAAGCGCATCAGTACAATCCAACAACACTGTCACATTGAGTCAAAACAACACCTCTTTAAAACAGTGTCAACAAACATTACAAGTGTCATAGAGGTAGACTTTGTGGCAGACCTGTTGTACTGGATTGTATTAAATTATACACAGAACCCTTGAAATTAGGTGTTTTGTATAAGATTGGTGGGTGGCTTATAACTAAAACTTTTTTTTTTTCGTTCCTGCAGGTAGTCTAAATAAATAATCAGTGTGATCTATGCAAGTAGTGGTCTAAAAATCCACTAAAATCACAAAAAACTCAGGCATACACACAACCACTAACACACACATAGATTAATTTAATTAAAGACGTGTTAGGTCCCTGTGCTGTCAGCAGAGAGAGAAAGGGAGGGCAGGTTGACAGTGTTAATCTCCTGGATTCCCTCTGGTCCTCTGATGTGGATATGAGCCGTTTGAAGATAACAGCTCATGTCTATTCAACAAGCACAACACACCAACATATTATAGATTTAAACTGAGATTCTTGGAGCAGAGTTGAAAGTGTCGTCTCCATTATACCGGTGCACACGTAGGTTAAATGGAAAGACTTTACTCTTAGTGCCACTTTTGTTCAGAGTGTTGCAAAGAAAGAATACATAAGTGCATTTTTACAAGACCAGCACCAAAGTTACTGTTCTGCTCTGCTAATAGCTCACTTTCTCTGCATTTTTTCACTCTCTTTTCTCTTTCTCTGTGCTCTTGCTGCAGTCAAACAGGACTCCAACCACACCATAGGCGTGGAGTTTGGCTCCAGAGTGGTCAATGTTGGTGGGAAGACGGTCAAACTGCAGATCTGGGACACTGCTGGACAGGAGCGATTCCGGTAATGTTCTCCAATATTTCCTGCTTAGAAACAAAGTTTTTGAAAATACGAAGTTACTGTGAATTGCTGAACACACATGCTTCACAGTGCAACCACAACTTATACCGCTGAGCAGCACCATTGGAGTAGATAAGTGCTGAACTATAAGGCACCTTGATGATGATAGTAATTCTGAATTCAGTATTTTAACTAAGATGTCTGCGTTCCATCCACAGTTCTGTGACACGGAGCTACTACCGAGGAGCAGCAGGAGCGCTCCTTGTCTATGATATTACCAGGTAAAACAATCACTGCATTCTTCTAATTTTATATACTCCCCATTGTGGGATACACAAGCATGCTATCCACATTTTCTGCCAGTGTAGGAAAGCATTCAATGTTCTATAGACGTCCATTCTCAGTGCATGTGTATTGGAGGCTTCAAGTTTCCACATTACACTTGAGAAAGTTGCCTCTTTGACCAGGATCGGCTTCCGAACTAGTCGTGATGTCACGAATCATGCTCTTTGGTACATGTCTTTAAACTCAGATTTAAGGTGAGCTCAGAGAAACTTTCTTTCTTCAGCAGACGAAAGTGAAAACATCCTTCTATTGTCAAACTCTGCACATACATCATTCTGCACAGTGAAGGTCAAACATCCAACTGAAGGAACAAGACGAAAAACAAATATTTGACAAGAGGTGGACTTTAACTTTTCCACAGGCACCTTGGGACAGCTGACGTTTACTAAAGATAGCGTCCAAAACAACTTCACATAGTGTTATAAGTTAGCATACACGTTGTACTGTCTATTTAGCCTTGTGCTTCACAATGCTGAAACAACAGCAGCAACCTGGCTCCGGTGGGAGAAAAGCATCTAACGGCACCACAGGCCCGCTGTGTCTTCCCTTCTAGGTAATAGATCGGCCTAGATCTGCCCCATTGTCACCGATACCCAATCTAGCTACTTTAGTCAGTATCGTACCAGATATCCGATATTAGTATGCATCCCTACCAGGAACACAGAAAACAAGGTTTTTTGCCTAAGTAGTAATCACACTGAGTAAACTTAGTGGCCTCAACAAAATTTTACAAAAATGTAGCTTGTAATCATTTTTCTCCTCTCTCTCAGTTTTTTAACTTTAATTTACACACTTTATTTTTATGAGTGGTGTAAATAAATAGTGTCCATACCACCTCAAGAAATTGTGCAATTTAATGACTATGTACCAGGACATACGGCGATGTGAAAACCAGAACCCACTCACAGGCTTCTGTTCCATAAGCTATGGGTTACAATAGAGAGGTTGTGAAATCAAGATGGAGTGAATTCAGTAATGCAGAGTGACAGGAGTGTAATACAGTTTGTGTTTGTGAGAATGTATGGGGTTTTGTGGAGCAGGGAAGTGGAGCGCAGACTGGCAGGAGCTGTAATATAGTGGCATCCTCTGGCAGGCAGCAGTCTGGGGAAAGCAGAAGTCCATCACAGAAAGTGTCACTTGAGGAAAAAACAGGGAGAGCGAAGGGAGAAAACTGCACAGGGAGGAACTAAGAGGAGGAGGAGATGGGGGAAAACAAGAGCAAGTGGGAGATGGAGACATTTTATCACTTTTTACAGGTGAAAAGGTTAGCAGGAAGATGGACAGGAAAGTAGATGAAGGAGTGAAAGAGTTTGTGATTTAGATGGTGACTGAACAGCCTGGGTCCCATCAGCATGTGAATAAGGGATGATGTCATCCTTTAGCCGTTTGTGAGTACAGCTGTTAAACATAATTTTCTGCTGACCCGCACCCACACCCTCATGCTACCATGGACACCAGGGTCCTGTCTCCACGGTGACCGGTGGCTTCAACCCAGAGAAGGTTCCATGAAAGTTCCCTCTGTGACTCAGTCTCTATCTGTCTAACCTTTAGACCAGCTGGGTTGTGAATAAAGTTGGGTTGAGTTGAGTTAAAGTTTCAAAACATGTACTTTTGTTTGTTGCAAAACTGTTGCTTTGTAACGACATGCACAAAGACGGTATAAATTATTACCCCACCAAGAGATAGGCTATAAAGTTTCAAAATTTTATTTGATTGGCTAATTCAAGTTAACTGACACTAACTTTAATGTCCCTTGAAGACACAGTAATTATGATATATCTGAAATATTTCTGATCTCACACTCTTGCAGATAGTATTTTTTCCTTGGATGGGAACAATCTCTGGCTATTAAGCTAGTAAGCAAGCGTTTATGTTAAGGTGTTTCAGGTGTTAAGATGAAGGAGGAGGCCACTATTTGAGGAAGAAAAATAAAAATCCATTTTAAAGGATTCAGTAACTATTGTTTAAAGATCCCCTCCAGACATTTTTGTGACATATAAAATTACCAAGTTGAACATTGTTAAAATTACATCTCCTCCTTCTCACTCATTAAAAAAACCCAGAATCTATGATTTGTGATGTCACAAATAATGCTTGTAGGTACACGCCTTAAACTCAGATTATCGGTGAGCACAGAGAAACTTTCCTCCTTCAGTAGATGAATGTGAAAACAGCCTTCTAGTGTCAAACTCTGCACAGTGAGGGTAAAAACATCTAAGTAAAACAACAACAGGCGAAACACATCTTTGAGTGGAGGGCGGCTTTAATAATTTAATTTAATAAACAGAAATGGGAGTGCATTCTTTACCACACAAAGTCCTGTAAACGGACACCGATAGCATATGTGCATGTGGTTCCATATATACTTATACTTACAGGTGGACATGTTTACAGGTGTAGTCAATGTGTATGTCATGTGAATCCTGACGACTATGGACATGATCAACATTTGAACTTAACATGCTACAGGGTGACGCTTTACCCCAACTATACAACAAACTTGAATGTGTCCTCTCATCCCACTATGTGTTCATCTGTCCCGTCCTGTCTTACAGCCGAGAGACATATAACGCCCTGACCAACTGGCTGACAGATGCACGAACACTGGCGAGCCCAAACATTGTTATCATCCTGTGCGGCAACAAGAAGGACCTGGACGCAGACAGAGAGGTGACCTTCCTGGAGGCCTCGCGCTTCGCTCAGGAGAATGGTAACTGATGTTAAATCCACATTATCTCACATGTCAAGTCTGCATCTCTACTTCTTACTTCTTCCACTTGCTTGCCATTATTTATGCTTCCTTATCTTATCTTTTGTTTCTCCTTTTTTTTCTTCCACCTTGAATGTGTGTTTTTTTTTTTTTCTGCATACGTAGAGCTGATGTTCCTGGAGACCAGTGCTCTGACGGGGGAGAATGTGGAGGAGGGTTTCCTGAAGTGCGCTCGCACCATCCTCAACAAGATCGATTCAGGTAACACCTAATCATTTGTTTGTTGAAGAGGTGTCTCTGACTTGGGTGTTTCTGTGAGAGTGAAGCCCTGTGGATCTTCCTGTACGGCTGCATGACAGTGTGTAGCGTATTTGTCTTCATCTGTGACATTTGTCGTTTTGGTTCATTTCAAAGGAGAGTTGGACCCTGAGAGGATGGGTTCAGGTATCCAGTATGGAGATGCTTCGTTGAGGCAGCTGCGACAGCCGAGAGGCAACACCACACAGAATAAACAGCAGTGTAATTGCTAGGGATCGGGGCCCCACCCTCACCTCAGCATACAGGCCCACACAGAGAGGATGTCCCCTACAGGTCAGTGGCAATGCTATCATTTATCTTTATCTGGAATCTCCCAATATTTTTTTTTATTTTACTTGTTATAATACTTCTACTTCTCGTCTCCTTCCACATCTCAGCTCCAGGTGTTTTTTGGTGTGTGGTGCCCTTCTCTCTGCAGTCTCACACACCTTGGATCACCTGGATGAGTGGTCACGGAGATCACTGCAATCCCTGACCCCTGACCTCTGGCAAGAGTCTCTATTTCTTGCCTGAGGAGGTCAGCTTTGCCCCTGCGTCTGGACAGGGAAACCCCTCAGTGTGAACACACTGGGATCATAAAGAAGCTGAAAAACGGTTTCTCAGTTGCTTACCAGACAAGGACAAGTCAAGGGTTGTGTGTATGGGCTGCCCCACTGTTGTTTTTATCTCTGTGCTTTTCTTTCTGGTTTTAGTAACATGCTTTCTACTTTTGCACATCTTTGGTTGTAAATTATTATTGTTAAACTGTTCTGCATATATTCATAATTCAACCTGTCCAGATATGATTCATGAATAGCTTGGTCAGCTTTTTTTGAGTTGAAACATTGATATTTTGCTTTTTATTAACCATTTGTTTGAGTCCTTATTTGCACTCAGTTTTCCTCTTTATAACTTCAGTCTGTCATTGATAGTGACTAAGTGATAAACCATCTAAACGTGTCCTCTGATGAGTAAAGTGAAGTCAACATGCACAGAGTTTGGTTTATAATTACTGTATATAAATATAAACCAGATATAGTGTGAATCTTTTATAGGGTTTCTGCATTTGTTGTCCAGTAGTTTTTCTCAGAACTGATCCAAATTGAAGCAGCTAACTGGTGGCATAAAGTGCATTTTTGAAGTAATACAGATCCAAATGTAGAGCTCGAGGCTTTTACTAACTCTAGAGTGCGTGTTACATTGAGTCTGTTGAATTTTTGCTTTGCGTTAAAATGCACTATTATGCTGTAGAGTATTGGCCATAGTGAAATACTCAATATTGTGAATTTTTAGCACTCCCATCACCGTGTCCCCAAAGGGAATGGTCCAGTCACTCCACTTTCCACAAAATGAGCTTGGGGTTAGGTTAAAAGCACAAAAAAGAGATATTTTCCTCTTTATTTTACTCCAATGGGTCCCAAAGTCCGTAGATTTCCATGATCAGATTTAGCCCATGTTGAAATCCCTGCATCTCTGGTCTCATTACAGTAGAAGGTTAAGAAAGGGTCATCAATTCTTTGCAAAACTAACAATGTCTTTGACTCCTCCTGCTGGGCTTTTTTCTCCATTTTCTTGACCTCCCTTTAATTCATGCTGGTCCTCATGCACATACTGTACAAGGGACGTCACAGGAAACCACAGTTGGTTTTGCCTCAGTGCCATGTTTGGGGAAAAGTTCCTGCCGCCCACCCAGTTCCCTCATAGAGGCTTGACACAGTTTAATCGTGCAAAGTTGTACGCGAGCCTTGATTAAAGTCAGGATTCTGTTTTTAACCCTGCAAGTAGTTTTTACTTCTCCTTTGTTTAGCACAGAAGCAGCTGTCTGCTCTGATACATAGTGAGTTTGCAGAGCTGACCCAGATGTTTTCTCCTTAGATCAGACCCTGTGTTGCCCCAGAGAGTAGGGAATTTCCACTGAAACATGCTTTCCTCCTTCCACGTAACACTTGACAGTAAGGTCTGTGGTGGTGCTGGAAGAGAATGCGAGATAATAACTTTAAAAACTTCCCAAACTCTTGCCCTACTGTTGAGTCAAATGCACTGCTTCTGTCTGAACCACTGAGAGCAGGTCAAACCGACCCAGCCAAGAGGAGATCAAAAACAAACTGCCTACAAAAAACCTATTTCTCATGTCTTCTCCTCATGTGTTAGCATATTTCCTCTCAGACAAACCATATGAGTTTCAGCTCAATTGAGCCAGCACACCTACAGGAGGAAGAAGGTGAATGGTGCAAACAGGATATAGGACATATAAGATATCAAGAGACAGATGGTCAAAAACATTTTCACAAAATCTTGGCATTGTGTGATAGTTTGTCTCCTTCTGCAAGTGCACTTTTACTTTTTTTTTTTTTTTGTTCTGTTTATATGCTGTAACTACAGAATTGTACATTTTATTTTACTTGAACTGTATACTGTAATAAAGATTTTAATTGTAGATGTTATCATCATTTCTTACTAAATAACAACTGAGATCTTAATTTGATTCCCTTGTTTGTTGCTGTCAGGAGGCACAACTTGAGTGAGAACTCCTGCTGTCTGAGGTTTAATTTGTTTATTACGCGCTGCTGACGTGGAGGTAATGATGAGAGGATGTTGACTTCCTGTAGCTGTAGGAGGCCATCAGTAGCAACTCTGATCACTCATATTCACAAGTTGTTGCAGACATGGCACAGCCTCTTTATCTTTACTGTTGATCTGTACGTATTATCTGTACAGTTCATAATAAGAGCTCATAAAAAAAGCCATATAAGGATTATTTTCTGACTTCAACCTGTATGGATTCAGTCATATCATGAACGCAGTCCAACTCAGTTGTTTCTTAGTAACTAATGTTATATAATCCATTGAAATACTACTGTACATCTCAAGTAACCTATGCTGTAAATAAGATTTGTCTATTGTCCATTGAGGGTGAGTGTTGCTCATTGATTGTAATGATTATGCAATTCCCAGTAAACTTGCTTGGTTTTTCAGTTAAAATCTTTCACCTGTCTCCTGGATGTTAATGAATCTGTGCTCAGGTTGTAGCCCGCAAGAGTTACAGCACACCAGATTCTTGAATATTAGTGTACTGTAACTGCCTTTCCTGTATTCACAAACGTGAGCAACGAGTTAGTGCACATTCAATTGATAGCCAGCTGAATAGGCGAGCCGTGAAATCTAACAATAGAATCCATGTCCATGATTCATTTGGCTCATCCGCCATTCTTCAGTCAAATCGTTTCTCTGAGGCAGTCTGGGTGAGGTTAGGATATCAAGAGGACTCAGGAGTAAATGCCCTTCATGTCCAATTGTCTGGATTTATGCTCCTGGGTCGATGGAGCAACGGCTAGAGTGGTTTAATGTAGCTGATGTGGATATATTGACTGATTTATTGATCCTAGACAGGCTGTCAGTATGACCTCATAACCAAATAGCATAATTTACCATGGAGAGGCTGATATGACATGCCACCAGATGGTGCTAATTCATTGGATTTAAAACATTAGAGTTCCTGTGTTTAAAGATTACTTTTACAGGTTAATTTATGAGGTCAATTGTTTTCTTTTTTCTTTAGGTCTTGTTAAAAGCTGATGCATACTGAATACTTGCTAAGCCGACAAATATGTCAAGGAAGAATATTAATTACCTGAATTTTAAGGAATTTAACTCATTTTCAGGCAATAAGGTCTAAAAGATACAATTCCAATTTTTAATTTTGATGCAATTCCTTTTTCATATAAGATTATCGTCAATTAGAGGAAGAGACCAATCAATGTTCATGTATCACTTCATCTTTTATTTTATTTACATATAATGGGACATATTGAAGTGGGTAGTTGAGTAATACATACAAACACACATCTTCCATCAACAAACTCACACAGGTGGACGAGAAGGGAAGCAGTACATATTTCACTATTGCCTAATCATTAAAAAAATTCAAAAGTTCAACAACAGTAACATTTGAAACCACCTTTGATACTTTTGTGACTGGATATGGTTAAAACTAGAGTTTGACAGGTAGTCTCAACAACATAAAAGTCGATTTTTTTTGGCTTGTTAAAGAAATTTAAAAGCCTGTTTATTTTATGTGATGCCAAAGGAATTTCATGGTTTTAAACAAGTAAATACTGTTCAGATCATACATAGAGTGAGCAGGAATCACTCTTTCTGGAATGAATGTGGTAATTTCACAATATTCAACGTACGCAAGATACACGGTATGTACAGACCATACGAAGCAAACTTCACAGTACTGCTTTATGTAAAATATACTTTGTATTTCCAGGTTGGTTTCCGTCTGAGTGTGTTTTAAGTGTTTTAAGTGTGACCAACAAGCACCATTTATTGTAGAGTTGCATCAGATGATCTGCATTACTTGAGATGCCATCATAATGATTACAACATCCAGAGTGCAGCCGTCTGAGACAACATAACCTACACTGTTTATCATCATCAGTCGTGAGGATGTCTGACACAGCACAGGTTGCCATAACACACCGTCAAAATGGCACTCATCTTAAGTACTCTCCATTTAATTATGAACTTGCTGTGGTGGGTCAATTGCTCGAAAGGGCTTTCTAGTTGTAGTTTGCTAGCACTGTGATCCAGATATAAAATGCACAGTTGCCATGACGAGTCTATTACGACATCACTGGCAAGGTCTTGGCTTTACACAGTTTTTATACAGGCGGCTGGCTGCAAGATTGTTGTAAGTCAGTCAAGTGCTGGATGCACATGGATGATTATAGGCGGTTTCTCTTTATATATGGTGCTTGTTAGTTACAGTAGTGCCTTTAAACGAATATTGAGGTTAATGAAGGGTAGAGAGGAGGGGGGGCACGGGAGGGCAGTGTCACACTGGTGGATCTTTTTCAGTGTTTCCACACTGCACAGCAATAAATGCAAACAGGTACTCTATGAAATAACTAATTCCTGCAGCCCCTAGATTTGGGAAAAGTTAATGTAAGATATAAAGTTAATTGTAACTCAGAGCGGTATATGAAATGTCAAAAGGTCATATCTGCAACATGTTGAAATGTACTGCCTTTATACGAGGCAACTTCATTAGCCGTACAGATACAGAATATTGCAACACATTGATTGCTATGACAAACAGGTTACCTTAACTTCCATATTACATATATCCATTTGTAAACAATATTATGCATTTCTATTTCTAAACAGTCCCCTCCTGAAGTTCTGTAAGGGGTGTCGTCTGCTCTGTCGAGGCAGGAAAATGATAAGGGGGGGAATCCTTTCCAGAGTGACAGGAATAAAGGGTGGGGTTAGTTTAGGTGCCAGGGCAGCAGATTAATGGGCAGATAGGAAGGATGGTTATCTGTTTTCTACTCAAGCGACTGGAGCATGAGGAGCTGCTTGAGGACCTTGGTCTGACTGGTCTCCCTGATTTCTCCTGCTAGGAACATCTCATCTACCACCGTGTACACCTGGAAACAAAGACAGGCCATGTATTAGAGGACAGAAGTGCTCCATCGTTGCGAAGAGAGGAACAGAAAGACTAAAATAAAGTATGAATATGACAAACCACATGTAACATAGCTGTGACTGAAAGCAAAGTGACACTACCTTCTTCCCTATACTTGAAAGGATTGGGTTTCCTGGGAAATTGTCCTAAACAATGCTAAGTCATCATCTAGCCTGTTGTTATCATTGCACAACTTGACCTCTGTGTCATCAAAACATTAAAAATAACCAGTTGATGACTAAACACACTGAGTGGCTAATGTTAGCGCAGACGAATAAACATGGAGAATATGAAATCACAAACTTGAAAGGAGTGGGTGACTTGAGATTTTAAAATAGTTTTGGCCTAAGAGCAGCAGTAGATCAGTTTCATTTTCCAGAAATGAGGATTTCTCTTTTTTTTCCTTGTTGTAACATGTCAAACAGTGCTGTGACAAACGTGGGTGGTGCTTTGCTTAAGTGAAACATGGAGGTGGATGTTCAGACACTTTATTTAATTAGCAAGAAAAGTAGCAACAGGTGGGGGATGCTCAGATGTCTTTGCTGCTTAGCATTTACATATATGTATGTATGTATGTATATATATATATATATATATATATATATATAAATTTAGTTTAATTTCACTGAATGACTGCTGTGGTTGAGAATTACAGTGCATATCAGTTGCCATGGTATTACAAGGAAAGACATTTTCTCATCAGCCTTTTGTCCTCCTCTGCTCCTCCTGTCTGATCAAGGTGTTTTTAAAGTAATGTGAAAATCTCACAAAGCAAAAATTATCTCTCGACGTCCTTACCTTGTAGAAGTTGAACACAAGGTCCAATTCACACACATTGTGAAAATACTCATTCAGCACCTGGCAGGAAAGAGAGGAACAGTTTTTATTTAATCAGATAACAGCCAGCACATAACTAAATAGTCTACTTTGAGAAGGCATAAAGATATACGGTAATTAGTTGAATGTGATGCATTAGTGCAGAAATACAATGACGCTGTAGTAGCAGCAGAATCCACTTAACAACCATGTAATAGGCTGATTTCCACTACAAGGACATCCATCTAAAATATGCCAAATTAAAATTAATGTGGTTCTCGTCTCATCTTGTTTCCACAAGAGATGATTTTTAAACTGATATAGTATCGTTTACAATGGCACACCTACTGACCTCTTGTTAAGAATTTGCTAATGAGAGTAGTATTGAAGTACCATGATGTCCTACTGTGAACTGTTGTGCAATTCAACTCCGTTTATCTTAACCTGATATTTTCACAGTTTTCAAATCATTGCATTGATTTTCAGATGGTTATTTGTCTATGAATCTGTGGGCAAATCTAACAGCGAACTTTATAAGCACTAAGTAAGACTGTAAAACGCACTTAACATGCATTCCTTCATAGTCAAACATTACATGAAATGACCTTCACCCCTGGACTCTGGATAGAAAACAGTCTGTTTGTTTTAGCCAAAAACAAACAGTAGATCGTACTTCAAGTGCACAATTTCAGTCAGTACTCTTTAAATAAAAATATAAATTGGTTAGAAAAACAAACAGCTGTTAAACAGCTCACCAACTGACTGAACAAGATGCAAATGAGCTGCCTAATGCCACCTTATAATTACCAAGTTTTATAATAAACATAGCTAGTTATACTGACTAAGTCATTGATTTAACTAAATAATACATTAATTACCAAACTAAAGAGTTTTATTTCAAATGCATGAGATGTCCACCATTCAAGAAAATGACACCATCTATCCCATATGGACCAATAGCATGAAGGTCTCCAGAGGCAGAATAACTTGTGTTACGTCATTTATGCTATACTGGCTGACAAAACGAATAAATCTGAAATCTAGATTCTGCATTTCTATAATGAAATCCTTCAGACATTTTTGTGTCACCATACATTCCTTCAAGCAACACATGGCTGGTATACAAATTTGTCAAATTATCATACATAGGGGGGACCTGTTGTGTAAGTTTCTATGGAGTTAGGCTCTTTGAAAAACTGCAATACAGACACATTTGTCAAAATGATGACATTGTAAATACTATGGTGGAAGGTAATAATACACAGCAGTTACATTGAAGGATGAATTATGAAAAGAGCAAAGATCAAGGCAGGCCAGGGCACACATGTCCTGAATGGAGTCTTGTTTTTCCATTAAAATGACATTGTCCTAGGTCTTGGGCCATGATGTCCCTACTGATCTTCATCAAGCATATTTAGGCCTTGTGACTCAGTTCACTGAAGATATTATGTAAAAAAAATAAATAAATAAAAAAGTCATGGGTTCACTTAAGGGCCATGACATTTGTCACATGTCATCTAACCTTTATTTATTTGCTTGTTATAAATGTGTAATTCAAGAAAACAATTTACAAAACCACTTTTCTCCTGATATACTTGTGAAAGTAGCATGACTGATTCACTTAACTGAGTTCTATCCACATACACTCTCCTTTAAGTAGGCTACTGTTTGAAGAAAGCATTTAATCTATGAACAGCAATGATTATGCTTTCACGATTAAATACACTAGAATTATTCCTTGTTTATAACCATACACTGATGTTTTGGAAAACTGTATTTGTGAGGCAATATCTACCAATTATAAAACAAAATAAAAAGAAACGCCCAGAATCAGATTATATTATTTGAGTATCTGCTATCAAGCAATATCTGAAATGTTGAGTAGGAAAAATACTGAAATGTTTTCAGTTTTTTTCTATATTTATCTGTCTGGGTGTGGTGGTATTTGTCATTTCAGTATCTGTGCAGTCAGCTGCTGTTTGTGATTGGTGATCAATTTGCTATTCTATTGCTGAAGGCTTATTTCCAGCATCACTTGACCTAGCATTACCTAACACTGATTACAGTTAATGACACACCAAACATAAAAGGAATTTGAATGTCCTTGCAATGATCTAATAATTTTGATTCTGTTGAAAACAAAATGTTGGATATTTATCATAGTGATTTAGATACCATAGCGTAGTTAGTGTAGAGCCACCTTGTATGATGCTTAATGTGAGGCATATCACCCATAAATTTCAATATTGAATAAAACACAATTAATTTCCTCAGCTACATGTCATTTGAGTCTAGTTCACAGTATAATTCTCACAAGAATGCAGGTCTGATATTAGGAAGCTGTGAGACAGTAGAGGAGGGGACATTTTGAAGAAAATCATTAACAGACATTCCTGAAAACAATCAGACCATGAAAACTAAATCATCATAGTTCGCTTACTGAGTATCTCCATATATCATGTGTTGTGTGCGTCAGTTACCTCTACAAAGTTGTGGATTCCCTCGAGGTATGCCAGGTTGTTATCAGTCACATCCACACAAATGCAGAAGTACAGTCCAGCATAACGCCGGTAAATGATCTTGAAGTTCCTGAACTGTGAGAACAACACAAATAAAGCCTTTTTAACAACATTGTCTCTCATGTAACGACAACTACGGTAGCTTCACTTGAGTTTAAGTTTCCCAGCTTTGAAGTGAAACACACCCAGTATATTTCTAATGACGTTGAAAGAAATTTCCTATTAAGTCTGACTGATAGACCAGGTTTTTGTTTCTTTGGATGGTATACTGATAAAATGCTACGTACTGGCTTCAGTGACTTTTTCAAATTGCTTCTTAAATGTGAATTCTGCCTTATCATTTTTTAAGTAGCTAGTGGAACAATAGTTGTAATGTGGGACACAAATGAGTCAACCAATTATTTCACTAAGAACTTGCCACAACAGAGTTTGCATGGTTTCTGTCATTATACTGTGGGACTTGATGGGATTTAGAAAACGTTGGTCCAACTGATCAAAATAACGAACTGAGGTGTGTCAAAAATCAATCATGCATACACACAATATGATACATACCTCCACAAAGTTGGTGTGCTTGGCATCCCTGACAGTTACCACAGCATGCACTTCCTCTATCAACTTCTGTTTCTCATCATCATCAAACTGCATATACCATTTGGCCAGTCGTGTCTTTCCAGCTCGGTTCTGGATCAGGATGAAGCGGATCTAAAGCAATGCAATAACGCATTTTACAAAACAAGAGGGACAAAAAAACGATTACAGCAGGAACAGTGTAAATACAATGCTTGTCCTAACTGTCTAGGTCAGGTGATTATAGTATACAGAAGATTCACAAGTCATGACAAAATTATCTAACGTTACCTGTTTGGCTCCTGACTGTCAATCGTTTTATAATTTGACGTTAAATGTGTTTAATATGTAGCAAACTAATAGAAGGGCGTCTAAGAAGCAGTTATTTAGATACTAGTAGCATTAGCTGGACCACACCCTTTAATTTTGACAACAAGCTTGCACAAGTCTTTTGACAAAAGTAAAAACTACTGTCTTACGACTTATTTGCTATAATTGGTGGCTGGTTTCTGTTTTAAAAACATCGTGACATCAATTATGTGGCCTTGGCATGCTAACGAATGAAGAGGTTATCTGGCTAAATGCTAGCCAGCTAGCGGTTGTATGCTACTATGAGAAGAAAATAGTGCTGTGTTCATATTTACCATTTTCGTCTCCTAAATATGGACCTTATAAACTCCAGAATAGCACGTTCCTGAGCAATTATGCTACACTTTTACATAAATACATCAGTAATTTTTTTCGACCGCTTCTCCGCTATCTTTCCCCAGCTAACAGGAAGTGAAAATGTACGCTAAATGACGTTGCATGATGGGGAATGTAGTGTTTGTTGTCCCATTTAGAAAACATGGAATGCAATACGCTACTACAAGTACCAGCATCCATCTGCGGCTGTGTCGTACTTTGGATCACATGAGAAGCAAAAGGGCCGTTACCATTATTCTCTGTGTTCCTTATTTGACATATTTTTCAGCTCTGTAAAATCTCCTCAAAACCAGAAGAGTATATGTAGAATCGATTATTTTAATCATATTTTTGGAAACATATAGAATTGGCTTTATTTTATAACTATTTACTGTACTTTTATCATTATTATCTCATTTAATTGTCTTTGTCCATCTATTTTGTATTTCCTGTTATAAGACTTAATTATAATTTCAATTCACAATGGTTAACATTTGAACTGTGATGAAATGTAATGTGTTATGATAAATAAAGTTTTAATTTTAAAAAAGGGGTCACTACTGCTATTTTCTGTCACAGCTACATTTTGATGTATAGTTACTAAATACAAATTAAAACAAACTGTGAAGATAGTTAAAGATGATAAACATTGAAAACATTTTCATGTGACACTTAACAAAACTGATCAGACTTAAAATGCAAGTTTCTTAAAGGGAAAAAAAGTTTTATTGAAATTAAATTGAGTACACTACAAGATTGTCCTGCTCAGGATCATCAATATTTTTTATATGAAACAAACTTGAGTATTTTCACCAAATCAAATAATAACAAATATGCCATCTTCATTTTGAAATTTTAAAAGAAGTATTTTAGCCATTTCATAATAGGCCTAATTGTGTCTCAGTGTTTATGTGTGTGTTTATGTTTAGCCCACTACATTTGTGCCAAAAAAAATAGTGATATATATTTCCACCCTCTTGAGGTTACATCCAAATTGTGGCTGTTTTCTGCAAAGTCAGGGCTCAGAGTTTGTTTACTGGTCTGGTCGGGCAGCCTATTCACCGCAGAACATTGCCCAGACAGCTTGGACAGCTTGCCTCTATGAGCGTTCTGGGCATTTAGGGAGTCAGAGGGGGATGGGGGAACCGTGATTGTCAGGGATTGCACAACTGTGAGTGAAGGAATGTGCTTGCCCTTGGGACCCAGAAATATTTCAGCTGCAAATACAGAGAGGGTTGAGGTAGGACTGGGAAAAAAATAAAATGAAAGGGAAAACTAACCAGTGGCTAAATGAAAAGCACAGAGTTTTTCTCCCATGTAATGTTTGCAGCTTTACTTTATTCATTTATTTATCAAGGACAACATACATTAATTACCACCAATATGATGTAAATGTTTTAGATTTAACCAAAAGGCTTATTTTCATCTGCAGTCCCTGGGCATGTTGATGTAATACATTAAAAGAAACAAGCCAAAAGCAGACAACATCAAAGCACATATAAGAGGATAGAGCATGAATTAATGAAAAAAATACATTACGGAACAAATACAAGCACATAAAATGTATCAGAAGCTTGCAGCAGACAAGGTCAAACATCCCAAAGGACCACAAAACTACAATCTTATAAAGAAATGCAAAAAAAAAAAAAAAAAAACTCAAGGCAGGCACATACACACACTAAAAGTTGTGTTTTGACGTTAGTGAGTCCAGGGTAATAAAATCAGTGCACGTGTGCTACTGTTTAGATAAGAATTAAAGAGTGCAAATAGCCTTGTGTATCATAATTTAATAGTTAAATGAGTAAGATTTCTGTGATAGCCCATAACTGAAAAAACTGAGGTAGGAGAAAGGGATGTAAAACAGAGGCAGATTATTCAACAGAAACTTTGACCCCTGCTAATCTTGCTCTGTGTGATTGAGGTCGTGCAAATATTGCTGAGAACACAGTGACTAATGTGATTGGACAGAGGCTTGTGGACTTATTCAAACGGAGGGCAGTGCACCTTGAACCCTGCCTGGCTGTGTATTTAATGAAGGGTCACTTTTCAAACTATCAGCACACATAGTGTATTACTTTATACTTTAGTTTTATAAATCTTGTGGGGCAAATAGAACTTACAAATGATTATTTCTTATATGGTTTTTCATGCAGTACTTGTTTACCCTGAATTTAACTTAACATGCTTCTGAGAAGATGTCTGTAGTGTTTCCAGGGTGCAACGTCTCAGTTTTAAATATCCCTTAATGCGTCAAATTTAATTTCAAAATCAATCAAGTGGGTTTTACAATGCTATGAAGTATTTGTTTTCATATCACTCAGAGTTTAGATTACCACATTGGAATTGCATGTTCAGGAAGTTCAAGTAAGGACTAACAGAGGCAGAGAAACAAGAATTCCAGGAGAAAGTCCCAATGCAAGACACTAAACATCTGTTTGAGCTGTTAGTACAGGCGCACTATTGCAGACACATCTTCAAGTATGTCGGCTGAAAGCCTGAAATCTTCCTTAGAATCTCATTTTTATCATTTAGTGTGTCATGTGTTTATCAGACAAAAATGTCAAAACATGGCCTCCCTGTCTGTGATATATTAAGTTTCTGAAATCATCAAAGCAGAGACAAATTCACAACTGTTTTACCAAGTGGGACCACCACTCAGTACACAATACATATAATTGAGAATAACCTTTGAGATGATTGATTTTCTCAGGAAAGGTTATTAAATATTTTCCCTCTGTGCTGCTTGATAAGGTTTTAGTTAGGAGTCCTCTACAACAAATCTATTACATGTGATGAAGCCCTGGAACATAAAAATCTGTTACGGGATAACATGAGTTTGTACAGGGAAATGGGGATCAGTTGTGAAAGGAAGTGGTGTGTGAGACATGGGGTCGAGAGGGCAAATGGACCAAAAATAAAGTCAATTAATTACAACCATGATGACATGAACACATTCCTGTTGTTTTTTTTCTGTAGCTCAGAAACAGTGTTGCAACAGAGCAGACTGGAATAGAGTGGAATAATCTGACATCAGTGATTACATAAAGAGAAAAACAGTCCCTACTTCTCAATGATTGTGATGAACAACATTGTTTATGGTGATTGTTTATTAGGATGCCTGATAAAATTTAGATAAAAAAATGCATCATATTTTATGAGCTGATCACGTGCTCTGTGAGTAAAACGTTTTTCAGGTGACTAAAGTTGTCAAAGGTACAATAAAACAATAAAAAAAACCCACAAAACAATTAAGACAATTGTAATACAAATAGTTGCCTTTAATTAACTTGTACTGCAGGGCGGGTCGGTTTCTGTCTCCATTCATTTATTAAGTGTTGTCCTGCCGACCAGATTATTGATTATTGCAACTGTTCTGATAACCATTGCATCTGTCTGAACTTCTGTTTGTTTGTTCCACAAGCACATGAGCTTTCGAGCTGTGTGCCCCTCTCTCTCTTCTCTCCTTCTCTCTCCCTATTTTCTCCTCCTGTCCTCTCATGTCTCTCAGGCATCTCTTGCTGGATCAACATCTATCCTGGAACCGCTCTGCATCCCTGGCTTTCTTATCCTTCTCTCTCTCCTGTGTGAATAATGTCTTTTCTTGCTTCTTCTCCCATGTATGTGAATGGTGTGATGTGAGTCTCTCCCGCGTGCATGTGTAGTCTGTCCTCCCTCCAGGTCTCCATGGTGATGGAGGTCACGTGGCTCAGATCCTATTCTGTCCAGGTGGCACCTGGAAGCTGCTTGGCGTCCTCTTTATCACATTCTTTATATATATTGTAAATGCATAATAATTTTGTTATCCTGTTCAATGCTGTATTTCTGCAATTTGTCTTTCTTGTTCTATTCTATACACAACATCTATTGCATGTCTGTCTGTCCTGGGAGAGATATCCCTCCTCTGTTGCTCTTCCTGAGGTTTCTTCCTTTTTTCCCCTTTTAAAAGTTTATTTTTGGGAGTTTGTATTTATTTGAACTGAGGATCTAAGGACAGAAGATATTGTATTGCTGTGCAGACTGTAAAACCCCTTGAGGCAAATTTGTGATATGTGATAGTGGGCTATACAAGTAAAATTGACTTGACAATATTTCCCTAAATGTGGTGGAGTATAAGCATAAAGTAGCATCAAAGTACCTAAAAATCACTGGGTTAACATTTTACTCAGTTTGGGTCAATATAGCACCAACATAATACTGGGTTAATGTTACCCAGTAAGCCACTCAAGACAAGGGGTCGTTTTGGCCCAGTTTTAGTGTTATTTTTTATTTTAATGTTGGGTTATTTACCCAAACAAAAGTTTTTAATAATCCACTCTTTTTAAACTTACATCTCATGGTTTGTCATTGATTGTAAATAACTTCTGAATGTCATATGCACATCATTTTGTAGAAGCTCTTTTCACTTAGAATATATTTTTACTTTATTTACTGGGCCTATATTTTGTTTTTTAATATAAATTGTATTTATGTATTTACATCTGTCTTTTGTGGTGGTTGTAATTTCTCTTACTTTGTATAGGAACTTGTGTTGTTCTCTTATCTTCTATTTTTTGATTGTTATGCACCACAACATGAAAGCAAATTCCTTGTAAGTGCAAACCTACTTGGCAATACGTGTGTTTCTGATTCTGAAGCTATACTGTTTATAGCTAAAACTTGTTGTGTTAAACACCAGATCAAAATAGCAGAGTGCTACTGGGTAAAGTTAACCCAATGTTGTGTTGGTGCTATACTGACCCAAACTGGGTAAAATTTGATCCCAGTGATGTTAGTGAGTACTTGAAGTAATTTACTCTGGAAAATTACTTCTGTACAAATGGTTTTCATATGTTTTACATATATTCTTGTGTGTGGTGGTTATTTGTTGAGTGGAAATTTTTGTTGAGTTGAGTGGAAATTTTTAAGAATCTCACTGTGTTGTTGCATCATATTTTATAAGCAGATCATGTGCTTTGTGTGTTTGACCAATAACAAAGCTGTCAAAAGTACAACAAAAACAAAAAAAGGAAACATAACAATAAATAAAAGTGCAACGTGTCCCTAAATATCACAGAGTATATGTATACAGTAGCATCAAATGGAAATACTCAAGAAAAATATAGGCTTACTAGTTGAAGTAATTTACTCTGGAAGGTTATTTGTAGAAATGTTTTTCATATATTCTTTTGTGTGTAAACTTGTGTGTATGTGTGTGTGTGTGTTTGTGGTCCAGGTATTCCTCATGTTGTGGGGATGTAAATCTGTTTACACAGTCATGTCGTGGGGACTCGCCTCCCTTATTAGGACAAAAAGCAAGTCCCCTTGATGTAAATCATTAACTTTAAGGTGAAGACTTGGCTAAAGTTAAGGTTAATTTAGGGTTATGTCAAGGTTAGGGTAAGGCAAGTAGTGGTCAGGCTTAGGGTAAGTCTCCAGAAAATTAATGTAAGTCTATGTAATGTCCCCAAAAGTGACCATGATTTGATGTGTGTGTGTGTTATTATTTTTTGTGTGGGCATTTTTAAGTTACTCACGTATATTTTAGTTTTCTTTCTTCTATATAGGCTACTTTTTTTCAATTTCTTTATTTTTAATATGCATACAAAAACAAAAATTCCCCTATATACAATTAAAAGACTGTATGGATGTATAAATGTATGCATGAAACTGCTAACTAACTAACTAGAAATAAGATTGCTTTACCATTTTAGGCTGGTGTAACATATTATTAAGCATTCAATTTGTAATGTTCAGGATAGGCTGTTGAAAATCAAATATATTTAACAGGTGATTATTTAAGAGTGCATGACCGTTTACATACAAGACTAAGCAGTCATATAAACAGTGCGTGTGTGTTGTAATTGTGTCCATGAACCGCTGGGCGAGACTCACTCACTCACTCTCTCTCTCTCTCTCTCTCTCTTTCTCTCTCTCTCTCTCTCTCTCTCTCTCTCTGTTCTCTGTGAATAGGAGGGGAGATGCTGGATTCAGGAGAAGGTCCGCCATTATCGGGAAGCTGAAAAAAAAATAGACTTAAACACACCGTCACACATTTAGCCTGTACGGGGCTTAACATTAGAAAGGAAAATACAACGCTTTCTCTGTACCCGTTGTGCACTGAAAACGGCGCTTTGGTGAATGAAGGCAGAGCGTTACGGTCGCGTTTGCTACGGACTCTTTTTTTTTTTTATTTTTGACACAACAAAGGAAATAATAATTGGTCAAAACAACGTGGTGGTGAACCAAGAAAGGAAAAACACACCGAAACAGAGCTTTCCAACGCCTCCCCCTTTTTTCTCCTCGCAAGACGTTTCCAGTCGTGGTGAGAAGAGAGTTTGAACAGCATTTTCTCCTTTCCTGAGGAGAATTTAGTTGTTTTTTACCCTTCTCAGACACACACACACACACACATAGAGAGAGATATGGATCTCGTTTCTGAAAACTTCAGACTGATGAAAATCAGCAGTTAAACATGGGAAGCAATACAGATAGCCTGTTTGCTTAGAGAAAAAGAAAGAAGCGGAAAATAGTCGATGTGAGTGCTCGCGGGGAGTGTTTTTTTGTCTGTTTTTTAAAAAGTCTCACCGGCTGTGAGTCGCAGAGGACCAGAGATAGAAAGAAAGGAGTGGATCTGGAGAGAGGGATGAATGCTATGGTATGTAGACTATACTCTTCCTTTGCACCAAATTATACATGTGAACTGGCCATTTTAGAGAGCTAAACAATGTTGGAAATCTATTTGGAGGCGTTTTTCCCTCCTCCTTTTCCCTTACATTGCAGCCTTGGTAGATTTCTTTTATTGAGGTGAATAACAAGAAACTGGGAGTTAACCTAGTGTGATTTGAAGCCCCTAATAGTAATTATTGTTATTATAATGATGATGCTTGTGTGTAAAAATGTAGTGGGTTACGTTTTCCCTGTGCATGTTTTAAATGGGAAGTTTATGGGGGGTAGGGGGGGTCATAAAAACATGGATCTAGTCCAAACATTAACATTGTTTGTACAACAACACCTGGAATGTATTGGTCTTGTCAGGCCTGGAGAAAGTCCCCAGTATACCTTGGAGCAATAAGGAGTAATAAGGATACAATTGGGAGAAGGGAAATGGGATATTTGGGTTGGACTGTCAAGCAACTACTTGATTCGTGTTTTAAAATTAAACGAGCCGAATTGTTAATGAGGTTTGGTTTAGTCTTAAATTGTCTAAAAGGGGGGAATTATTGGTCCTGTTTTGCCTTTTTTGAAGCCTCAAATCTTGATCTCTTGAGGTTTTTTTTTTTTGGTTATCTCTTTTTTTTTTTGGATATTTCTTTTATGAGTAATCATTTTCGCCCTTATGAGATGTCCCACTAACTATGCAAACATCAAACCTGCTTGTACTGTACTGGTCTCCAATGTGTGTACGCCCTCCTTAGTTCCCTGTTTCATTTTAACTGTACCTGTCACACAAATGACTCAGATCTGTTTAGACAGGATGTAGTTCTACTTATTATTCCACTAGTTAAATATCTCAAGTGAGGATTTTTTTTTACCTTGACACACTGGATGCTGCATGTCTTGTTTACCCTTACATGTTTTTAGATAACATACAGACTAATTAGGGTTATCTGATAATGACATTTATATTAACTGCTACTAATGTCATTAATCTATTTTTGTGCCAGAATTAGTCACCAATGTGTCACAGTTTAATCTCACTTGCCACTGCAAAGTGGTCATTGCTCTGTCAGCCACTCCCTTGTTGTCAGAATCCTTCCACTGGACTTCCATACTTTGTTATTTTCATTCCAAGAGAAATTTCTCTCTTACCTGTGTGTGGAATATTGTTTTAAGGTGAAGGATTGTAAAGAGTGAGATAAGTGAGTAAATGTCATTGAGACTTTGAGATATGGCCTTATGGGCTGTGTACTGCTGTGTCACTGCCAGATAGAAAGGGCATTTTCAAAACAGGAACTTTGTCATTTGATAATGGATATTTGGTGTTGTGTTGTGCTTTTTACATCCTTTTCAAGCACATAATCTCGTATTGCTCGGCGGTGTTTCGACTGAGTGCTTTTTGATGACTTTCTCTCACTTTGATCTTAATCAACCAAATTGGGAGGACAGCGCCAAGAAGGAAGTAAACACACACACACCCACACACATATACACACAGGTTCTTTGGAAAAAGACAGTATCTTTGCTCTCAGGTAAATGCATTAGCAGCTGTCAGCACTTCTGTTCTCTGCTTGATTGGGCCCTTTGCAGTGCAGTCACACCTCTCCAGGAAGCCTCTTCTTCCTCTAATAGCCGTGCCATTTGCCCAGGCAGCAGACTAGCTACCGGCGTACCCACTCACCCCTGTCTGTCTGCCTCTGGGCTGCAGATCGTGTCGTGAGTCCCTGGACTAGAACATGTTCCTGGGATTAGAGGAGGACAGGCTTTGCTCGTCAGGATGTAGGCCAGAGATGTGGATACATCCTTTGATTAGGACACTGGGAGTGAGATTCTGTCCCATATTGCATGGACAGATAAACACAGGGTTTGGCATGCTTGGTGACAGAAACAGTATAGGGATATCTACTCTTCATATCACATCTAATTCTACATCTTCACTTGACATCTCAATGTTAGACCAGTAATCAAATGAGAAGGGTAATTGGGAAGTACTTGAGCCTTTTAGCGCCAAACATGTCCTAAATCAGTAGGACCTAATGTGTGCCGGTTATTTTAATAAGGAACGATGTGTTTCTGGCTTGTAATACCACTCAATTTGAAAACATGCCCCATACCATATTATTTCCACGTCAACCCAGGCTTTTATTTCCACAAAACCACCGTGCCGTTGAATTAAACGGTGGCCTTTCACCTGCTCATTTGCAGATTTCACAGCTAGCATACCTGTCAACGCAGGGTGACTCTGTGTTTGCCAAGGATGGAAAAATTCTCCCTGCTCATTTAAAATCATGCCTTTTTCGCTAAAATCTCTCTTTCTCTCTCTCTCTCTTGTATTACAGGATAGGTTTGCTTGTGAGCCAGTGTGAGCCTGTGTTTGATGGAGAAAGGAGCTAATTATAGCGGGCAGCTTTGGAGTTTGGTGGACCAGATTACAGTCACTCTCCTCTCAATGGCTGCCTTGTTCTGGTGGCCGATTATTAGGCAGGGAGAAGTGCATTCTGGGATGATTGTATCTGAATTTCCATTAGAAAGTGTGCCTGCCTCGGCTGAACTGAGGTTCTCTTCTCTCCCCACTGTTTCAGCTCCCTTGCTCATTACAGATTTGCAGATGGGGGCAGTTTGATATAAAGGCCTCTGTAGTGTGCCCCTGTTCTGTTTCAGAGCCAGTTTAACTCTGTATCCTGAATGACCGAATTATGTACAAGGGAACTGACCCCAAATCAGCCATGCTGACATTGCCTAGTTTATCTTTTAGGGAACAAAATAATTAGAGGGATCACCAGTATTCCTCTACACATATATCAACCTTTTTTCACAAATAGCTCACCTAAGAACTTTGAAAATAATTCTCCATGAAATCAATCATTAACAAAGATTGCACTTTCCCTTATATTCCAAGCCCACCTTCTTATGGTATTGCTTTTCCAATACAAATGCATTATTAATGGATAATTCTTTTGGAAAATATGGGCTTTAGATATGATTAATGGTCTAAATGGTGGCTATAGGGTTCTGTTGAAATAGTTTTAACTAGCTTCCATATTTCCTTGTGAAAAAAAAAGAAAAAAAAAAGACAGCAACAGTGTTTGGAAGCACGGTGACCATGGAGATGAAGGACCAGGATGTAAGCCACAGAGGAATGGTGACCTCTGGACGTGAGCGGCTCTGCTTTGCTATTCTAGATACAATTACACAACAAGGGGACAAGGGTAATGGGCTATGGTAATTTGGAAGAGCTGCAGAGAGGGAACATGAGGAGAGAAACTAGGAACAGCAAGAGAGAGAGAGTGACACAACAAAGTAGGTAGTCAGTCGGAGGAAAAGAGCTGCAGGAAGGAGAGAGTAAAGTAAAAGCGCGAGCAAACTGTGCTGCCAGTTTCTGCTTCAGGCTGTGTTCCTGGTATGTGCCCTTTCAGCTTTGTGCTGAGGGATCAACCAATCAATGACAGCCATAAGTAACCCTGCTGCTTGGCTATTGGCCACAGCTGAATTCCATGACTCAGCATGTCTGTAGATAAGATGTTATGATTGAGTTGTTGCCAATGAAATGAGGCCACTGCCCGGAGTTCAATAGGTTGGACTTCTGCTGCTGTAATCGCACAAAAGTTTGTACCACCTACAGAAAGTGCCAACACTGTTCTTAACCATCCAAGTTTTTGGTCTTAGAAGGGAGGTTTCATATGTGTATATTAACACGCTAAGGGTATCACAGTCTGTGATTGTTTTTCAGTGAGTCAGTGTTTACGGTGAGTGTACTTAGGTGATTTTGAAAGGCTGTAGACACTGGAAATCTCTCATCCTCAGAAACAAAGAGAGACTGCCCTGAAATCCACCTACGCAACTATTAAAGGATAACTTTGGGCATGTCTGTGGACACACGCTCACACATCTCCCACAGAAACCCGATGCTTAGTTTTAATTTTTGTCTTAACCTGTCATGCTGGCCTACCCTTTTTCTCATTTGCAAAGTCCACAGACTTTGCCCAAATTGGGCTGGAGTCAGGAGAAGTCCCTGTGTGTCATTGTTAGACTTTTTCTCTGGAGATTCTCCCTCGTGGCGCCCCTAGGTTTCCTGTAGGAAGTCCACCTACGATGTCTGGTTGTGTGTGTGTGTGTGTGTGTGTGTGTGGGTGGGGGGTGGGGGGGGTGGGCAGGAGAAGTGGATAGGGTGGAGGAGAAGAGGTGAGGGGAAGAATAAGAGGAACCTTTTTAACTCTACTAATAATCAGAAAAACAGCCAAATCAGAAAAACGCCTAACATAACCGCCTTGATGAGGACAAACTAGCCAGTACTGACTGAAACATTTCCTTTTATAGTTTGTCATGTAAATGCTGTTTCCAATTAATTGCTATTTTCAGATACTTTCTGCACATGCATGCGACTTTGAGTCATGGCAGGTGCCGTGGGTGGCAGAGCTTCTTCTGTTAATTAGCTGCGGGAGTAGTTCTGCTTATTCTCATATAACTTGTTAGTTCAGTAGAGCAGTCAGGAAATAATAGTGCCAAGCACTCATCACATGTCCATCATTTCCCATCCTTTTCAAAAGTAAAGCGCGGTGGAGGGCAGGATGTAGCATATTGTGTAGGTGAGAACACCTTTCCGATTACCAAGTGTGGAACATGTCACCATGTCAGGACACCTTGTGCAGTCATCTTATTTAATGCTGGAGTTCTTCTTCCTTGGCCAGCATTGGTTGGATTAATTTTATTCAGAAAGAGGAAAAAAAGAGGCTCCTGTAACATAAACTTCAGTGTGTGTGTGTGTGTGTGTGTGTGTGTGTGTGTGTGTGTGTGTGTGTGTGTGTGTGTGTGTGTGTGTGTCTGAGAGACTTGAGGAGTGGGGGTGTTATCTGTAAAGACCGGCAGTGCATAAATAGCCCTTTTCCATACACGTGTGCTGGCTTGGTTTGACTTGGTTTGACTCAGCGCAGCAGGGATTTGCATCTCCATTACAACAGGGCTACCCGCTTGAAGATGTGTCTTCAACCGATGATGTGCTTGTCTTGAGTCAATGACATTTAAAAGCAGCGCCCTCTTAAGCGCTGTTTACTCAACCCCCCAGGAAATGTGCAAGGCTGTGACTAGTGGTCAAAGGAATGGCTGTAAAACAGTGGATACATCTTTTTGAGCATCACAACCCCCACAAAATGACTCGTTTCACAATCAGAATTGGATCCATTCGGTCCGAGAACATTTGGAATGTCTAGAAGAGCGGCACAATTGAATCATTTTATCCTGATTCAAGTTAGCGGAGGGCTAATCCAGAAGTTAGCTGGCTCATCGCTGAATGATGACAAAGCCCATGTGATGTCACCGCAACCTGCTTGGAGGTCCATCTTGGGCATGACTTGGCGTAACTCAGTGTGTTTTAAACTGTTAATGAAAACGCAAATCAACACGGCATGGTTTACTCAGTGCGGCCAAAAGTGCCAATGGAAAAAGGCTAAAAAGCTGCTCTTGTTGGGTATAATATACAACTTTGTCACCCCAGCTCCTTGCCTCTACTCAAAGTGTTCTGTAAACATTGTAATTAGAAAGCTATTTTCTTCTTCCATTGCATTTTTACACATTAGTCATAATGAGGCTTGTTTTTTAGTAAGTAAGCAGTAAGTTGTCTGTCTCTTTGTGGTTGGATTTGTCCCTTGTCGAAATATAACCACTTTAGGTATGTGTATGTGAATGCTCATGGTTAATGCATATTGACACTGCTGGAACAAGATGTTTTGTTTGTCTGTAAACCGGTTGTTTATCACAATGTCTGTTACATGCTGCTCCTGTCCAGTGTTCTGACAACTTTATTGTAAGTGTCTTCATACACCTGCAGCGCTCAGATAGAGAAGAGAGATGGAGAGAAGCATGCAGAGAGGTTATTATACTTCTAACATATTTTAATTAAAGCTGGCAGGTAAAATTACAGACTAATAGGCATCACAGAAGAAAGGACGGAAGTAGGGAGGCGAGGGAAGGGGAAAAGGGCCAGCGGACACAGACAACCTTGACCCTAAGTTTTTCTCACTTTTCTCAAACCTCTAAGGTCTATCGATCCCTCTTGTTGCACCCTGCTTCTTTCTTTCTTCGCTTTCCCACATTGTCACTGAATATTTATATCTGTTTATTTCTGTTCCCAATGACTCTCTGTTCATTCCTCAGTTTTTCTGTCCTTGGAACACACTGCAGTGTTATTGTCAGCTGTGGTTAAAAGTATACTATGCAAGATTTCCTAAAAAACAATGTATAGACTAATACAAAAGTAATCCCTCTCAATCATCACTTATGATACACTAGAAATATGTGGCAGTTTATTTATCTGCAGAGACCCCGCCCTCTGCCTGTATTTTTTTTATTATTTTGCTGTGTTCTGGATGCTTCTGGCTGTCAACCTCTGGGCAGTGGGTGTATAGCCCCCAGCCAATAACAGTGCACAGGGTGTGAGGTCTGGACTCGTAGCGTAGAGACCAGGTTACATCACTGTCTATCTCTCTTCTCTGCTCCGCTCTGCTCTCTGTCTCTGTGTCATGGATGTATAAAGAGCTGCAGGTCTGTGTGTCTGTTTGACTGAGGGCGGGGCTGAGCTGCACGCACGCAGAGCAGAGAGGCCACCGCAGACAGGATGAAGCTCTGCATTCACAGAAAATCTGGCAATGTGGCAGTTTCCCACAGAGTTGTGCGGAGGTGTGGGCGTATTTATTTGTGCTTTAGAATATAACCGCTGTGAAACAATCAGAAAATAACGTTTTATTCATCTGATTCATGGCTTTGTTCTCACCAGCGCTGCTCACTCTCTTCATTCACTTTCTAGCTTGCTCAACCACCGCTCGCTAGTTGAGCCAGGAGGAGGGGCCGACTTTAAATGCTGTGTATTTACAAACACCAACTGACAAATCCTGCATAGTATTAAGGACACAGGAAGGGTAGCACCTTGTCACAAGATGTTTGTCTCAGATGCCACTTCAGGGGGATCTGGCCACCACCATGGTGGCCTTTGGCGTCTCCCTAGTGAACGTGCGCTGACACCATCTCTCTTCCACACATACAAGGACACACAAAAACCTTGATATGTGGACAAAGACATTTTTTTTTTTACAATTTTGTGATTAGGTGTTCTTAACATGGAGCATGCCCCAGGCATTTTAACATTTGCAAATCATTACCTGGCTGTTTTATGTTTTTTAATATTCATGGTGGATGCAACTCAACTATGAAACTTTGGCATTGTAAATGGAAAACTGTTGTTTTCAGTCAAAAGGGCATAAAAACGGCTTGCAAAATAAATACACTAGTCCACACACACATACACAAAGACACAACGTGACCAGCAGGGGCTGACACCTTCCCACCCTCATAACATAACTGCCAGAGTGGTTCTGGCCATTAGGCAGCTGTGTGACAGTGGACATCATATCCTCTTTAAGGTGAGAAGATAAGGTGGCTGTTCATAGCTATTTGTTATCACAGGCAGCGAGGCCTTGACACCTCCACATCCCTTATCTGGCCCAGTCCCAGTTTCTGGCCCTAGCTGAGGATCATGCAAGCCGTGGGCTGATGAGTAAGCACTGCTCAGCCTGCGGATGGCTGGGCCTGACATTATCGATTGCAGCGCCACCGCCTGTCATCCAGCCACCACTTAGCTAATGATGTCCATACTATTGTCTCACAGCTGGGAAAACGGCCATAAAACAGAGAGCGGCAACTAACGTCTGCGGGAAAGATGGATTTTACCGATAGAGGAGGCACAACCAAAGCAAGCCTGAGTCAAGTGGTTATATTATCTTAGGATAGTAGCACTGTCATTCTTAGTATTGCCTCCACTCTCTCTGTCTCTGCCCCCCCTCTTCTTTCTTTCTGTTGTTGGCTGCCTTCATTTGGTGCTGGTTGGTCCATCTGCATGGAAGAAAGACAGACTACAGTTTCTGACAGCCTGCCAGTCTCTGCGTTGGCCCAGTTTTGACCTTGTTAACTGTGAACGTAACTGTTGTTGGGCAAACAGCGCATTTGTTTGAGCCAAATAAATACTCGCAGTGATGAATCACCTTGAATGGCTTGAATCTAGAGGCAATTAGCAAAGGCTGCCATGAACGCTGTAAAGATATATATCCACTGTGCCATTTTAGAGGATTGTAAATGGATTTTGCTCCAAGTTGGGTTTTCGCAGGGGTGCCACGGGTCGTTTCTCTTCTCAGTGCCATAATTTCCCAGGATGCAGTAGGGGCCCCGAGGTCCACAGCTCTTATGTCAAAGTTCATTTCCTGTTGCAGTGCTCCAGCAGCTCCTGAGGATCCACCATTTTGTAACATTGCTGATGAGGACCAGAGAAATGTCTCAATTCACCAGCCATTGCTTGCAAGTGTGGATTTTTCCCTAAAAACATATTTCATAGTTTTCAACTATTTAGGATTAACTGACTAATTAGTGATGTGTTGCCATACCACAAAAACTGCAGAGAATTTCTCACAAATAATCTAAAGATTTGAAAACTCATCATGTTACAGTCAGCCTTGCAGTGAATAAACTGTAATTGTAGCTGACATCACACTATGCCTAATATAGTAGAAGTGTGAAATCCAGACTAAGACTAGCATAGTCAAGTCACTCTACAGGAGGCACAAAAGTTAGACAGTTAAATGTGATAGCTCACAACAGTTTTTGCTGATGTTTCCCTTTCTAATAATACTGCTAATGCACCATCATTGGTTTTAAATATGCCACAATCCTGAGTCTGCAGTCGTCCTGCCTTTTCCTTTGTTGCTATGCTGACTTCTATGTATGTCATAAGTTGCAGAGATAAAAGTAAGGGAAACATGAGTGAAGAATGTAAACATTTCTAGGGAGTTGTTTTCGGTCCGAGGGTTGTTCAGGGAGAGGACAGCCTTGCCACACCACGGCTCGTATTAGTCACAGTCGTCGGAGAGAAGAGAATGCAGACCTTTTTGCCCAATGAGGGAAAAGGTCGATGAGAATGCAGTTTGTCAGGTCAGGACGAGCCGGGCCTGTTGTAGCTTAAATCCATGTGACTACTAGAAAGAAGAAGAGGCAGCGAGAGAAGTGAACCACAGCTGGGCTCATTTTGGGTGAAAAATACATTGGCAGATCACTTGAGTGTGCAGTTTGTTTATTGATTGTTATCATCCTAGATATTGGTGTTGTGCAAGAAATGTGTTTGCAGGTACATTTTGGTTTCAGTCACAGTTTATTAAGTGTCAAAGCAGACTTACATTCCCACAGAGATCCTATCATTGTTCTAAAGAGAGGATTGCTCTGGTGAGTATAGTGAGGAGGACGGGGTCTATATTGCAAAAAGGGTAGGCAGCATTTCACTCTGTACATTTGGATTAACATTTGATTTTTGCTATTTATATGGTTTGAAATGAAATGTTGCATGTCCCCATAATTTATGTTTTCTACTCATTAGAAAGTGATAGATCTATTATTACTCTTTATGGGTGTATGCAACACTGTTTTTAATATTTTTTTTATTATTTTAATGATGGGTTAGGGTTAGTATTAATGTCTGGTTTGTTGGCATTAAACCTGACCTCTTGATTCTCAACAGTGAGGAATACTCTTAACTAATACTAGTCTGAAGTCGCTGCACATGAGAAAGCCTGTCAGTATTCATGGTAGGTTGTAATGTTTTCAGTCATGCAGCAAGACGCAAAAGTAGTTAATCACTAATGACTAATGGGGTATTCATCCCACAGTGTTTGTGGTAAATGCTGTTTAAGAATTTCTCTTGTTCTCAGTTGTTGATCATATCTGGTCAATGAGAAGAAATGAAATCATTAATGTCTTTTGATAATTAAGAAAGACACTAAACAAGCTCAGAGACATCATGTCATCATGATTGCAATTCGTCCTTGCCAATATTCAGCTTATTTGAACAATTTTTCTAATGGGTTATTTTCACTCTGACTATGCCTACAGTGTCATACATTTGGTCTCATTATAAAATGTTTAGTGTTCCTGATATCAAATTTAAGGCATATCATTTAAAAAGAATTTATTAGTGATTGGATATGCTTTTACACAAGTAATACATGAATCCACAGCCTGGATTAGTCCTCATTCCTCACCTTGCTATAGCCGCAGAAAGACTGAACAAAAAAGAGTTCATCCAGAATTTAAAAAACAACCAATTTTTGCTCCAATTAGAGACTACTGTGTTCCCAGTTAAACTGCCGCCTCAAAGAATAGCCATTTGAAGTTTTCTAAAACACAGCCACATCGAAAATGATTAGAAGAATAAATGCTGGTAATTAGAAATCCATTCTACTCCGCTACTGAAGTGCGGTGCGGGGGTACTGAACTGATGGTATTTATTTTAACTGTAAGTGTTGGATATGCTGCTTGTAGCTTTGTAACATCACTTGAGACATTAATATGATTATTGTAAACAAATACGACCATTTTCAAGGGGTTAGCGGCATTTAGCAGATTCGTCATAGCCATTTACATTCTGTGCAGAACAGCTTTTCTAGATATTATACATGATTGATAAATGGCAATGACATTGATGTTTTTGCTTTCTAACAAATGCACAACTCCAGTGCTGTTTTGCTCTAACTGCATAGTTTTAGCTTACATTTTCTAAATGCATATTCATTGTAATCAAGGGCTCATTCCTCATGTTGCAATACACAACAAATACAGATGGTGATGAAAATGGGAAAACATTTTTGTGATAGAAAGCAACAGAATATACGTGAAATATCTTAATTTAGTAAAATACAGAATGTAATAAGTAGCACCTTTTTTAAATAATGATTTTAAATAAACTCAGGCATGATTTCTGGTCATGTCTGGGACATGTCATTGGAATTATGTGCCATTTTAATCTTGGAAGACCCAGAATGAAAATTCAGAATCACCGTGATCGTAGTAATTGGAAATTACGTTGCCTTTATGAGCTTCCTGTCAAACCTCTGCCAGAAATGACACATAAAACTGTCATTATGGGGATGTTGACGTTTCCATTATTTCCACCTGCTGTGTGTGTATATATATGTGTGTGTGTCTGTGAGAGAGAGAGAGTGTGAGAGTGAGATCAAGAGTGAGAAAAAAGTAATTTAGAATAGCAAGACCTCATAAAAAAGAAGAAATGTAAGAAAAAAGGAAAAAAGATCTAAAAGTATTTCGGAGCCATCAGCTCTGGCGCTGACACAAACATGTCAGATCATTTGAGTCATGCTGTCTTGATTGCAGGGCACTTCTTGTTTGTGTTCGATTTGGTTGAGCAAACCAAACAAGTGCCTGAGACTAGTTCAACCTGTCCTTGAACTGCAGCTCAAGGTATTACACATGAGCGCACTTACTGTCAGACCTTAAAGGTGACATATTATACTCCTTTTCAACAAGTTAATATAGGTCTCTGAGGTCCACAAAACATGTCTTTGAAGTTTTTTGCTGAAAATACCCCTGAGATTATGCATTCTGGCATGCCTCTATGCTCCTCTGTTGCAGCCCTGTTCTGGATGGGCTGTTTCTGTGTCTATGCAAATGAGCTCCTGCTCCCCACACCCCACTCTGGAACTGGTTGTGGCTTTCCGGCCGTGATACAATGCGAGATTATATGACCGCAACAGGAGAGACCTAGGGCTGTTGACAGTATTCATATTCATACTGGAACTGCAACGGAGCTGCAGTAGCGTCACTAATACCAGTATTATAATAACACCAAGGGTATCTGTGGATCAGAATGGATGTATTAGCTTCGGCTTGACTTTACGCACACTTCCCAGCAGGCCACTACAGCTTAATGGTCTATACAAGTTAGCTGCTGGGTGCTAATTAAAGTTACACAACATTGCCAAGCAAAGGAATTCCTGCAGTTTTATCATTTCTTTTTCACACGTGTATTGTTACCGTCATGGCAAGTCTATCAAGTAAATTTACATAACGTTACAGCAGCAACACACACATACTGGCGAAGATCATGTAGCCGAATGGGCTAACATGTGACAACAAAGCTAGCTGAGCTAGCGCTGCAGTTCAAAGTTCCACAAAAAGCAACATGAAAAATGAGTTACCACCATCCAACCTACTACTCTTGTTATTTAGTTGGCTTCAAATGAGGCTTAACATTTACACAGTTTCTCTTGAATGTCCCTTAATATTACAACATTTAGTCCAACGTTACTAGCCATATTAGCCGCGCAACATGCTAATGCCAAGTTCAACAGGCTAACCTGCTAAACAGTAAAACAGCATAAAACATGGAGCATCCAAGTTTGAGGTTGGGTCACTGACAGCGATATTGATCCATCACACACACATCCAGCAGTTTTCCAGTCATAGTGGGGACATTTCTATCAAAAATTATTGTGAATCCAACGGGTCTTCATTTCCTGAGATGATGGGAGAACATAAAGACTGTTGTGTTGGTTCTTGCAGCAAACAACAGAACTTTGATTCAGTTGAAAAATTGACTCAGTAGGTTTCAGTGGGTAGGGACCGTCAGCCTCGCAGGGGAGGTCTGTGTTCAACAGATCCCTTTATGACGTTATAAAGGGAGCCAAATATAAATGGTGTTTTTGCATACACATTTACTGAAAGATGGAGCAGGAGAAAAAGAGAGAGGATGGTCTTTTCTCATAGTTTGGGGGTCTCTAGACACACCAGGGACACACATTTATGTTGAAAAGACGTGAAAAAGTGAATTTTGCATAATATGTTACCTTTAAGCAAACTCTGTTTCAACATACTGGCATATTACACAGACTCCCATCCACAATATTTCAGTTTTTACTTCACAACTATGTAAATATATCCTCTCTCTGTCCCACAGTCTCTCTGTGTTTGGCCATAGTGGATCAGATTCTAGGAAATTGTGCAACTCTATTCACATGCAGCTTTTAGACCATGGAGCAGAGCTTACATCAAGGGCTGTGCCTTTTCCTCCCCTCCTTTCCCTTCGCCTGTTCCTCCAGAGGTCATAGTTGACAGGAGACATGGGTGGGTGATGTCAGCCCTCTCCTTAGGGATCGGGGGTGGTCCTTTGAGGTTGGCCACCAGCTCCAAAGCCAGGATGGGAAGCAGTGATGGCAGAGAGAGGGAAGGAACAGCTCGCTGTTGTTCTACTTTGTTTGTTTTTTCACGTCGTGCTAAAGAGGGAGACACAGGATGTCGATGGTTAGGGCTTCATAGCCAAGAGCAGCTTATTCATGATCGATATGCTAGAGAAGGCATTTGGTAAACCATAAGGTTGCCAGATGTGAATTTAAATTATGATTCAGTATTAAGTTTGTGTCATCTTTCTCTGGTATTTCCTTGTTTTTGCTGCATCGTCTAGTCTAGTAAAACTTGTTATTTACACTGTAGGAGTTTGCCACTTTTCAAGCAAAGGTTGTTTTTTGTGCACTGGGTCGTTGACTTGTTCAGAGGGTTTATAATGTTCAACATCATGTGCTAAACACTTGTGCAACGGTTGTGAGAGCTCTGCGAGTGTGTTAGGCGGTGCTCCTGGGGCTCCCTGATGATTTACCATGGTAAACAGCTCCCACTGCTTGCACAGCTGGGGCACACTTGATGAACCTCTGCAGTGCATATACAGGGGGAGATGGAGAGAGGGATGGGGAGGAGGCAGACACACATGAGGGGGGGAGAGAGAGAGAGAGAGAGGAGAAGGGGAAAGTGACTGGACTGATAAAACACAGGAATGCTGCGAAGGCCTTCGGGGCGGGATGCAAACTGCAAAAAGGACAAGCGAATGCAGGGGAAACAAGAGCAGAAAACTGATTATAAATGACAAATCCCCAGCTCTCACAACCAAATAGTGTTAGCTGCTGTATCCTGAGGGTGGGAAAATGCAACAGTAATAGCTCAGACTCCAATCCAATCTCCTGTATGTATTTTGCGCACGTGTGTGTGTGTGTGTGTGTGTGTGTGTGTGTGTGTGACTGTGTTTGTGTATGTGGCCTCCTGAAATTCAGACAGACAGAGACAGGAAATTTTGCCCCTCTCCTCCTCTGTCCTCCCTTCATCCTCTGCCCGTGTGCTCGCTGCCTGACGCTGATTGGCTGGGGGGAAAGCGAGGGATGAGGTTTTGTCGTCTAATCTGCCAGCAGATCGCCACTGATGGGTCTCTGTAGAATGGCTTTGGTAAATTACTGTTCCAGGGAAGGGCAAATCCCTTCTATCAGATAGCGGCTCTCTCTTCATCTCTCCCTCCTTTCCAAGTCCCACACTCTCTTTCTCTTCACTACATCAGTCAGGCTTTGACTTTATCTCTTTATCGCTACCTTGCTCTGCTTTTCTCTTCTCTGTAGCTGTTGGCCTCTACTTCTTTTTGTTTTTGTTTTGTTCTTTCTTTCTTTTCTTCATTTGTTCTTTTCATCATTTAAATACCCTGTTTGCAGTGCACCTATCTGTGGGTCTGCAGTAGAGTGAATGAGATGAGTTTGTGTCAGAAAGAGACACTGTGGATTTTGCTCTAAGGCTTCTCATTGACATTGCTGCGTAACAGGCTGTGTGTGAACGGTTTCCCTTATCCCCTGGCGCATGTTAACAAGATGGACCAGTTTTTAGGGCGGCCATCTTACCTTGCCCAGTCTGAAATCACACAAGAGATAATACTGTACATCCTGCCTCAGTGCCTGGAGGAAGGTGTTTGTGGAATAAGGGAATAGTTGACTTGCATATGGTTTTGCATATACGTTACAGAAGGTAAAACTTAACAGGGGCAGAAATACAGACAGTTGGGGAGTGAGATAGATACTGAAAGAGAAGGGAGTGTTTTTGTAAACCTGTAACTGACTGCCTGAGGTGGGGAATGTTGCCAGGCATGGAAAGCCGAGTGGAGCTTCAACTCCCAGTGACCTCCTGTGTTTTGTTGCAACTACCTCTAACCCCTCCTCAATCACGTGAAATGGCCAACATTGTTGTTCTGAGCTGACATACGGCAGCCAGCTATGTCTGATGTCACACCACACTGATACTACAAGAAACTCCAGGTCCTAACTACGTAATAATTAGCAGGTGGTGTGTAGAAAGAGGTGGAGAGGCCACACACTTTTCATTTAAAGTGTGTTTTATTGGTGTGCTGTTTGTGATGGGGTGTTTAATCAACCAAGATTTACAGTAACCCAACCTGACAGATCTGGTTAAGGTGGTTGCTGCTGTTGTAACAGTTTTATAATGAGTACTTTTAATATTTATCCTGTTTTTGATCAATTTTGGGACATGAGGTGAGAAACCTGGTTATTCACAACCCTGTATGATACTTTTAACACTGTTCAGTTATCTACTCGTGTGCGGCAGTGCAGGTTTGTCTTTGATTCTATTATATCTCAGCCATTTCTGTACCAACCGGGTCATCTCAGCAGTTAAGGATGAAACCCAGTTTAGTTTCAGGCTGTCATGAGACTACTGCTACATTTACCGCTCTGCTGGATCACCAGTTACATGGAAGATGAGAGCAGCAATACAGTTTACCCTCCACATTACAGATGTCTGACTTTCATGTCAGTGTGTAGATCATCATTATATTGTCATTATATTTCATCAGAATAATTATAATTGGAGTTGAGGACACGTCTGCACACATGCCCACATTCATGCCACAGTAACCTGGTTTCTATTGGAGTATGCCGGCTAGCAATCGAGGTTTCACAAGAGCTGGTTTCTGAAACCAAGATGTGATGTTTACATGTTTACATGTAAAACATAACCAGGATACTCCAAAAACCTGTTTGAAACCAGCATACTCATGCACATTTTAACCCACTTAATCACTGTGTAGAACTGAATTTAACAAACAGCTAAATGCTCAGCAGTGGAAACAGACGTATTTAGACTTCTACCCACTTCTTTCGTTTAGTTTCCGCCTTAGTCTGACTTTGGACTCCGTTAAATAACTTCTCCTTTCATCCAGCCCCCCTGCTGCTACTTTCTATTTCTGCAGTTAGAAACCCAGTTACAGTTATTCATATATATGGTAGAGAAAGCTGTGGAAATCAGGTTTCTTTAACCCCCTACTCTGATTTATAGAAAGCAGATTTCTTGTTTACATGCTGTTTTAAGAAATCAGTTTATTGAAGAAAGCCAACTGTAACCAGGTTACTTAGGTGCATTTAAGCGCACTGAATGTGTTGATACAGATTCTAATAATGATCAAACTGTATGGCCTAATTCTCGCTAGTGTACCACCACTCATTAGAATAACAGGAGGACTCGTGTTTGGTGAGCCCCACCCTTCTTTATCGACTCTCTTTCCCTGCAGTCTGAAAGGAAGCATCTGCCTGCCCCTCTGCCTCCCCACTGCTCGCCACACATGCTCTCTCCCTCTCTCTCCACAGCCCACACTGCTATCGCCGCGGCTGTTAGCTATCCAGCTCGCGCCGATGTCAGAGCCTCTAATCTCTCTAGCATAAAGGCCATGCAAAGGGAATTTATGTTAGTCTGCCACGGGAAGAAAGGGAGAAGCGGAGAATCGTTTGAGCAGGTTGACAGATAAGGCTCTTGTGCTTTCTGTGTGGTGCTTTTTAAGCCATGTTAAGCTGCTTAATTAGACATAATCTACAGACCCCAGACTGAGGCGGAACTAATGAAGTTAAAAGACTCAAATCCCATCCTACCATCACACTCTCCTCTCCTCCACACCATCACTCGCGCCTCTCTGTCTCATAACTGCACTCCTCCTGTCTGCTGCCTACCATCACACTCTCCGCTCTCCTTCCTCCTTACATCGTACTCTTTTCCTTTCAACACCATGAATGTCTCCCATCACACCCAGACGTTCTGTCCTGCCCCAAAATAAGCTGATAATTTCTTGATCCCTTCGACTAGTGAAAAATTTTCTGATTAGTACCAGCATGTGAAAATGTATAGGTCGAACTCCAGAAGTAGACAGAAGAAGTAGACATCTTTATGTAACTGTTGGCCCTCCTTTGATGTACCTTTGTAGCACAAGTTCCTGTTGGCAAAGAAAACTCAAGATGAGAAAAATGTAGTTTGTAAGTTAATTTAAACTGGAGCTGTGGAGTTAAAAAAAACTCTTAACTCTGAAGAGATTTTAGTTCTTTAGTGATGAATATGCACAAATATTGTAATACAGTACCCATAATATGGGTATGTGATATGGTCATCATCACACAAATTAATGAATGCTGTATGTTGAAGGTAGTTTAAGAAAACCTGAACACCTCTTGCTCAGGGTTTATACAATTATTATTTTAGTCAGTGCTAGGTATCCAGTGTTATCTTGACAGAAAAGGAATCCTGCAAACACAAAACAAAGAAAACAATATAATGAGGGCTTTCTGAGGTTAGGCACTAATGGTTGCAATGATCAAAATTCCAAAGGTTGAAGCCAGACTGAGAATCTGGGGGAAGTGGTGAGTGTTATAACAACTTACTTGGCAGACTTGGCCGTCTTTTAGCACATTTCCATCTCTGCTGCAGTTCTGCTTCCACGCTCTTCGCTGCCCTTGTTCTTAAGCCTTCCCTCTCCCTTCTGCAATAAGAAACGGATGTGTCCCTCATGTCACTAACATACTTCCCTTTCCCTAATCTCACCATGACGCAAATCTGTGCCCTTGCAAAATGTATGAATATTCATCTGTAGGTGAGTTTACAGTACACTTTGTTCATACACCAGCTTTTGATGAGCCCCCTGTTGTTGCTGTGGCATGTTTACATATCTTTCCTATCTCTGCATCTTGCAGGACCAGCTTCTTTGTTGTGTTTTGAGTTCTCCCTTAAGCTACACAGCAGTTATTTTCTTCACAGAGGAGCGGCTGGCACGCTAGCTGTAAACGCTCGGGTCGCCTGACCAGGAGGAGATTGCAGCTGACCATTGTTGGGTTTCATCATAGCTGTGAATGCGCTGCCTCGCTGGTGATGGCCTGTCAGAGAATTTTCTTTACCCCATTATCTTTTTGCTTCTCCTTCATGTCCTCCTTTAGCCATCCCTCTTGTCTCCTGGAGTGGTTATGGCCTTTTGTACTGTCAGACATTCTCTCCACTAAGTCCTACATGTTCTGGTGTGTATTTACATTCATTCAGATGAGGCAAATGTCAACACTGGCCGAACCTTTAGAATCAAAATTACCTTTAGTTCATATCAGCTGCAAGAACTTTACAGGTAATATTTTCCTGAGCGTATTTATTCTTCTCAGCCTCATTAAATTCTGCCTTCTCTGTCTCCTGTGGCCTCTACTCCTTATGTGACAAACCTCTCCCCTCCTTCCCTGCTGCCCGGGTCCCAGTGCTGCCTGGTATCATGGTGCTGTTGAGTGGATCTGAGGGCTGCTGCATTCTGGTCTTGCTTGATTAGCCAGCGTGTGATGCTGTAGGCAGCTTTGTTTTGTTGCTGAATGGGCTGTTCCACTGAGAGCATAGGAGACGACGAGGAGGCGATGGAGAAGAGAAGGGTGGAGTGGAAAAGGAAAAGCAGGAGAAAGCTGGGAAAAAAAGATAAAAGCTAAGGGGGGGAAGGATATAAAAGGAGAGGTGGGGAGGAGATAAAATGAGACGGGAGAAAAGGCTGGAGCAGAAGGGGGAAAGCAGAAATGAAGAGAAGAGAAGATGGTGATGCAGAGGAGAAAGGGGGGAAAAAAAGAAAATTACCTCTCCTCCTGTGGAGAGGGAAGATAACTGTGAGTGTTTAGAAATGCTGAGGTGGACAGAAGCCGTATCTTCCACCAACACAGCACCTGCTAGTCTGCCTGCCCCCTCCCATTCATTGACCGAGTTTTTATTGTGGGTGTTTGTGTGCCTATGTGTGTCTTTCAGTCTGAATGTGTGGGTGCACATTATTATGCATACAGTGAGTATACCATTTTTGTTTCAGCCTATAAGATAGGTGATTTTGTGCTCAAAACATGTTAATACTCAGACACGACAAATCCCAGAGTCCCTGCACTGCACCACTTTAATACATGCATGATGGGCTTTAGCTAATAGATTTTCTTGTAAAATATGAAAGGAGGTCTGTGCAGTAGTTCCTCCGTTGGTGTCTTTACATATCAAATTTGTACATAAAATACAGCTTTTCTGTAAGCCTAAGGGGCCAGGAGCATTGAGTTCTTTTAGATGTCAGATTGGAGGCTCTGATAGTCACACTGCAGGTGCAGTTGGTTAAGGGCGTGGTCACTGAAGAGGCAGAATAACTGAGAGGAGTGACCATGTTTTAGGGTGGAATAATTTGAGAAAAATATATAAATCCTTTTTTTCTGACCAAAATCAACACATGCAATTTTCAAAAAAAATTGTGATTAGGCTATATTATCTATAAATTAAATTACAGGTCTGTGTTTGTGGCCTACATATTACAAAACAAGCATAGTTATACCTTGCATTATCACAAACATATTTTGATTTGTACATGAATAGAATCAAAGAAAATAATGCAATTAGTATGACATTACTCAGTAATATTCATATTTAATTGTGAAAGTGGCATTATATTTATATTAGGGTAATGGTTATGGTATGGTAATGACAGACTGTTGGTATTAGACAGAGTACAGGAAATGTTACTGTGAATTGCTCTGCATTGTAAATGCGCAAGCTAGAGTTAGCTTCATAGACTGGCGGGACAGGCTGGTTCACAGCTTTTAATCCTGGAGAGCTTTTGTAGTGATAAGCTTATAAATCACCAAGATCATTTATAAAGAAAAAGAGTTGTCTCTCTGCTGGTCTTTTATAAATTGCAAAAAAAAAAAGTGCCCCGACATCTAAATTATACAGAGGGGTTTTTCTTCTTTGACTGAACAACACACAACAGCCTAATGTTTACTTTTTATAAGATAAGATATTCTTCTTGTCCCCTTAAGAATGTTTTTTCTTGTTGTTTCACCAACTCACACAGCTAACTGTATTAGCTACAGCTGAGTAAATTCGCCGGTGGCAATTGTCATTAAACTTACTACAGCTTATTAAGACACTGTTAATTATGTTGGTTAAAATTGCGGCACTTGTGATTTGGAAATTGCAGTCTTTCCAATTGCTTGTTGTTCTATATAAAAACCATTAATCATTCAGTTTTCCTTTATAGTCACTGTTCAAACTTCAGGTGACAGGCTTCAGACGACCACCTCATGCAGATACAAATACAGAGTCTTGTAAGCGTGGACCCAGAACACTTTTCAGCACCATCAGCCCTCAAATCCTCACCTGCTCTCCTAACCTAGCTCATCCCATCCTCTGTCTGCTGCCACTCTGATGGCTAGACTCGGTGTTTATCTGGGTGTAGACAGATGGAGGATGATGAGAGAGTCCAGAAAATTTGGGTTATGTTTTCATTTCAGCATTAAAAAAGAATGATTTTTGTGCTGCCCAAGCCCTTCTTCCCGAGATGTTTTTGTGTGAATTCTGTACGTCAGTGCCAACGTGTATGTTTGGTTTCGTGGAAGCAGACTGTGTTGTAGATGGAATAAAGCCCACTGTGAGTGTTGACAGCATTGGCTTGTTAGTGCTGATGGGGTGGATGAATGCTGAGCACTGTGGGCTAGAATGGAAAGGAGGATCGGCAGTGTTTTCTTGTATGCCTGTATGTGTCTGAGTTCTGCAAATCTCTCCTGATAAATTCAAGGTTGTACATTAAAATGAAAATATGACAATGATAAGCCCCCTTGAGCTGCTTCTTTGCCATCTCTGAGACTCACTTCCTCTTACATTGGCTTTCTGTTCTCACTTTCTCTTATTCCTCTGTCCAATAAGTGATTCCTCTTTTCTGCCTCCTTTTTCCTTGTCCTAAAAACCCCCTTGCTTTCTTTCTTGGTATCTCTATATGTTTCCACTCCTCCCTTTTTTACAAATAGTCTGTTTAATAGGCGATTGGAAGAACGCACACACATACAGCACACATCCATTCACGCACAAGCGAAAGACTGAAATAAAGAAGCCCTTATCTCTCCTACCAGAGACACTTCGTTCATGTGCTCGCATGCAGATGAATAATATATGTGGACACAAGCGCGTACACACACACACAACGCACAAGTAACCCTATTCGATTGGTGTTGATGCTGACATGGGCCGTTGTACTCGGGCGCTTTTTGTAATGCAACTGTGTACATGTGTGTGTGTGCTCTGCTGACTGCTGTCACTGTGAAGGGATGTGGAGTCTCCAGGGGCATGGTGATGAATGGGAGTGTTGTCACTAGTCAGGTCCAGCTGCCTTTGTGCTGTCTTTATGCTGCATGTTCTCCTATTATACCACGAGTGTTGCGCGTTTGGTGTGTCTGTGCGATGCACGGAGAGCAAGCGTGGGTGGGTTTTGTGTTAATGTGGCTTGAACGAAACAGCTCTTACGTGAGATGGTGTTAAGGTGTTCATGTGTCTTACGTGTGTGAACAAGCTGTTAACATGTGGAGGAAAAAAAAGCGTCCTCATCTTTGTCTGCAACATGTAGACATGCGTAGACATGTGTGGACGTCTGATTGCACCGGGCACTCATCTCCTACATCAGATGAAATAGCTGTGCTCTGTTCATTTGCATGGATAATTGTGCAAGTGTGTGTGTGTGTGTGTGTGTGTGTGTGTGTCTGTGTGTGGGGGGGGGGGGGTGTCTCCTGTGCCAACGTCTAGATGTCAGTGTTTGAGCAGTGGGCTCTGAAAAAAATGCTGTCAAAGCAGAAGCTGAATAATTTGCCTACAGACACATTCATGATACGGTGACGTGTGTGCATAAATTTGTCTTCCAGTGGACCGGTTGTATGATGTGATATCAGAAAACTCACACTCTGTGTGGTGGTATTGCTTCCTGCGGTTCTATACTGTATATGGATATGGGTCCCACTGGGATCTCTCTTAAAAGACAAGGACAGTATTCGCACTATAGATACCATATTACACACTTTTACATGAAGAGTTTTATAGAATTTATGCCTTCTTCTGTGCTGTGTGAACTGGAATACTAATACTAATTAATACAGACCAAATGTAAATTTTAGCCCTTGACTACGCAATATGTCAATATGTGATGTCCAAGCTTAAAAGACAGTCTGGTCGTGTTTTATTTCGTTTTAAACCTGTGGATCCCAAAACTGCAAAACAGCCTCCACCTATTGCTAGTAATTACTGAGGCATTCAGAGCTGGAAAAGTCAGTCGTAAAACCCATGGCTAACAGACATAGAAATGGTGGTTGGGTTTACATAGCGGGGATTCATCCTTCTGTACAAGCACATCTGGCCAGAAGGGGTTTGATTGATCACTTTTATTAGCAGCAGTCTGGACCAGATAAATGTAGAATAGCATCATCTTGGCTAATCATGTTTTCTCTGTCTCAGCAATAAGGTGTTGTGGTCTGTTTCATTCTGCATTTGTTTCCAGTTTCCGAACATGAGTCAACATTGTTTTTTTATTTATTCATTCTTCATTTTTTTTACCCATTACCACAATTGTCCCCTAACCACTTGGCTATTATTGTAACCATGAAAACAACCCAGATCATAAAACACTTATGTGCGTCGCCTGGAGTGCATGGACCAACAATTATATGCTGTTGTTTAATTTGTTGGATAATGTGCTCTGGTTCTAGTAGAGTCAATGAGATTATAGCATGACTCAAAATGAATAGGCAGGTTTATGATTGGAAGCATTATTCTGACTGTCTAGGAAGCAATGATGGACAGTTTTGAATGTTATTGAAAAGTGTCCTCCAGTTCAGTGAGACTCACTGCTCATAACTGTAGATTGATGCCTTATAGAGGCCTTACAGAATTTAGCCTACAAGCCACATTCTGTAAAACATCCACTTTCTGACCTGTTGTGATGCGGATGTGAGTATAGAAAGTCTTCTGTGCCTGGTCTGAGCCCAAACTGTCCTCTAGAAATCTAGTTGGTATTAAGCATGTATCTGTATATTAGTTGTTTCACTGCAGCTTTACCTTGCTGATATTGCAGAGCAAAGATACTGCAAGCCTATCAAGCATAACTTAAGAGGCAACAGAGAGGACTTGCTGGCTTTGCAGTGCACCACTGCCTTCCTGCGAAACCAAATCCCAAAATTTGGTGCACTCATAATGCCTTAACATCTTCACCAACATTACAGTCAACGTTAATGTCGTTGGAACTGAATGTACTCGTGTAACTGGAGCAGGTGGAGGATTGCTTGATACACGTGGAGCGTGGTAATTTGCATGTTATCCAGAAGTTTTGCCTTCGGCTTGAATGTAGCCTGCATGTATGCTCCACACCTACCATACAGGATACTCGCTGTCATCTTACTCAGCTCAACCTCTGTCGTTTGTGTTACCTTGTTAATTTGAACTTCTTTTATTTATGAGAAAACTGGAGCAAGACGGGAGTCAGACTAAACTAACTCATTCCAGTGTTTATTTTGAAAAGCATTTAGCAACATAGGTGACGATAACAAAATTACATGAGGGCTTTATGTTATTTTCGGACACACGTAACACGCTCTCACCTCCCTCTGCTTCTTCAGGGATCTAAATGGGAATCTGACTGGAGGTAAACACGTCATTGTGTAGAGCAGCCCAGCAAACAGACAGCCTGACAGGCCAGTTAATGGGAAGATGAAGGGATAGGGTTTAATAGGCAGCAGAGAAAGAATAGTAGATTTATTTAAACAGGGCAATATTTACCAGTCTGGACAATGTCAGATTGTGTTTAAATTGGCCATCGCTGTTCCTCGCCGTGTCGTTTGTCTTTAAATTCTTCTTATTTAATTCCACTCATTCATTATCATACTCCCCCTGATTGTGCCAAGAGTTTGATTTAGCTTCTATCATAGGTTGTTTCTACTGAGGCAAGAGCCTCACTTTAAAACCTAAACATCAGAGTGGCTTGTGGGACGGGAGCCAGGAGCAGTCTGCTGCTACTGCCGTGCGCCGCAGCCACTGAAGGATATTAGAGGTTATGGGACACTAGGAACTAATATTTTAGGCAAGTGGCCGAAATTAACTTTTTGACTCACCCGCCAACGGGACTGGTAGATGAAAAAATCCACTGGCCAAGCATATTTTTTACCGACCAAAATAATAATTAGCCTTTTTGTGTCACATATACTATATTTGTTTCAGTACATTTCATTGAGATAATAAATATTGCCAAGCGCCAAATGAGGGTAGATTTTTGGTTTTGGTAAAACTAGGTGTGCTTGAGATGGTGACTGGCTCTTCTTCGTCTCAGACTGTCGCGAGTGCTCTGACAGTTTCGCAGCACTGTTAAGACGCACATAAAAAACAGGGTATTTACACTGTATAGAGACAAACATGAGTAATTTCCTCCGAGCCATCATGACAGATATTTTATTACATGACTATTTTGGTACAAACATTTACCCACCAGTGTGGCAAATAGCCCTATGAGATTTACTTTCCAAACAGAAAATCTGCCTGCATTTGGTGTTTGGCAGGTGTTAATTTCGGACTCTGATTGTAGGCATGTTGTTTCAAATCTATGTAGTTGATAAACTGAAGACATGCTTCTGGCTGCTGAACAGACTTTAAATGAATCTTTTATCTGTGATTAAGTTGTGTATAGCTGTAGTAACAGGTTTCCGTTTGTGACTGGGCTTACCACTTTCCCTTCCTTCCACCTCTAAGGGCCCTCCATAGCTCTCTTTCCCTACTTCTCCTCTCTACTGCCATAGCGGAAAGTCTCCAGTGTGCAATAGGAACGAGGCTTTATCTGGCTTAATTCGTTTATTCCTTTCTTTCCGGTGCCCCCCACCCTCCCCTCTCCAGTAGATTTTATCTCGTTTGAATGTTTGGTTGTGTCCCCCCTTGCTATGTAGATTGACTTTATGAATGAGCCCACACAAGGTCATTTGGTCATTGTGCCCGTTGAGGCTTTGCACACACAGCTCACACATATTTCTGTTATCTTTTCATATAAAGAAAAAAAAAACTGAAACTTGTTGACTGGCTCACACCTCCTCCCCTTCCTCTCTCTCTGCTCAAATCCCCATGGAGACAGGGGAGGAAAGAAAAAGAACCAAAGTGGGCTGGAGAGATTGAGAAAGAGAGAGATAAGAGAAAAGAGAGAAACCCTGATGTGTGTTGAGTGGACGCTGGCAAAATAAGCCCACTTTACCTTCACACGACAATCACAGTAATGACCTTAGCTTTAGCACTCATCAATAGATAGACTTGCATCTTCGGGGGGGGGGGGGACAGGTGGAGTGTATGAGACAGTGTGTGTGTGAGTGGCCCCCTCCTTTGTCTGAGATCAAGGATTAGAGAGGCTTAAGGATGGTACGCCTAGCCGGCTGTGTGCATTTCTGTGTCTTTGTGAGGTGAGCGTTATCTAAGATGACGTCAGCACTGAAAGGGAATGGTGTTGCATTTGAAACACTCGAGTGTAGAGGCTGCAGTAATAACTGCCCCAGTAATGTTGTGAATGGGATGTTTTAAAGACAGGGATATTCTTTTGGTTTCATTTTTGCAAGTCATGACAGACTGTGATGTCATTATAACTTTTAAAACAGGATTATTTTTGTCCCTATTCTCATTGAAAACTACCAAATTGGCAACACTTCCCCTACGATGCATCTGTTACTGGTGCATCAACGGTTAATGATTGTTTGATAGCATAGCAAAACAGAGCATAATATATATATATATATATATATATATGATATATAATTATACATGAGAACAAATCCTTATAAAACATGTATTGCTTATAAATCCTTCTCATGCAGGTTTAAAACAGCTAAAAATGGCAACTGTTTTGGTAGTCATTTTTAAAGAGAGATGTAATAATGTGTTACTGGTTACACAGGACATTTTATAAGATATTTGTTGATGATGCTCAATATCTGTATTGAGTGCTTACTTTGATCTTTAATGTTAGATTTCTAGTTTAGATCTTTCCCTTACTTATGAGTTAGTGACGCTCTTCAGGCTGCTGCTGCTTAGGATCACCAGTGGGTCCTCCTCTGTGTACAGCTGGGATGCGTTTAAACAGATGGGAGACAAGCCAGAAGACAACCGCTGCTTAGAACCATAACCAGAGCAACTCACCTGCCATCCAGAGAGAGACACACCGAGAGCAGGCTGAGCGGCCAGAGAGCAGAAGAGTTTCTGCTGAAAACAAGCACCGAGACCTTGGGAGACATGAGAGCAGCTGCTCACTAACAGCTACGTGTGTTTACACAGCAGAGAGCAGGAGGGAGGACAGACGTCTCACTCCGCTACTCTGTGCTGCGACTCTGCTGCTGCAGATGGTCACGGAGCAGACACTTTGAGTTTATAAATGTAACTCCGTTGTATTGCGCTGATATGCAAAAATTAACTAAATGGTTTTTATTTCTATTTTTTAAACAATGGTGGCGGTATGCCCGAAACCCCCCCCCCCCCCTCCCCCCACTGCACACTTCTTCATCCTAAGGCCTTTTCATCTGGCAGAGCAGGAAAAACAGCAGTTCTCCCATTCATTTGAATGGGAGTAGTGTGTTTAGGCTGTGAGGGATCAGCAAAGAACCGCCGTCCAACAAGAAGTTGAACCAGAATCAACTTTTACTGAAACGCAACCCCACGTTACGCTGTGGTGTCCAATCACGAAAGGCGTCGATTAGACCGAAGACGCACATTGGAAGAAAAGAGAGAGAGAGAGAGAAAGAGAGCAGTGGTGGTCAAGCGAGCTAGAGAGTGAATGAAGAGAGGGAGCTGCAGTAGCGAGAACAAAGCAGTGAATCAGAGAAATAAAGCTAAAAACGTTATTTTCTGATGGTTTCACAGTGGTCAGTTCTAAAGTACAAATAAACACACCCACACCTCCACACAACCCTGTGGGAAGATACTGCATTGCCTGCCTAGGGATCCTTGTTTTTCCTTCTTCAGGCCTGTGATGTCAGTGAGAATTAGGACCTCTTAAAGCTACCAGCATGATTGGCCAGTTTGCTCATACGAGAACCCTGGGATATGAGGTAGTGGGGCGCAACAGTGCCAATCGAAGGGAAAAGAAGCGATGGGTGGAGAGAGAAAGGGAATGGTGGAAAGAAGTCTTGGCATCATCACCAAGTACAGGAATTTAATTGTGTGTGTTTTCATGGAGTGGGAAGTACTGTAGGGGCAGGAGAGCTGCTGTAAAATCCAACCTGGTTCCTTTCCTGTTTCAGCAGAGATAATGGTCTAGTTTTCACCCCCTGTCTTTTTCCTGAGACATTCCTCCTCTGGGCCTGAATAGGGAACAGGGCAGGCATAGAAACTAGTTTGAAGAATAAATAATATAGTACATATAACTTTCAGAAGTGAGGGGGAGGATGAGGTCAACAGAGGTCCATATTGATTTTTTTTTCCTATATGGCTGCATCTGTGCTGGTGTCTGCTATTATGTTTACCACATTGAACGCATTGTGCACCATTGCAAGAAAATAACTTTGACTTCTCTCCTAGTCTGCAGCCTCTGTAGCACTAATCTGATCCACAGCCTGTCTTGACAGATCCGGGCTTCTAGTTCAGACTACTGTTGTGACCACTGGTGGCCTCCAGCTGCCACGGGGAAAGGGTTTTGGAGAGGACAGTCCCCCTCTAGCCCATATATTTATTATGAATAAGTTTCTGCATTCCAATAATTAGCTAGCAAGATACTGTGCGTAGGCTTGATGTGCTTTATCGCTATGTCTTGTAAATATAGCCTATCGTATGGTAAACAAATTGGCTGACTTTAAAACAGAAAAGATCATATAAAGAACACAAAGAACATATACTTTTAGAAAACAATATTTTTTGATTTATAAAAAGACAAGCAGTGTTGTACTGATGTCTCAGTACAATGTCCAGTCTCTCCATTTCCTCAGTGTTGCTGTCTTCCACTCCTCTCATGGCCATATACTATTACGAGAATAAAAGACGATGTTGTTGCGATAACATTAATCAAGTGTTTATAACCGAAGTTTTACTGAGCTGTGTCTTCCCACTTCTATTTCACATAACACCAAAACTAGAAGCAATGAGTAGATAATAGCAGCTACAGTACTCTAGTGATGAGGATATTAACGAGGAGCACAAGACGGAAATTGAAGAAGCCTATTTATGGGTTGTACAAGCACAAGGACACGCTTACAAAATATCCAGCATACTGCATAGTTTTATCTCAGTGTGGTAAAAGCTAACCCTGAAAGGCTGCATTCCTCAGACTTCGATGTAGACAGGACCGACTGGGCAGTGGACACAGCTAAGTGAGCCTCGGTAGGGCAAAGCTCGGCCTTGGGCCCTAATACTGCTGCAGCTGCAGGCAGATCAGAGCAGTCTTGAGCTGTAATGGCGCTCCAGTGTCTGTCTAGAGACTCATTTAAAATGGATGGCCAAGCAGTAACCCCTGTAACCTCTGGACTATCTGCCCCAGAGCCTGTCAGCTTCCTCCACTCAGACTGCAGAAGGACCTCAGAGGTGACAGTCCCACATGTGCACACACATGCGCTGCTTTAAGTGTTCAAAGGTGATGTGTTACATATGCATAGTCTGTTGGAGCTTGCAAGCTTCATTAGATTAGATATGCTGTAGTAAGGTCTCATTCATTCATCTCTGCGCCTTAATTTGGTTCATTTCTTGTCATTGAAGAGACGAGGCAGAGACTATTTTAGTTAGGGGTTATTAAAGCATGGAAATGTTTTATTTGTTTGGCTTTCTATTACCCCTGCATGAATTGCACTTTGATGGAGCTCGCAGGAGGGCAGAAAGAGAGAGTGAAGCTCTTGGAAAAAAAGAAAGTGATAGAGGAAGAGGGGAAGGGAGGGAGGGGAGGAACACTAAGGGGGAAAAAGCCTCTGCAGCCATCTGCTTTTGTGCCAACAGTTGGTTACTGTGGCAACCAGTAAAAAGTCATTATCTTTAATTGACACTGTGGCAGGTTCAGGTGTTTTCAATTGTATCATTAGCTTTTTTTTCTCTCTGCAGTGACTCACCCGTCTTTGGCAGCGTCCTCCACTTCATTATGGGGCTTTATTTTTTTCCCCCGTGTCATCCTTTCTTTTAGTGTGCTGTGTACCTTTCTTTTAGCCGCTTCAGTGGGTGATTTAAGGTGTGTGTGTGTGTGTGTGTGTGTGTGTGTCTCAAGCACTTGTCTCCCTCTGTAAGGTTATCTCATTCCTAGGTCATGCACTATGATGCTACTGTGCTATTTTAGATGGTGAGAAGTATTGATGGATGACACAATGACAGATAAAGCAAGAAGTGATAGGAGAACAATTTAAAAAAATAGCTGAAAAAAAAAGACAAGAACATAAAAATTGGAAGGCAGCAGAGATGACAGTCAGGTAGGTGGAGGGCAAAGAAGTGGAGAAAGTAGTTGTCTGTCCTTTTTTAGCAGGTCCTCGTTTCTTTCATGTTGAGGCTTGTCAGGACGGCAGCGGCAAGAAGTGCAGATGAGCAATCGTAAAGTAGCCCAGTCTGTATACCATTAGCCAACCGCAAGTGCTAAGCACTTACCAGAAGATGCCTGTGTTAACCTCCTCCTCTTCTCCCCCAGCGCTACACCACATTACATGGCCAACTCTCTCTTACTCTCCGTCTCACCTCACTTTGCTCAAAACTCTTCTTGCTCTCATAATATTTTTCATTGCCTCTTTTATGATCTCAGACCCTCCTCTGCCCTTTGCAATACATCCACACCTAACAAACTCTCATTATTTTTCTTTTGCTCATTTCATCTCTCTTCTTGTATAGTGTGACACACCCAGGCTCTTGAAAGGGTGAAAATAATTTTGTCTCTCGCAACTTTGAGTCGCTCAGAATGAGAAATACAATTTTGCGCTGGTGTCAACAAACAATACAAGCATTCAAAAACTATCTGCAGTTTTCAAATCCATTTTGTTATAATGAGCCATTTCTCACCACCGCCACTAGCTCGGTCGATCAGTTTGTGGGTACAAAATGTGTCCAATTAAATGAAAAAATAATTACACAAACAAAGCAGTATTGGGATGCTTTGTCTACAACTATTGTTTGAATCTGGGTTGCGCCTTCAACTGTCGCAGAGCCTGTCAAAACCAGTTGGCATTGCAGTGTCCAGGCGTACCTTTTTATTACTGCTCGCTGCTTTATTAGCTTTCCGCAGAGCAGGGAAGGATTGAGAGGATTGACTGGAGATGCAAGTGGAAGTGGCACCTATTGACTAGTTTGTCTCCTCGTGCTACTGGCAGGGTGCAATGATGCTATAAGGATACTGTTGCCCAGGCCAGCCCATTAGCACTTAGGCTGCACACATGAGAACATGACAAGAACAGGCCACATACAGTGTGGCATTCACAGCCTCTCATTGATGCACCATAGCTGCTGGCAGACGCCGTTTTCACAGACAACACTTTATGTTTCTGAACTTACACTTTTCTTGCATTCTGTAGAAATTGGTTTATATTATCTTTCATTTCCCTCTTGGCCCATCCTTGTTCCTTCATTTCTGTCACTTTCAGATTTAATTGGCCTCAAGATTCAGCAGCGCATGAACATTTCTCTTGGTGAAGAGAGCAAAAAAAAAAAAAATGTATTTAAACTTTTGCTATTCAAGCAGAGAGTAGGCAAGTTGAAGGGCATGTGTATGTGTAAAATGTGAACGTGCACAATCTACGTCGGAGCATACGGTGTAGGTGTAGGGTGGCTCTTTTTGTGTGTGTGTGTGTGTGTGTGTGTGTGAAGACCATCTGTCACCTAGTAACAGTTTGGGTGATCTCTGGTTGATGTAAGATTTCCCTGTAGGGATCGTAACACCTGATTATATACCAAGCCTGCAGGTTACACGTCCAGATGGAACAACTTTAGCAGCATTACACTTATGTTCTGAGAGTTGATCAGAAGGAAAATAATTGTGTTGTGAAACATGTTCAAATGTGAAACTTGGCAGCAACATTTTTACTGAATCCTGTGTCCTGGTGTCCTGGTTTTTGTATTATATTTCTGGGTATGAGGGTCATTTTAGCTGATGATTTTCAGCAGGTGCAGGAGTTTATTAATGACTGTCTATTTGATATATAATGATATACACCTATGATAAAGGCTATGGCTAATTGTGCTAAATCCTTATTTAGTTGATATTATTATTGATGATATTATTATTTTGGTTGTATGGTGAGTTAAAAGGCTAAATATTGATAAATAATTTTGATGATTAGATAGGCTTTGCTAGCTAATGGTGTACCATCATATCTAAATGAATGTAAATGAAATATGATTCTGTGTAATTTTAGCAAGTGCTTTTTGAAGTTTGATCTCCCAGTAGCAGCCATTTTGCGCTCCCCATCCCTCCACAGCCTGTCCATAGTAGGAAGCAGGCAATGCAGGAGACACAGGTGAACACAGCCCATATGCTGCACTATGGAAACTACCATACTATCATAGTAAGGCAAAACAATGGAAGCTTTATGGCTGTAATCAAGTAATTATTGCAATCAAGACTGTACTGTGAGTTTGGTCTGGCTGTTACAATCTTCGCAGCAGTAGATAAAGTGATAAAAATTAAACTCCGGTGGCAGCAGCATCGCTCTGTGAGTGTGCACAGCTTTCCCGTCTCGTTCACCATCTGGAAAACACACCCAGCACATCTATTAGGTGCCCGCTCCAGCTAAGGATGAGCGCTCCACTGAAAATGGGTTAATAATGACAATTAAATTGAAGGTAATGTTAGCAGCTGATCTGTCGCTCACAAATCATAGTATTTTATGTGGATGGTTTTCTCTTCCCGAGAGTGGAATTGTGGTTTTGAATAAGCGGGAGTCACTGAGCCGAGTTATTGAAAAACTTTGAAATGTAAAATCGTATTTGTTTTATCAAGACATCCTCTTACTACATGATGCCCTTCCACTCCAGGTCAGAGTGCAGAGTCGGGTACAGTAGTTATTTGGGAGATAAAGGGGATGAAGTTCTGCTCAGCTGCTGCTCAGTTATTCTATTCTTTCAACAGTATGAGAACTCCTTTTCTGGTTTATGGACTCTTTTTATTGAGGAAATCTATTATGCACGGTCTAATTTTATTTGTAAACAGAGAGAATGTGTGTGCTGGAAGCAATTTTCAGTTTACACTAATGCACCAAGACATATACATATATATTAATACAGAGAGATGCAGAATTTTTTTCCATGCTGTGTTTAGGTATGAAAATCTTCTCCAAATGATATCCAGCCCTGGGTACTGAAATATGAAGGGCATCCCCAGTTCTACAATGAGACAAACACACATATATAGTACACAGAGCATTGCTGTCAAACCAATTACACTAGCAGTTACAACTGGAGGCTCTTTAGGTGGAAGATGAGCAGTTGGCTTTGAAGACCCACCTTCCAAACCCCCTCTACAAAGAAGTGCTGTCATATTAGACCACAAGTCTGGTGTGTGTAGGATGCAAGCATTGCCCTATGTCTGCATTTAACACCCCCTCCTATTGAGTCTGTTTAACATATTTGTGTACGGTCTATATCTGTCTGTGTTGTAACTGTTTGTTTGTGCTGTTGCATCGAGTTTGGCTGGGAGGACAGGACAGCTGTATTGGGTGTCTGGATGTGTGTGTATACAGTTGTGCTGATGCTGACAAGCCTTCTAGCAGGGGAGCAGGGATCAGATGTATGCTAATATTACCAGCAGACAGTCTGCTGGTCTGACAGGGGCTGGGCCGCCAGGTTACTGCTGCAGAGGAAGACATAACTGAAAGAGAGAGAGGAAAGGTGGGAGCAGAGGGTTGAGGGGGGGATATAGAGAGAATGAGACAACGGCCAGGGGGAGTAAGTCAGTTCATGCCTGGCAGAGGGAAGTAAAAGGGAGGGAGGAGAGAGGCCCACAGATGAGTCTTTGTGCCAAAAGAAAACACAGGCCTGTCTGTCTTTCTGACCTTGCATGTAAAGCAACAGTTGTTGTTGTTTATGTTGTATAACCTGTTGAACAGAGAATTTCTGGAGCAAATATGTCCATGTACCACAGTGCACAACTTTCAACACCAGTCAGTTAAGCTACTTTTCACATGTCTTAGTTGTAGATCTACATGCCATCTCCATCAATGACTAATACACTCTCTATTAACTGTGAAAATAATAGTGAAAATGTTCATAATCATAAGTTCCTAGGTTCCAAAGTGACACCTACAAATGACTTGTTTTTGTCTGACTAATAATCCAAAACCCAAAGATACTCAGTTTACAGTCATGTGAAACAGAGAAAGGAAGAATGTTTTCACATTTGAGAAAATGGAGAATATTTGATTGAAAATAAGTAACCTAATTAATTACATTTTCTGCTGTTGATTAATATTCTGTTGATGGACAGAATTGACAGAGTGAAATTAAAACAATCAATCA